>NC_064243.1:15149411-15463676 GCF_003254725.2 Canis lupus dingo
CTTTCTTTTACATTATTGCACTGATGACTTCCAAGAGTAAATACAACATCTCTCCTCAATTTAGACTTTCTACCAAACTTAAAGCTGCATTCCCGGAAGTTTTCTAGATGTCTTATATTCAAAGTGTCTAAAATTAAACTTCATCACTCATTTGTAAATGCAAATCAAAACAATGAGATAGATAGCACTTGAGACCTACCAGAAAGTCTAGAATAAAAAAGACAGGCAATAACAAGCATTGGTGAGGATATGGAGAGATTAGAACTCCCCATACATTGCTGAGGGTGGGGGGGGGGGTGGGGAGGAGGATGGGAAATGGCACAACTGCTTTGGAAATGAACATGTATTTCTTCAAAAGGTTAAACATAGAATTGTCAGATACCCCCAAAATTCTACTCCTAGGCATATTTTCAGAATTTAAAACCTGTGTCCACCCAAAAACCTGTACATGAATGTTCATAATAGCCAAAAGGTGGAAACCTACTCAACTGTTGGTCAGCTGATGATGGGAAAAACAAAATGTTATATATCCATACAATGGAATGTTATTCAGCAATAAGACGGCGTGAAGTGCTGATACATGCTACGACACAGGTGAACCTTGAAAACATTATGTTAAGTGAAAGATGCCACACAAAAGACCACATATTATATGATTCTATCTATGTAAGTGTCCAGAATAGGCCAGTCTATGGATACAGAAGGTAGAGCAGTGGTTGCTTAGGGCTGGTGTAGGAGGTGTGTGTGAATGGGGACATTGACTAGCATGTATGGGATTTCTTGTCCTACCTATCCCTCATCCTACGATAATAACATCCCTGCTGCTTTCCCCAGCGGGACTGTGTATTCTTTGCAAGGGCCAGCTTCCTATTCATGTTTGTCCACCTGCATCCAGCATCATGCCTAGGCCCTATGTGACCCATTTTATGAGGTGAGTTATCCGGGGAGGGCAGTAGCATTTTCCTGCCTTCTAAGGAGAACCCGGATAGGAGGAGACCCCTGAGAACCTGGGAGAAATGGGGGCATTGAAAGAAGGGAAAAGAGCCAGGTTTGGACTAACAGGAGGTATTGAAGGCATCCTACCCACATCTCGGTTTCCCTCGTTATCAGCCTGGGTGTGCTAGGTAGTAGTAGCACCGCGAGAGGCAGTTCGATATATAGGGCAGAATGACAGTTTTCCTCAAGGTCCCAGAGACAGTAAATAATGAGGCCAGGCTGTGAACCCAGCTGGGTGATTTGAATAATTATCTGTCCTCTGTGAGTCTCTCTGTTTCTCTCCGATCTATAGAAAAAAGATAGGAACACTTCCTTCTAAGGATTGTGAAGATACAATGAGACTGTATATAAAATTGTCTGAAATATGGTGAGAGTGCTTTGTTGCTGTTCTTATATTGTTATTTGGACTTTTAGTCCTGTCCTCAGACCCTATCTCAGTAAAGGGGTAAGCACAGGAACTCGGTTGTGTTTTCTTTCCAATCCTCATTGTGGACACCTAAGAGGAAGCATGAGTGGAAGAACTGTGGAATTATACAAACACTGGCATGAATTCAATAACTGTTTATTTTATGGGTCAAAATGTCCTCATATGTCATGATTTTTATGGGTGTTATAGTAATCTTTTTCATCAGTCTTAGCTCAGTAATTAGTGAGCTACAGGAGGACACCCCGTGACACCCAGAGACTTAGGAGGCAGGGTCTGATCCTGGTGCTTGGGCTGCCCAGTGATTGTCCAAGACAGCACCAGGCCAAGTCCCACGGCACAGACAGGTGGCTGAGGGTGGGCTTCTGGTGCCAGGCTGCCACCTGCTAGCTGTGCAGGCCCTGGGTCTGTGATGTAACTTCTATAGGCCTCAGTTTCCCTGTGTGCGAGACTCAGGCCATCATAATAGCTCCCTTACAGGTGTCCAAGGAGATAAAGTGAAGCCAGGATGTGAAACGTTCAAACAGTGTCAGGGACTTAATGAGCCCTCAGTAGATGTGCTTCAGGCCGAGGGATCCTTTGAAGACCCTTTCTCCACATAACTTGTAAGCAAATACAGAGTTTCATACCACATTTTATAGCAGTTTACCTTCAAATCAATCAATAGGGCTTTATCATTGCCTAGTATGCCAGGCACTGTGGTTCCTGTCCCTGTTGGGGACTTCTTCTAAGTCCCCAGATGAAATGGACCAGTTAACTGATGGGAAGATTTATATCATCAAGGCTCCTTTAATTGGTTAATACACATTTTTTTTAACATACAGAATGTAATATGAAAATATATTCAGAAGTGTACAGACTACTTATGAAATATATTGTATATCATAATGCAAAAGGCTGTTACTATTATGTTGGAACCCTGCAAGAGTACACATACATATGAGTGTCTCCAAATAATCAGCCTGCCCAGACTTTTCTCTAGGGAAAATCTAGTCAAATACCGAGGAACTCAATACCTTCTCTTTGTGTTGCATTGATTCTACTCCTGAATTTGTTTCCAGGGTTCCATTTTCTGAGAGTATACAGAAATTACATTTCTCTCCTGTTTTCTGGTTTCTTATTCCTCAATTATGAAAGCCAACACAGGCCAAACCTCTGGCTCTTGGATAACACAAACAACCACAGCAATGGCCGCGAAGAAACCACACTCCCCCCAGATAAACAGCACAAGGCAGAAGAGGTGATTGTTCAAATCACATTACAAGAAGACCACCATTAGTACTAGCTTAGGTTGTTCTTTGGAGCTCCTTAGGCTTCTGGCTCAGTACTGGCCCCAAAGATTCATCCGGTTTGAGGGCCTGCTGCTCATGAGAGCAAGGGGCTACTGAGGACTCCACTGGCCCAGCCTTTCTGCTATGTGAAGTCGCTCTATTTTCCTGTGAGACTGAGGTAAAAGAATAGTGATCATTCGTGGGGAAAGGAGAATCCTCAGGGAGTTTCTAAAGTAGTGGGAATACATCATGCCCAATAGTTATTTTTTAACATATACTTTTCCTCATTGTATTTTTTTTTAACTTATTTATTCATGAGAGACATGGAGAGAGAGAGAGAGAGACAGAGATATAGGTAGAGGGAGAAGCAGGCTCCATGGTGGGAGCCCAAAATGGGACTCAATCTTGGTACTCTGGGATCATGCCCTGGGCTGAAGGCAGGTGCTCAACCGCTGAGCCACTGAGTCGTCCCTTCTCACTGTATTTCATTTGCTTATTTGTTTGAGAGAGAGGGGGAGCATGTGTGTGAGCATGAGTGGGGGGAGGGGCAGAGGGAGCTGGAGAATCTCAAGCAGACTGCATTGAGCTGAGCTTAGAGCCCAATGCAGGGCTCGATCTCTCAACCCTGGGAAGATGGCTGGAGCTGAAACCAAGAGTTGGATGCTCAACTGACTGAGCCACCCAGGAGCCTCCCTCATTGTATTTCTTTTTTTTAAAATTTTTTATTTATTTATGATAGTCATACAGAGAGAGAGAGAGAGAGGCAGAGACACAGGCAGAGGGAGAAGCAGGCTCCATGCACCGGGAGCCCGACGTGGGATTCGATCCCGGGTCTCCAGGATCGCGCCCTGGGCCAAGGCAGGCGCCAAACTGCTGCGCCACCCAGGGATCCCCCCTCATTGTATTTCAAAATAAAAATGCAGCACAGAAATACATAGCAAAAATGAGAATGCAGACCTATATTTAGTCATATATTAGTTCTGTATTTTGTTGAGTGAAACACCAGGGTACCAAATTTGAAATGTTGTTCTGATCTCATGTTTGACAAAACATGTATTATTAGTAAAAGCTACCATTTATTTAGCACCTGTTCTGTTTTGGGCACTGTGCTAAGTGATTTACATATATTGTCTTGTTTTATCTGGACATAAATAATAATATGTATTTTAATAAATAATACACCATTTATCCTCATTTTATAGATGTGAAAACTGAGGCTTAGGTTAAGTAAGTTATTCAAGGTCACATGGCCAAAATGTGAGAGAGCTGGGAAGCTGTTGATTCCAACAGTACTATGCATATTGATCTACTGCTCCTAAAAGACAGAGGCCAAGATATATAAAAATGTTAGTAATTGGGGTGTCTGGGTGGTTCAGTGGGTTAAGCATCTGCCTTTGGCTCAGGTCATGATCTTAGGGTCCTGGCATTGAGTCTGCATCAGGCTCCTTGCTCAGCAGGGGGTCTGCTTCTCCCTCTCTCTCTCTGTCCCTCCCCCTGCTTGTGTGCTTGCTCTCTCTCTGTCTCTCTCAAACAAATAAATAAAATCTTTCTAAAAAATGGTAGTAATTGTTATCCATGGGTGTGGAATTTTTTTTTTCTTTTAGCTTATTCGTATTTTCTAATTTTCTTCAGTGAGCTTATTTGCATCATAAATGAAGGGGGAGAAAGAAATTGAACCATAAACAACTTCCTCTTTGCCAAAACAAAAGGAGATAGGGCAGAAAGGAAAGAAGGGAAGGTAAGAAGAAAGTAAGATAAAAGAGAGGAAGAGAAAGGGGAGGGAAAGGAAGGTGGGAGAGGGAGTGAAGGAAGGAAGGAAAGAGGAGGGATGAGAGGGAAGGATGTCTTCCTAAGGTGGCTGTGAGGGGACGCGTGTCCACAGCTCTGTACCGCCTCATTTTGGGTTGGGCCTGGCATTGAATGCAGTCCAGCAGAGAGGGCAGGAGCAGAGGAAACTGTCCTTCAGAACACAAGAGTTGGGCAGGGGACCCGCAGGCGTTTAGAACACCGTGGAAGGTGGAAGGTTGGGTATTGCAGTATGAAGTGAATTGTAATTGATATTGAGATTCTATCTTCTGAAAAGTGTAGTTGTAGCAGAAGACTACTAGCTCCCCAACACTCGCCCCGTTCAAGTGTCAAGGTGTATCTTGGGCGCCGGCAGTGGAAAGGGACAGTGCGGATTAGCAGCTGGAGTGGCAGTTATGTGGGAGAACACAAACAACGTGAGGGCAGCAATGGGACATGGGAGGGTGACCATACAATTTACTTTCTCAATTAAAAGTGTTCTTATTAATCATTAGCTGGGACAGGGCACATAAATTAGACCTGTCCCTGACAAACTGGGAAGTTTGATCATCTTAGAGAGGCCAGATAAATCAGAAGAATCCAGAAACTACAAAAACCAGATAAAGGACATGAATATGAAAAGCAAAGACAAACGTTTTTGCAAGGCCAGCCTCATTAGTAACCAAAGAGATTAAAATTACAACAACAAGAATGTTTCCTTTCACTTTTCAAAATGGCAAAAATCATTTTAAAAAATAACAGAGCTACTATTTATTGAACTCCTGTATATGCAGGTACTTTCTATACCTTCTTCCTAATTTAATAAAGTTTTTTATTTTAAAATAAGTTTATGTTTATTGAAAAGTTGCAAGACTATTACAGAGAGTTCTTATATACCCTATATACTCTGTTTCCTTTTACATTACTGTGGAACATTTGTCACAACTAATGAACCCATAACATTATTTTTAACTGAAGTCCATACTTTATTTGGGTTTCCTTAATTTTTATCTAATGTTCTTTTCCCATTCATGCTGTCACATTACATTTAGTCGTCATGTCTCCTTAGTGTCTCACACTTCATTGTTTTTGATGACCTTGACAATTTTGAGTACTGATCAGTATTTTGTAGACTGTTCTTCAATTTGGGTTTGTCTAATGTTTTTCCTTATGGTTAGCTATGGGTTTTGTGAAGAAGACCACAGAAGTAAAGTACTATTCTCATCACCTCATATCCAGGATACGTACTATCAACATGGCTCATCACTGTTGATGTCAGCTCTGGTCAGCTGGTAGTATTGTCAGATTTCTCCACTGTAAATAACTCTTTTCCTCCCCTTCCCATACTATACTATTTGGAAGGAAGTTACTATGTAGCCCACACTGAAGGAGTGGGGAGTTATGTTCCACCTCCTTGAGGGTGGTGTATCTACATAATTCTTTCAAATTCTGCACAGAGAGGTGTCTCTTCTTCCTCATTTAATTATTTATATTAGCATGGATTTATGGATGTTTATGTTATACTTTGGGTTGTAATCCAATATTATGTCATTTATTTTGTCAGTCAAATTGTCCTAACTTCCTTTCAGGTTGGCCCCTGTGAGTTCCCAGGCAGGCCCCCAGCATTTGTTTTTTGAGCACTTCCCTACTTTCTGGGACTGTTAAAATGCTCCATGCCCATCTTTTTTTTTTTTTTTCTTAAGATGTTATTTATTTATTCATGAGAGACACACAGAGAGAGGCAGAGACACAGGCAGAGGGAGAAGCAGGCTCCCCAGAGGGAGCCTGATGCAGAACTCGATCCCAGGACCCTGGGATCATGCCCTGAGCCAAAGGCAGACACTCAACCACTGAGCTACCCAGGCATCCCGCTCCATGCCCATCTTATATATTTAATGCCCCAGTCCCAGAATTAGCCATTTTCTCAAGAAGCTCTGGTTCCTTTTCCTAGAGAATGGTTTTAGATACCAAGATCTGGGCCCTAGCTGTGCTTATTGCTACTGGGTGTTGTTACTTCTAGGCACTCTTAGGGTATAGTGCTGTGAACTAGTATGTGTTTATACTACCACACATGTACCTGTATATCGATATTATTTCTCTGTCTGTATCCATCTGTGTCTATATTAAGCTAAACATGGGCTCATACTTCTGGCTGATTCTCATCCAGTACTGCATGGTTCATTCTAGCTTCTCACTTTGCTTAGCTGAAACCTGTCGTTCCAACAGTGAGAGACTTCCACCACCCACCATACATTTCCTCATGCTCAGTTTTGGTGAGAGTGCTAGAAAATTGACACTGTTGGTGCTATTGGTGTGAGTGTTGGTACAGCCTTTGTGGAAGGCACTTAGGTAGACTATGTCAAAAACCTTAAAGGTATCAGCTGGTCAAAGGTTGGAGCATCAGTTTAGTCTCCAAGGCAGGGAAGGTAGGAGCAGAGTCCCCAGGTGAGAGGAGGGTAGCAGCACTGAGAGGCAGAACACAGACTCAAATTAGCAGCCCTCATTACCCCCTGCAGACGATTGAGAGCCAACGTTTCCCATCAACCCTCACCTGCAGACCTGTAGCTGATGGTAATAGGGAAGCAAAACATTTGATGGGTGAGTGCTGCAAATTCAATTCTTCATTAGACATGTTTTCTTGATGTTTTTAAAAGGGATTTGTTCATGGTTTACCTCTGAGAACAGATGACTGATAATCGTTGGGAATCCATTATTATTTGAAATTTAAAAACCAAAGATATACTCCTATTCATGGAGAGTTTACAATCTAAATTGTGAGGTTTTTATTTATTTATTTATTTTAAGAGGGAGAGAGAGGGAAGGGTGGGACAGAGGGAGAGGGAAAGAGAGAATCTTAAGCAGGCTCTATGCCCAATGCAGACCCCGACATGGGGCTCGATCTCACCACCCTGAGATCAGGACCTGAGCATTGGATATAAAGAGTTGGATGCTTAACCAACTGAGCCACCCGGGCACCTTGATATTGTGAGATTTATGCCCGTAAATGATCAACCTGAAAAACAACTCAGGCATTTTTTGTTAAAAACAAACAAACAAACAAAATACCTGGGACAAACAGCCAAATATTCCACTCTGGTTACTGAGCCCTTCCAGGTGCCGTGTGTTGTCACAGCATCTGCACTGGTCACCTCTGAAGCTGCTGCTTCCTCACAGTACACGTGTGGTATGTGACACAAACATAGGAGCTGGAGTAGAGAATTCCATAGACTTTTTTCAAAGTATCAACTACAAAGGGACAGAAGTCTGTTGAAGTAAGAGAGAGAAGAGTACCTAATTCCTAACAAGAAATAATAATTGTAAACTATCATTGTTTATCTGAGAAGGGATTAGTGAGGATTCACGTATCAAAATGAACTCCCCCAAGTTTCTCTCTGCTCTTAATTTGATAGGTATGTTGCTAAGACTTTGAAGGAATTGCTGTGATAGTTCAATTCTTTGGTGCTAGGGAGAATCTGGGGGAGGAGAGGCCATCCAGGTGAGCTGGAGGGAAGAGGAGGAAAGAGTATTTACTACTTCTTCCAGGTGGTTTGGGGAAGATAAGTCAAATTTGGAGAAAACTATAAAAAAATTTAATTAAGTTGTGGCTACATCTGAAGAACAGGATTTCCCTTCAAAGCAGGAATTGTGGGAGATGTTCAAGTTGGCTGGCTGTGTATTCTAACAACAATCATACTAATTGTAATTATTTGTAGGTTATAAACAACTGAAAGGGCGTCTGAAAGCCAAGTTTTAGATAAAGTAGAACAATTGAGAGAGGAAATAGAACTCTGAGGTGTAGAAGGCATTCTGCAAAATCCCCAGGTGTAGTCAAAGTGTCACCATCCAGTCATGGTTTGTGTTTGGAAGGAGAACAATAGGGCAACAAAAGTCAAAAGATATTGAATTGGCATTTAAAAAAATGAAGTGCATTGTTTTCCAAAAAGTTCCCTTGTTTGCCTGTGTGTTGCAAAGAAGTTACCATTCATTCATGATTCTCTGCACGCCTCCATACCTCCCAGAGATTTGGTTAAAACCCCCATCACTCCCTGGATTCCCATATAACACTCTCCACTGATGCCTGCACCAAGGTATATTACTAGGAGTGGTGTTGTGCAGGCTAACTGAAGTTGGGAAGCCCTCTGGCACAGACAAGGCTAATCATTTAAAGAAAAGGGCAAGCGGGGGCAGCCTGGGTGGCTCAGCGGTTTGGTGCCTGCCTTGGGCCCAGGGCGTGATCCTGGAGTCCCAGGATCGAGTCCCACGTCGGGCTCCCTGCATGGAGCCTGCTTCTCCCTCTGCCTGTGTCTCTGCCTCTCTCTGTGTCTATCATAAATAGATAAATTAAAAAAAAAAAAGAAAAGAAAAGGGCAAGGGGCTTGTTGTTGAGCCACGGGCATCTTGAACAGTTATTCTAGCTTAAACCTGTATCAGTCATGTATGACAACAGGTGGGTGGTCCCTTTATGGGTCCATGTTACTGGAAAGAACTAAGGGAACTGTGATGATTTCATCCTGCAGGGAAGGTGAAATGGGCATCTTAGAGAGCCTTGGACTAGTGTCTGAGAGGGTTGGTGATTCTCTGTAGAGTTCATCAGTGTCCTCCCAACCACGGCCCTTTGAACTAAGGCTTGGGTTGTCTGTACAAGGGAAATGAGGCAAGCACAAGGAAAGAACAGCAGAAGTTAGGAGATTTGAGATATAAGATGACAAGCATCAGCCTTGATGGTGCTCATTTTTGGTGATGGGAAATGGAACTCTAGACCCTATAGCAGGGACCTCAATATTGAGGGTAGGAGACTAGTGGCCATTGGTTGTTGAACTATCACTTATATGCAATGCACAAGACATCATCACACAGAACTAGATCAGGGTAGGACAAAGAAGGACCATGATGTGCCATGGTGTCAAGAAGATTGGTTATAGGGCACACATAGATCCTTGGGGCCACACAGACCTTGTTGGTAGTAATGTAAAGGAGAGAGAGCCAGAGTTGCATGGATAAGGCTAGAGCCCAATTGATGCTCTTACTTGATTAGAAATTCCATTTTTATACCACCCTGACACTCTCCATCCTGTAATCAGCTGGTAAAAAGGATGACTTGAGAAACAGATTTCATTCTTTTTATTCTTTGAAAAGGGTAGAAGGGAGAGAGGAAAGCTCCTACAGCTTTAAATGTCTTCAGCACTCGTGGCAATCTTATATCACCTGGGATGTATTTTTTTGTCCTCCCTTCTAGAGTCGAAGTTCATGGAGGGGACTATATTTTTATCTTTATATCCTCCACATGTGCTAAAACAGCAGAAACAAAGCACGTGCTCAGCAAGTGCTTGTGAATGAATGGAAGATATATAACCTAAAGCAGGCACTGTGTTAGGTGCTTTATTCAGGTTGAATTTTAATCTCTAGTGAAATTGTTTTTGTACAGAAGGGGGGGATACCTGGACAGCTTTTCAAAATTTGCCCTTCACAACCACAGAGCTGGAGTTTAGAGACCCATCAGCCTAGGACTGCACACAGTGTGATCGGCGGATCGATCCTGGGATGATGTGGTCGGTCATCGGTTTGTGGTAAGTACAGAGACGGAAAGTATTTAGAACCTTTTATGGTATTTGACATTGCAGAAACATCTAGTCCTGTGATCATTTTTCTAGTACTTCATATTTGTGACAGTATTACAATAGTGGTTTACGAGGGATTGGGAATGAAAGAGACAAAAAGGTCTGTCTTCTTTCCCACCTCAAAGTACACATTTATAGTTTGGTTCTCCACCTTTTCAGAGAGGCATCGTGGCATAAAGACAGGCCCATCATGGCATAAAGAAGGCTACCGAAGTGGGAATCTGGTTCTTCTGTGTTCTAGATGTTACTTAATCTCTGTTTCTTGGTTTCCTCTGCTGTAAAAATGGGTTACGATGAAGACACAGTTTTTTTTGTACCTACCTCCTGAGGTGGTTGTGATGATCGAGTCCACATACATAAAGCCATTAGAACAGGGCCTGCCATGTAGTGAATGTGGCACAATTACTGGCCTCTGTTATTTTTATGGATGAAAAGCAGGCCCAGAGAAGTGGTGAGAGTTGCTTGTGGTTACACAGCTACTCAGAGAAAGACCTGGGTCCCTGGACATCTCAGCAGACTCTGTGTTCTCATGGTTTCTTCTCTTTAGTTCAAATCTTCCCCTACAAACAATGATCATATTCTCTGAATTCTCTCACACTCTTTCCTCACCCTGTGCTGACTCCCTAATTGCTCTGTGCCCTCCCCACACTGTTTACTGTAGAACACATCTGTGTCATGGTGTTGCTTCCCCCCTGACCACAGTGGAATTACTGCTCTGTCCTGTGTTCTGGGGCTTTCATTTCTTTACTAGAGTCATCACAGAGATTACCTGGGCTGGCCGATCTCCTGACGGAGCACCAACTCTGCTGTTTAACAAAACAATGAGGACGTGTCACAAGAACACTGCAGCAAAGATGAGCGGTGACTGCAAATGTTTATGAAAATGATGACTGATTTTCCCGCAAAGAAAATGAATCACACAATATGCTGCTGATGCAGGCCATTAAGTCAGTCCTTGTGGGACAAGCAATATTGACCTGTCATGGAAAGAACAGTGGGCAAGAATGGACAACATGTTTTAATTTCCATCAGACTCTGCCCATATGAGGGAACTGATTTTAGAGAGTCTTACTTATGTTTTGTCAAAAAACAAAACAACCAATTTAAAAAAATCTGCTCCCTGGACCATTTGCTAGGCCTCCTAAAAATTGTAGATTTTGAGAAGATAAAGAACACCGTTCTCCTCATAAAACGCCTCTCCTCCCACAAGGCTTTACAAAACCATTTTCAAACCCTTTCTAAGTTTTATGTCCTTGGACCTCTTGTATGCATACTGTATTTCTTAAAAAATAATTTATTGAGGATTCACAGTATGCTGGGCTCTTTTCTAAGAGTTTTATGTATGTTAACTCATTTGATCTTCACAACCACCCTAGGAAATACCTTATCCCCATTTTAAGTTGGGGCACAGAGTGATTCAGGAACTTGCAGGGTGAATGTGCTCCTGGCAGGTGTCCGCTGGGGTCACCTACTCAACACCGCATGAGGAGCAAGGAAGGGAATGCCACTTAGGTCTCTGCCCCTCAGCCGCCCCTTACGCCCCTTCTCCCTTATTCTCTGACAGCATAGCATTCTACTTTTTGTTCTGTGGGGCAATGGCAGGGTCATCATTAGAAGTTCCTACTACTTCCTGTCCATCTTACTCTGCTTGAGAACAAATCTGAATAACGAAGTCAGGGAAATGTAAATACCGGCCCCACAGTCTGAAGTAAGTGCATCCCCAGGACTTTGGCTTTCTCCTCAGAATGACACTCCTCAGATTTGTCTTGCATTTACAGTAAGATGTTTTTAGGAGGGAGGGAGGGAGAGAGAGAAAGAGAAAGGGACTGTGGAATAATAGGAGATATTTTAGAAGCTCTGGGATTTAACTGTTAACCCTGTCATTGATGAACTTTTCATTGCTTGGGTAGAAATTGGGGTGAGAATATTGAGGAATTTCCCTAAATGGTTTGTGGCCAATGGCCAGATTTTTGTACCTTTTTTTTTTTTTTTTTTTACTGTTAGAAAGCAAAAATACTGAAGGAAGAAGAAGAAATAATATGATTTAAAATTACATAAGCAGCAAGTAGGTTCTTATAACAGTTTGGATTCCAGTATTATTCCAGTGATCTTAAGAAGGCTACCTCAAAGCAAATATCAAACAAACAAACAAACAACAACAACAACAACAACAAAAACACTGAAAGACTAGATTGACTAATTTTAAACTGGTTCTATTTGACATTAAATAATATTAGTATATACAAAAGTCTAGATGGATGAGATGTCACTAATCTCTCTATATTTTATAAGCTTCCATAGTATGACAGATACTGTACTGATTGGGAAAGGCATATTCTCTAGCCTAGAGCAAATTAAATCTAATCCAGACACAAATAATAATCAGTGTAATACTGCCATGCTGCCCAATGCCCAGAGAAAAAAAGATTTTTATGGTTTCAGTTAGCCTTTCATTTAGTAAATGTTGTATAAGGTGACCAGTAAGACTTCAGTGTCTCCAGCACACTGCTTGTAAACGTGAGTTGAAAGACCTGGGCATATAACTCAAGTTTGCATTGGAGATAGTTCTGGAACTTGTCTTGCCCACCCTTTTTTGATGAGTATAGGAAGACTAGGCAAGGGTATACTTGCCAGAAAATAAGAGAAAGATAGATAGGAAAAAATTACAAACTTTTAGACATGATTAAAATCTTTGAATGTGAGATCATTATCTCTGTACATGTTATGTTCTTTAATTAATTTTGGTACTTTAGGAAACAATAAAGCACTGTCAGCTTGAAAAAATTTAATGTAGCATTTAGAAAATGAAACACAGACAACCCATTTTCTAGCTTTGGAAGTGAAATATAGACAATTTATGTTAAGTAAAAGAATTTTACAGAACT
The DNA here is from genome assembly GCF_003254725.2 of Canis lupus dingo. Taxonomy (NCBI): domain Eukaryota; kingdom Metazoa; phylum Chordata; class Mammalia; order Carnivora; family Canidae; genus Canis; species Canis lupus. Next base: position 15,162,391 of record NC_064243.1, read on the forward strand.
CCAGATTTATAGAACCAGATCGCAGAGCCTTGAATTTAAGGATTTTTGTGGGGAGAAAGGTAGGAAGTCTAAACCGCATCACAATCATACAGTGGCTCCTACTGGCTGGGTGTTAGAATGTGGCACAGATCTATCAAATTAGAAAGAAAAAGAAGCTTCCAGAGAGAATCACTGTGGATTTAGTGGATCCTCAAATTTATGGTACATGATATTCAGGGGAGTCAGTGTATAGGTAAGACAGGGCCTTGGCCATGGTGGGTAAAGCAGAGATCGCTGACATAGATTATCGCTGGTGGGATTGTATTGTCCGAGTATTCATAGCACAGTGAATTCTCCACACCAAGGAGTGAGTCCTCAGACACACTTAGAGAAGCTCAAGATGGAAGATTTGGGTTGTGTTACACAACAGCGAGTGCAGGGCTGACAAGAGGAACATTGAGGACGCAGGGGACCTCCCCAAACCAGTCTCCCTGTGCTCCAAATACCTCCGTCCTCTGTTGTTCTGATGCTGACCTGAGCCTGTTGACCACATCTTTCATGGTCCACTCTTCATCTGATGCTTGGTCTGCTCAGTATTTGTCCCTGTACCAACTTCTCCCGCTGGACAAAGTCATTGCATATCCTCTGTGCTTGCTGATTCAGTTTGAACAGCTGCCTGACTTGCCAAACATTGGTTTACACATTTTCCAAAGTTAAAACATGATTGTCAGTTTCATAATTTTGCTTAAGATTGATGCTGTGGGTAACCATTGTGTGTAGTAGCTAATGCTGATTGTGATGTTGGTTAAAAGGAAAGAGCAAGAAGCAATAAAACCAATTGATGATTATATAGTTGTGTTTTTAGTTAGTAAGCCCATCATCTATCCATAAGACTTAAGTTACAAAATTACCCGTTGTATTTTTCCCTCTCATTTCTCCTGCTACTTCAGGAAAGTTAACTTGCCTAGAAAAAAGTAAAGAAGAGTTTTGAATGTTTAAAATTCACAGAAAATGTTTCCTCCTTTGCTAATTGTTATAATGTTTAAAGACCCAGGACAATAAATAAGCAAAAGTAATAAAAAAACACATTGTTCTCTGTGTAATAGAATTCACATTTGAATATAGTCAAAGGCAAAATACTATAATTGTTTGAACATATTTTCCCTACTGTTTCATAGAGTTACATTAATGTTAAATAGATGAATCATGGGCAATTTTATTTATGGGTTATATGCTCTTTCACATTTACTAGTTATATCTATAAAATATGGACTTTATATAAATTTTAGAAACATTTGATATATAAGTTTATAAGTATGTATATTTACTAATATAAATATGCCGTTTAACAAATAATGTATTTTTGTTCTCATTTATGACATATGCTATGAATAATTTCTATTAAATCTCATGTAATCAGAAACTCACAGTGTGATGATCTTTTTTCAGAATCTTGGCTCCCATGCTGGGTAATAATATTTCTCTGAGATGTACAAATAGTTTCAATTTTTTAAAAATGTAATTTGCAGCTATGTAGTTTTCTTCTAATACAGAGCAGGGGTCAACAAAAAATCCTGGCTAACTGTAAAGCAATTAGGAAAATCCTCATTAATTTGAGTATTTAATTTTTGCTTTTACTTGTAGCAACATTATTTTCTCTGGTAAAACACTAATTTCTAATTCAACAAATAACATTAACACAGAGGAAGATGAGATGGAGAGACAAAAAGAGAATTTGAAAAGCCGTAAAGTAGCTTATAAAAAACCAATAGTTTTTCTTTTTGACTGGCAGCTGCCAACTTCTTTCCCTGCAGCTGTATCAGACATGGTCAAAAGAATCTTCTTGAAAGAGAAATGAAATATATGTTTAATTATGTCTTTAAGCTTATGTAGGAAATCACTTTTCTATCCTACAGAACTAAAGAACTACTCATGTTAATTTAACATTGTGCTTCCTGAATTATTTTTATATTACCATGCTGACTAAGGTCATGAATGCATGGGCCTAAACCATGTTAATCCCAAATCAATATGCCTCTTTTGTTATTTTAGATATTAAGCACAGTAAGCGTGGTAGTGTATAGATTTTTGACAAGTGGCTTGGAAAATGAGCTCATTTTATGATATGAACTATTGAAAATGGAATTTGTGACTATTCAGATGAAAACTACTTTTTTCTTTTTTTAAACTCATTGAAACTAAGCAAACCAAACTCAATTTTTCCAGTGCAATTGTCAGTTCTATGTTACCATGTGCCCTTTTGATGGACTACGTGATTAAACAGTGGCAAACATTTCAGGCTGATTGCCAGAGACTCATATTTAGATCCTGGGCTTCCCTTTTGGAATATGCAAATGGAATTTATGCCTCTGGTGATAATAGTGAATTTGCAAAGATAATAAGAGAATAATATGAATTTCATTAAGTAAAATTTATCTTCATGTTCAATAGATTAGATTACACTACTTTTTAATGTTCCGAATTTCTACAATCTTCTTGATGGCCTCTGTTTTTCTGCTCTGCTTCATTTACTAACAAAAAAAATTCTTGAATGTTTTCTTAGGTAGTATTTTGGTAGTCTCACCACTGTTACTGTTGATCAGATAATGCCAAACAATTGCTAGATAGCTATTTAAGTTTGGAAAGAGCAAGTAATACCCCTCACCCTTTGTTTTTTTTTTTTTATAGTCGGCACAGTACTCATGGATTATCCAATGGAATACGTTTTTGAATACTCAGCAAGGGGTGTGATGATGACATGGAGTCAGCATGAGCAAAGCAGTCCCTCACCGGACTGCAGGCTCTGTACAGGGAAGCATCATTTTGTTGTATGCACCATTGTAGTTCCAGCCCCAGGAAAGCACTTCTCACTTGAATACATTCATCAAATCTTTTGAAAGAATGAATAAAACAAATTAGGGCAATGCAAACTAATATCAATTCCTGTTTTGATGTTTATGTTACCAATTAGGGAGACTACTGGAATCCACCCATAAAGTATACCTGGATTTCAGCAAGATATTAATCATTTTGTACATGATATCTTTTAGGGGAAGATGAGTATGTGTTAGGTCACAGCTTAGTTACTTTAGAACCTGACCAGTGGTCACTCCAAAAATACCTGTTGAAAAAAAAAAAAGAAGCCTCTGGAGAGTAGCTGCATGGCATGTTGTGGTGCTTCTACTTAAATCTTCTTCATTAAGATGAATGAAGACATTCATAAATTAGGTGACAGCAGACTTACAGTTCATACAGAACACAAGGGGCTGATGGAGTAGATAGATTATAAAAGGATGAAATATTGAAAGAATAATGCAAATGCTTATTAGCATCTAGATTCAAAAAGAATGGATTATTTTAAGATTTGCGTGGAATCAGAAAAGACCCCGAATAGCCAGGGGAATTTTAAAAAAGAAAACCATATCTGGGGGCATCACAATGCCAGATTTCAGGTTGTGCTACAAAGCTGTGGTCATCAAGACAGTGTGGTACTGGCACAAAAACAGACACATAGATCAATGGAACAGAATAGAGAACCCAGAAGTGGACCCTGAACTTTATGGTCAACTAATATTCAATAAAGGAGGAAAGACTATCCATTGGAAGAAAAACAGTCTCTTCAATAAATGGTGCTGGGACAATTGGACATCCACATGCAGAAGAATGAAACTAGACCACTCTCTTTCACCATACACAAAGATAAACTCAAAATGGATGAAAGATCTAAATGTGAGACAAGATTCCATCAAAATCCTAGAGGACAACACAGGCAACACCCTTTTTGAACTTGGCCACAGTAACTTCTTGCAAGATACATCCACGAAGGCAAAAGAAACAAAAGCAAAAATGAACTATTGGGACTTCATCAAGATAAGAAGGTTTTGCACAGCAAAGGATACAGTCAACAAAACTAAAAGACAACCTACAGAATGGGAGAAGATATTTGCAAATGACGTATCAGATAAAGGGCTAGTTTCCAAGATCTATAAAGAACTTCTTAAACTCAACACCAAAGAAACAAACAAACACCAAAGAATCATGGTTGGATTCAATCATGAAATGGGCAAAAGACATGAAGAGAAATCTCACAGAGGAAGACGTAGACATGGCCAACATGCACATGAGAAAATGCTCTGCATCACTTGCCATCAGGGAAATACAAATCAAAACCACAATGAGATACCACCTCACACCAGTGAGAATGGGGAAAATTAACAAGGCAGGAAACCACAAATGTTGGAGAGGATGTGGAGAAAAGGGAACCCTCTTACACTGTTGGTGGGAATGTGAACTGGTGCAGCCACTCTGGAAAACTGTGTGGAGGTTCCTCAAAGAGTTAAAAATAGACCTGCCCTAAGACCCAGCAATTGCACTGCTGGGGATTTACCCCAAAGATACAGATGCAATGAAACGCTGGGACACCTACACCCCGATGTTTCTAGCAGCAATGTCCACAATAGCCAAACTGTGGAAGGAGCCTTGGTGTCCATCGAAAGATGAATGGATAAAGAAGATGTGGTTTATGTATACAATGGAATATTCCTCAGCTATTAGAAATGACAAATACCCACCATTTGCTTCAATGTGGATGGAACTGGAGGGTATTATGCTGAGTGAAGTAAGTCAGTCGGAGAAGGACAAACATTATATGTTCTCATTCATTTGGGGAATATAAATAATAGTGAAAGGGAATATAAGGGAAGGGAGAAGAAATGTGTGGGAAATATCAGAAAGGGAGACAGAACGTAAAGACTGCTAACTCTGGGAAACGAACTAGGGGTGGTGGAAGGGGAGGAGGGCGGGGGGTGGGAGTGAATGGGTGATGGGCACTGGGGGTTATTCTGTATGTTGGTAAATTGAACACCAATAAAAAATAAATTAAAAAAAAACAAAAAGTATAAAAACTATAGGTTGACAAAAATGGAATTTTCCGGTAATTAAATATATAATATAAATTACACTTGCAATGTAGTTTGATTGCAAGCCCAGTGTGAACCAACAATAACCTGATATGATCACTAAAATGTAAATATGATTTGGGGCTGCATTAATACATACTTAATTAACCTTGGGTCTGTGATTCATGAAACCTCTGATACTGTATGCATCACCTATGTGTATTTATTTTTTTTAGGAGAAAGTTTTCTTACCTTTTATTAAATTCTTTTTTTTTTTTTTAAAGATTTTATTTATTTATTCATGAGGGACACAGAGAGAGGCAGAGACACAGGCAGAGGTAGAAGCAGGCTCCATGCAAGGAGCCTGATGTGGGACTTGATCCCGGGACTCCAGGATCACACCCTGGGCCGAAGGCAGGCTCCAAACCGCTGAGCCGCCCGGGGATCCCCCTTTTATTAAATTCTTAATGAGAACAGTGATTCACATAATATTAGGATCTACCAGTTCAGAAGATCAGTAACAGTCCTATTTGTATACAGATCAGGTCAAAGTATAGTTGCACCATTGTAATCAATTCTTGGAAATACATTTTAAGAGTAACAGTGATAAACTGAAGCATCTCTGGGAGGTAAGCTGCCATTGTGAAAGATCTGAAAAACATGACCTATGAAAGTAGGACTGAAGGAACTGGAGGGCTGGGCTTGGAAAGGAAAGATTGTAGAGATATTGCATGACTCAAAAAAATGGTTGTTTCGATTGGGAAAAGCTATAAATACTGACAGTATCTAGTACTGCTGAGAATTTGAGGAAATGGAGAGTCTCATAATCTGTTAGTGGGTGTGAAATGCTATGGTTGTGTTGCGAGGCAATTTGGCACAATTGATTAAATCAATGTTTATTTATAGGTAATTTAGAGAAATTTTGTGCACAAGTGCATATGTGCAAAAGTACAAATACAAAGAAATTTACAAGAGTATTTAGCAGTTTTATTAATTTCCCCAACTTGGAAATATCCTAAGGGTTTATCATAGTTAGGTTGTATCCTTGATATTACTGTGGGATACTATGCAGCAGTGAAAATGAAAGAGGCAGATCTCTAGGTTTTGATAGACAAAATATCATCAAGATTTATTAAGTGGAAAAAAATAGCATGCTGAGTATAATAGGTATGTATGGAAAAGCCCTAAAAAAAAGATACATTCCCTTATATGTATAAAGAGATATGCAGATATGCATATGGAATAATTTATAACAAGCTGACAATAATGGTCCCCTCTTTGGGATTCAGGGAGGGTCAAGGGGCTCCTTATTTGCATAAATTGTAATTTTTACATAAAAATGTATTGAAGTGGTTTAAAAAATAGGAACAAATAATAAGTGGAAGTTATAAATGAATAAATGTGAATAACTAAAATTTTAGAGGATTTATACATGGAAAAACGGTTAAAGTCCCTTTTCTATGTAGATCCCCAAACAGGGCCAGTTGTATTAGGCTTATTTTAATTCTGTATAAGGAAGCATTTTCTAGGATTAGAAATGTTTTAAAATGGAATTGGTTGTCAATTATTAGCTCCATTCTCATTGGAAGGGTTGAAACAGAGCTTAGTTAATTATTAACTATTCCCAAGATGTTCTAAAAAGAATCATGCTAGTCAATGGGAAAGACTAGTAAAATAAATTTCAATTTTGTGAGTTTATGATTCTGGGGCTAGCTAACGTCTAAGTGCCCTTTTGATTATATATTCCACCATTCTCATTTAGAGTTCCTTGACTTAGTAACCAGTCTTTTGTTTCCCCATATCCTCAGTTTACCTCTATAATTTTATTTCCTTTCATGATTTCTTCCATGCCCAATGTTTCCCAAAGTGTGGGAGGCATACCAGTGGTTCTAGAGGTGACTTTGAGTGCTTACATAAATAAGGCATTAAAGAATATTGAATCACTGAATTATCAAATCAGTGGGGAAAATAGTTTTCGACCTTTTCAGTACTTTTGGCTGGAGTCAGGAAGAAAATTGTTAATGTTTTTCTAGTACTTGATAGTACTTGATACTTCCCTTTTTAAAAGCAAGTGCAAGAAGCTTTTGAGCTTTGAACTTATCAACAAATACATATACATAGGTAAATAATATATATATATATATATTTTGGTAAATAATATTATTTTGTTTTTCTTGAATGTGTTATGGTTACTATTTGTTTCTGGTGGCTGCAGTATGAACTGCTGGTTACCTATTCAATATACATTACTCCCTCTTCTTTACTAAAGGAATCTCTTTGTTATTGATAGTGGCAGTGTGCCAGCTAAAGAACTAAAATCCCTTTTCTTACAGCTAGGTGTGGTCATGTGTCTTGGTTTTTGGCCAGTGGAATAAGCAGAAATGCCATGTATGATATCCAGGAAGGATGCTTAAATAGTGCTTGTTTATCCTCAGATACAATTGCACACTATCTGCCCTAGCCCCATTCTTCCTTCCTGCTTCTCAGATAGATGAGATGGCTAGAGAAGCAGCCGCTGAACTGGAACATTAAGCAATCTTGAGAACAAAGGACTCATACTAAGAAAGGCAAAGCAGAAAAATAGGATACTGGTCCCTAGTTACTATGATGCTGCCATAGCTAAGATTGGATTTCCTATGTCTTGACTACTTTTGAATGAGAGATTTATCTGTTTTAGCTGTTATTATTTTAGGTGGGTATATAAAGGAGCACAATCCAAACTGATACAGCAAATATTATTGGTTTTTCTAATTATGTCAGTGAATCAAAATTTACTTCTACAACAAACTTGTTTCACTGGTATGTATTGGATCCAATCTAATTTTGGAGTTTATTTTTTGAGTAGATTTAACTGTTTATAAGGACTGATACTTCATGACTTTTATTCTTTCTTCAAAGTCTTCCAAAGAACAAAGAAAAATTTGCTGTTTCTCTCTCTCCTTTAAAAGATTTATTATCTATTTTATTGAGCGTGTGCAAGGATGGAGAGAATCTTTAAACAGGCTCCCCACTGTGTGTGGAGCTCAACCTGGGGCTCCATCTCACAACCCATGAGATCATGAACTGAGGCAAAACCAAGAGTCAACTGACTGAGCCACCTAGGGGCACCTGCTAGTTCCCTTTAATGGAAAAAATACATTCAATCTTGTAGTTACTATGTGAGTCCATTAAACCCTTTTGTAAATCTACAATATATTATGAGATCTTAGTGACCTTGTTATTATCACTGTTTTTTAGATCTTAGAACATGGTGCTAATTCATCATATGAGGAATTATTTAATCATTATCAGTTATTAACTGGACCAAACTAGGCCAGTTAGGCCAAACAAGACTGAAATTAAAAAAAAAAAAAGAATGATAGAATACCCTAAATTTGAGGCCCTCAAAAGAATGATATAATAAATAAAATCACCATTCTTCAGCTTTCTTATTATGTTGTCCAAAGCATTGCATCATATTTCTTTCAAAAAATTAAAAAAATGTTTATTAAAACATTGTTTTGTTGAAGTATAAGTGACATATGATATTGTATTAATTTCAGATACATAGTGTAATGATTTTATATATTTATATCTATATCTATATCTATCTATCTATCTATCTATATATAGTAGAAATAATCACAATAGATCTGAAAATACAGATTTTTACATTTTCTTTCCAAAATGATGAAGGGATGAAATAGAGGAAGCTGGTTCAAAATATAAGATGAATCCAAAGATAAATGCAAAAAGGCAGAGAGTAGCATTTTAGTCTTGAGTGATGATGGGGAAATTAATCATATAAGCCAAATTTGAGATTATGAGTTTTCAGATGGAGATGTCCATCTTGAATTTTTTTTCTAACTTGAAAAGCTAGTTTGATGAAAGACAATATATTTCTAAGGATACATTAAAAAATAAGATGTTCTTATTCAGTTTGTCATTAAACCAGGAAGGACTTCAATATACCAATATTTTGTGATGAGACTCACAAAAAAGGTGTATTATGGTACTATCTCAACTTCTGTGATGCTTGAGCACCAAAATTTACTTGTTTGAGACTTTGTGTGTTTAAATTTTTATGAAATTTTAAATAAAGTTTTTATTATCTCAATTCTGTAAATTTTTTGTAAAATGACTTAAAATATAAAATATTAAAAGGCCTATTTGACTCAGATGGTAAATGATGCTATTTTTCCTGGTATGCCAAGGGTTAAGTAGAAACAGCTAACTAGTTAGATGATAAACATTAAGTTCATAAAAATACTAGTTACTAAAAGTACTTGAATATAACAAAAAAAAAAAAGTCACAAAAGAGACTATTACCTGTATGGTTTGGGAAACATCACATCAAAGCCTATATTCTTTATTTGGTCTTTGACTTGTTAAATGATGTTTTTGTCATTTATCAACACTTGTTGATATTTTTCCTCTATTAACATTTTTTTTTTACTCTGAGAATTTACTGTTTAATGAACATGGCATTTCATTTTGAGAAGATGAAAAAGTTCTGGAGATGGATAGTGGTGATGTTTGCCTCAACAATGTGAATATACTTAATGCTGCTGAAGTGTGCATATACAGATGGTTAAAATGGTCAGTTTTTTTGTTATTTATATTTTACTGCAAATTTAAAAAACTAAAAGTTAAAAAATTTAGTTAAATTAAAACACAAATTGCCTTCCACAGAATGCTTTCCTTAATGACTGCTTTTATTCTTACCCATGCCTTTATTTGGGGTGTTCTACATGTTTTGGACAGAATTGCTTTTATATGGATATTGTACTATGAGGGGATATGCTCACAGAAGTAAGCAGATAGAGGATATAGAATCCCAAATCACTCATTTTGACACTTTTATACAATGGATCCCATATCAATTTGAGCACACTATATTATTTATAATTAATACCAATCTATAATTAATATCTAACTAAGCTAGCAAATGACTAAGTACTCTGATTCCCACAGTTCTTTTGGAGCTACTGTTTTGTATAATGTGAGGGTCGTAGGCTTACAATGTGAGGGTCATATATAGGGCTGGGAAGAATTATCTTGCTGAGATCTTCCTTTGTATTTCTCCAGTTTCTGAGTCAAGCTGCATGTAACAAGATTCTGAATTCTTACATTTGAATGTTCGTATCCTAGACCCACTGGGGTTCAAGCTTTGCATCTGTTCCTTACTTGTCTGGTTTCCCACTGGTTTAATTGCATTCCACACTATCCATATTACCATCCACACCTACATGTGATGTTTTATTTTTTGGTTTCTAGAATTTGATGGAGGGACCGTGAAGTCCACAAGAAGGCTCATTTATAAGAATTCAAATAAAGACAGATATTATTGTCTCATGTCAGGAGGCATGAGAACCACAGAGCACAGGGAGAGATAAAACCATGTCTACATGAAAACTAAGTTTCTCTTGATCTGCTGAGGTTTATTATGAACAAGTTTCCTGATAAACTGATTTTCTTAAATATCCTGCATTATACTAAGATGTATGGAGTTTGCATAATGAACTGTGACACAGGAAAAGTGTTTTATATGTTCGCTTTGAAATTTCTTTCTATTTGTATGCTTTATGTTACTGTCACATTTCTAAGTAGACTCTAGTTTTTCCTAGGAAATTGAGATGCTTTTGTACTCTATTCATTGCAGGGATTTTCCTGCAATTTTTAAAAAAAACATTTCCACCAATGGGGTCCTTTCAGAACACCTACAGAGGATATAAAAAATATATTGTAGTGCATTGTATTGATGTCAACAGAACTGTGTGTTTTCACCCTGGTGTGATGTCAGAACAATGCAGTGCATCTTTCACTGTGCCAACTCACTGGAATAAAAGACCCATTCAGAGAGAAACCCTTGGATGGTCACAGTTTTTAGGAGTTTTTATGCATGGCCACACAAGCTTATAACTTTAAATTTTTCTTACAATGCATTATATTCTCTTCCCATTGCAGCTGAGCTTTCATACTGAAAAGTGAATATTTTTATATATAGCAGCTGAAACATGTATTCATTCTTTGGTTAAAAAAAATAAAAAATAAACACTTTTGTGGAATGCTTCTATCCCAAGGCCAGCGTTAGCACATTTTATTCATGCTACTTTCTAAAACCCCTGGTGTTAACCCTGACAGCAGAACGTGGAGTTCATAGATCTCACCGTCCAAATTCCCAACCCCCTTGTATAAAGGATTGACAGCTGTGAGTGTGGATGGTACTATGAATGTTTCAGAGATGAAATTAAAACATTTTGTATTTAGATGTGTAAAGTAAGCACAAAGCATTTCCTTTTAGGTATTTAGGGTTTGGATGGAAAGAAATAGAAAATAAAGCACTCTGCCTTCGTTCTGGAATTCTCCTAACACTTCATTTTGTTGTTCTTGTTAAACTTTTATTCCCCCAATCACAAAATTCAGTTGTGAATAGTGACAAAATTGGAAAGTATAGATAAAAAGAATAGATTAAGCTACCTTGGAATGCCCTTTCCTACCCCACTCAGAAATGTCCATTGTTGTTGATATGTTGGTGTGTGTCCTTCCTCTGGGGTGTATATGTCACAAGAATGGGTCATAGTGAACTTGTGGTATTGTAACCTCATTCTAATCAGCCGATGATGAGCCCTTTTCTATGTTGCCTAAGTAAATATTCTAAAGCATCATTTTTAATGACTACAAAGCATTTCATTATAGAGGAGACATTTGTTTTAAAGCAATAGCTTGATTACGACATGTTATATTTAGTTTTTTGTTTATTGCTATTTAAAATTTTCTTTTGATTGTACAGCTGAGTCACTATGTGCCCTTTTTCGCCAACTGATGGACTCTTGGGCTATCTCTGTTTGTTTGTTTTCCTGTTATAAACAAAATACCTGTAATCATCTTGGACACATATCTTTGTGCATATGTAGAGTATGTTATGTAGTATAGCTTTCTGTAAGAGAAATGTTCCAGCAATAGGATGTGTGGCTTTTAAAATTTTAGCATATATTGCCAAAGTATTATATTAAAAGTTGTACCAGTTTATACCCCCAACAACAATGTCAATTTCCATTTTCCCACATCTTCTTGAGCATTATAAAAAAATGTTGCCAGCCTTATTGGGCAAAAATTCACATATAACTTAATTTTTATGGCCTTAATAATTTAAAAAATCTTTTCAATGTGTGTCAACTGTCTTTCCATTTCAGTGAATTATTTTCTGTTTGAATCATTTGTGTATATTTCTATTAAATTATGTCTTTTCATTGATTTATAGAAACTTTTAACCCTTTTTAAAATATGTCTGGCACATGTGTTCTTTCAATCTTCATCTTTTTATTTATTTATTTGAGAAAGAGAGATCAAGCAGAGGGAAGGAGCAGAGGGAGGAGGTAAGAGAAACTCAAGCAGACTCCACGCTGAGCACAGAACCCAATATGGGGCTTGATCTCATGACCCTGAGATCACGACCTGGGCTGAAACCAAGAGTCAGATGTTTGGCTGTACCACCCAGGTGCCCCATCTTCATTTATCTTTAATTTTACTTGTGGCTGTTTTTTTTTTTTTTTTTTTTTTTTGCTGTACAAATATTTTTAATTGTCCAAATTTTAGCCATTTTATGTGTGGCTTCTAGGTTTTATGCCTTTGCTAGGAAAGGCCTTCTCCTCTCAAGGGCTATAAAAAAGTTCATGTTTATTTTTTATGTTTAGATATTGAACCCATTTGAAATTTGTTTTTTGCTTAATGGTATGAGGAGGAAATCTTTTTGCTTCTTCCTCAAAATATCCAATTGTTTCTAAACCATTCCTTTTCTGTACCATCTCTTGTCACTCATTTCAAGTGCCAGCTTAATATAAATTGTCATATTTATTTGAATCTCTTTCTCTATTCCTTGCTCAAATAATATATGTTTTTCATTATTATAGCCTCATAATGTGTTTTGCATCTGAAAGGAAGAAAAAAACTTTACTTACTTCCTCAAAGGAAATTGTTTTGTATAATTTTTACTCATGGTTTGGGAGAGTCCAGAAAAGCTGTACCAGTTTACACTCTCAGAGGCAGTATATGCAAGTGCTTATTTCACTTCACCTTACTAATACTTGTACATATGTATTGTATATAGTTTACATATATTTTATAAGTTGCCAATTTGGTAGATGAAATATAGTATCTGAAACCTTTATTGTACTATCCTTGATTAGTAGTAAGGCTGAACTCTTTTCCTACGGTTATTCAGTTTTGCAATTATTTTTCAGTATTTTCAGGTTAGTTCAATGTGCTCATGTTTCACTAACAGCTTGCCTTAACTATGGACAGCAGTGGTTGATCCAGGACCAGGACAATTCTGAAACCAAAAGCTCAGGAGACTTGTCCCATTAGGGGACCAGGATAGTAGCCAACCTTTATTCAGCTCTATTCTGAAAACTTTATATCCTGTGGCTTATTAAATCCCCTTAGCATCGCTTGCATCACTAGTGAGGGAGGCATTATGGCATTATGTCAACTCCCACTTTCTAGTGAAAGATGGGGGCTCAGGTTGATACACAACTTGTCAAGGCCATATAACTGATAAGTGGCCGGGCCACCATGTGAACCCAGGCAGTGTGACTTTGGAGTCCAGATGTTCCCACTGAAGGTTCTCCTCAGTTTGCTGCAATTTCCCCAGGACAGCTGTGGGCACTTGCTGAAGGAGTGTGCCCCAGAGGCAGGACAGTAAAGGTAGAAACAGTTGCCTGTCCCTTTAAAAGTCAGGGTCTTAAAGTCTTTGGAAAAGTGGAGGTGGGGAGGCTGGCCTCAGAAGCACTGTTGGAGACTCACTTTTCCATGGTAGGAACTCTGAGGTACACTCGAATTATTTTTGGTGGCAAAAACCATGTATATTGAAACCATTTCTAAGTAACCATTTTAAAATGCTCAAAATGCTGTGGTGGCCTAGCCTCTAAGTTCCTTGTGAAAAGTGGTAACATTCTCTGTCTCTGTGAAAAGGCATCCTCATCTGGAAGGGAAGATTGTAATTACTTATTTATTAAAAAAAAAATGCAGAGGAGGCTGTTACTGCTTTATCTGATTTAATTGCCTTGACTTTTAAGCTTGTAATGTGGTAGATGGCGAGCAGATACTAGAATTAGAAATGTTAGTTCTGGCATTTTCTTACTAATAGTATCTTTATCCACTTTTACTGATTTTGTGAAGTTTAGTTAAAACTAGTTAAATTTTACCTGATGCAATATGACTATTTAAATAAAAAAAATAGGCAGGTGGCAGTTTTCTTTTGGCTTCCACAGTTGGCTAAATTAAGAGGAAGAAAGGGTTCATTTGGGTTCTGGTTACCTCTGTTTTCTTACTAGATTGCTGTCTAAGGTTTAGGGATAATCTGAGGGGAGTGGAGGGAAAGAAAAGAAATATGAAATCAAATATTGGTAAGAAACAAGTCTTATGCATGCAGGTTGTGCTTTGTCCATAGGTCTAAACTAGGGTTGGAAGTATATGTGGCCACCTGTCTGAGCAGTAATATTAGAATCATATATTGATCACTATAGCATTGATGAATGTCCTCCTCTCCTCATTTGCAGGGAGCTGGATTTATAAGGTGACATTTTAGAGGAGAGGTTCGAACCATAGATCATCTTGCCAAAACCCTGGGTCTCCCTTAGTTCTATCTGAGCAAATGGCGTTCTCCAATAGTTACTTGCACCAAACTCCTAGAAACAAGCCCTTTCACTTCTCACACTCAGTAGATTTTCAATACTGTCAGTTTTGTCTTAAAAATACACTTTCATTCCTATTTTTCTCCTTCTTTTCTGGCATCATCTTTAAACTATGATCTCTTACCTGGACTTTTTTTCATCAGCTTCCTTTTTTTTTTTTTTTTTTAATTTTATTTATTTATGATAGTCACACACAGAGAGAGAGAGAGGCAGAGACATAGGCAGAGGGAGAAGCAGGCTCCATGCACCGGGAGCCCGACGTGGGATTCGATCCCGGGTCTCCAGGATCGCGCCCTGGGCCGAAGGCAGGCGCTAAACCGCTGCGCCACCCAGGGATCCCTTCATCAGCTTCCTAACTGGGCTCACTACTTCTATCACCAGCCCCTTCCCCATCAATTTTTCAGTAGCCTAAATTATCTATTAAATTTCTAAAAAAAATTTTTAATTTTGAAATAATTTTATACCTATAGAAAAGGTGCAAAAAAGTGCAGGACGTTCCTCTATATCCTTTACCCAGCTTGGAAAGCCAGGAGATTAACACTGATGCGGTACGATAAACTAAGCTAACAAACCTTATTCAGATGATACCAATTTTCCCACTAATGTGTCTGGTCCAGGGATCCAGTACAGGACCTCACATTACATTTCATTGCCCTGTCTCTTTAGCCTCCTGCAACTTATGATGGGTCCTCTGTCTTTCTTTGTCTTTTGTGACCTCCACATTTTTGAAATGTACTCATCAGTTCTTTGGTAGAATGTTCCCCAATTTAGGTTTGTCTTTTGTTCTCTACCATTAGATTGAAGTTATGCATTTTTGGCAAGAATCGTCACCAAAGTCATGTGTTTGTTCTTCACAGAACATCCGGCGGGGGGCTGAGTGTCTTGTAAGTGTAATAGGTCTTGCCACAAACCTTCAGTGAGTTTCCATCTCTCTGAGGAAATACACATTGTGTATTCTAGCCCCTGTGTACTTTAATTCATGCCTTGTGGAAGGGCGAAAACAAACCAAAAACGAGGAGTTTCATTCTCAGTGTTGAAAATAAGGGATGGGACTGCCTTTCCTTCCCTAATCTTAGAACACTTACTTTAAAAAAACTCATAAGTTCTTCCACTGTCTGTTTGAAATGTATGTAAATCTCTGTAAAAGCTAAAATAGACTCTTACTAGCTTTAGGACCCAGGACTGTGTTTCTCAAGGCCCTGGGAGCCATCTCTTTGAAATGTCATCATTAAGGAAGATAGAGCCCCTTACCTAACTCCCAGAGTCTGTGGGAGGATAGAACTTAACTACAGCAGGCGCCTCATTCCAAGTTTTAAAACTACTTCTTGTCATAAAGAGAAGTTTATTTTTCCTTTGAATAAAGCCAATTAGCTAACACAGATGGTCACCCCACTACTAAGTAAATTTAGGAGCAACTGTGTGACAAATGGTGCTGTCAAGTCCTCTTACTTGACTAGTTGTTTATCCTCAGAATATGTATGTAATGGGTTGTATCTACTTGGCCATGTAGAGGGGTGAGATGGCTTGCAGTCTTTGGAATCACTTAGTGGATTGCTTGTGATGAGTGTCACATTCTGACTTAATGCTTGTTCGATTATAAAACTGTTCTCTTTCTCATCTACATTTGTGGAGAGGTTTCCTGGATTGGGAGAAGATTTTGTTTTTAATTCTATTTCCCCAACACTCTTCTCCATTAACTCAATGTGGCTTTCTTTCATGTCTTGAAAAATCCCAAACTGTTGCTGGCTCTGATTTTTGCCTAAACCCTCCATCTTCCTCTACCTCTCTATAAAACTTGTTCTTTCCATTCTTGACTGAGCTTGTGTATGATGTCCCTAAAGAGGCCCTCCCAACTACCCTGTCTAAGGAAGCCACTGTTTACACCAGACTATCACATCATCCTGCATATATCTTACAGAGTAACTTAACACAATCTGTACTTACAATTTATTGGTTTGTTGACTTTTTTTGTAGTGTGTTTTGTTTTGCTAGAGTACAAGGTCTAGGAGGAAGAGATTCTCCTCCACCCCCAACCAGTCTCTCTTGTTTGCAGCTGAATTCCCTATACCTACCTAGAATAGTGCTAGCACCTGTTAGGTGCCTGATAACTATTAGTCGAATAGAATGAACAAGATGGACATGATCAGCACATTAGGGTGGTTATATAATGAAGATGTACATCTACTTTTATCATATTTATTTTCTACTTGTAGAGAAGTCTTAAACTACTTTTAGCAGTGTTTGTGTTTGATGAGCATATAACATGGTTATAGAGAGGAAGGAACCCATGAACATACCTTCATACTTGAATAAAAATAGGCCCCAATCCTTGTTTTTCAAATAGGAACATGTATAATGTTAAAAAAAAAAAAACACGCAAATATTTTAGGAAAGCTTTCATGTTAATTTTGGCTCCAGCTGGGGCTATTTGAATTGTAGCATTGACTAATTGGCCAGTGTGAACATCAATTAGTCCTGAATAAAGAGCAGGAGAGGACTGCCAAGAGGGAGGAAGTGGGGATTCAGGTCCTTTAGCAAGTCTACTAGGATCTTCACATCCTTATAGGGGAAGCCTTAGAGTTTATGCTGACATTTGAAGGAAGGCTTAAAACAGTGTTTCTCAAATTTGAGCATGCATTGGAGGGCTTTTTAAAGAGTGGTTGCTGGGCCCCACCCTCCAAGTTTCTCATTTAATAGGCCTGGAATGGGGCCCAAGAATTTGCATTTCTAACAATTTTTCAAGTGCTGGTCCTGTTGGCCCAGGCACTGTATTTTGAGAGTCATTGGTTTAAAGTGTTGCTTGACTAGAAGAAGTTGACAGAGTTTGTTTATAACAATTTTTGGGGGAGTTGATAATGTCTTTAAAAAAATTAAACAAAGGTTACATTCTTTTTAATTGCCAAGAAAAAGGATCTCTTTTTCTATGCTCCTCTTTTCAGGCCTCCAGGTCTTTATGTTGGGTCTTATTGAATATGTCCTAGTTACATCCATCTTTTTAATTAATTCTTATGGTTATGCATCAAATTAAATATTATTATTTCCATTATACCCAGGAAGAGTTTATGCTTCAGGATTGTTTGATTGCTGTCCAGTTGTTCAAACCTACTCAGTGATGAAGCTGGAATTTCAACAGGGCTATCTGAACTTGAGGATTAAGCCTCTTTTGATTGTGCTGCTTCTCAGCCAGAAAAATTCAGACTAATTTTAATTTCAGACTACATGGTAACACCTTGAGGTGTTATACAACTAAGGAGGAAGTTACTCATTTGCTTGAGGTAAGCCTGATCTGATACAGAAGGTTGGTTAAGATAAAAAAGGAAAAAAGAAGGTCCCAATGTGAAGTATAGCGTCTAAGTGTATTACTCAAGAAACATGGCAGACTTGCTTACCAAGAGGGTTGGAGTATTTTAAAGTTAACTCTAGCAAAACACTCATTTTCTCTATTAGTCTGAGTAATTTATCTAAGTTGCAAAAACAAATTGACCTTTTTTGATCTAATTGCCTACCTGAGTCAATGAATTTTTTATCAAGAGACACTGAAACCAAAGAGGTTTTCCTTAATATTCTAGGAATGCATGGATCACCTTGAAAATCTCTGAAAAACTAATAACAAGAAGCAAAGGGCTGAGTTCATAATTGTTTCCCTTTCTCTAAGCCAAAATTGATGGCCAGTAGGAAGGCATTGAAATCCAGTGCACACTGACACTATTTATAAGGTCTTGATATTTTAGACTTGTAGTGCACCATTCATCCTAGGATCATAAAAGTGGTTGTTAAAATTTATACCATATTAGTCTGATTAACACTCAGATGGGTAAAAATAAAGGATTGAAGAGAAATATTTATTTCACAAGGGTAGGGACTTTAATATACAGAAAGCTGCATAAATCTGCAGATGTTCTAATTAGATTCAGCTGAACTACTTCAGAATGCAGGATAACATGGATTTACTCTGCCAACAACTAAGAATAACTTTTCTGATGCAAAAAATGTTCAAGTTTCAATATTGAAACATAAAATACCCCAGCCCAAGGGATAGATTCTTTTCACATCAATTTCTTCATTGGCTCAGATTCCTCCAGCACTTAAGTTACTTCTTTATTATAAGTCTTAAACAGAATTCACTAAATGGTACCCTAATGGTACTCTTCCCAGGCCATAGTACCTGGAATCCTATTTTCTGTTAATAGTTAAATGTTAACCTGAGATCACTAGAATACTGTCAAGCAAGTTATGCACATGGTGCTTAATTTACAATCAGGGAGTAGTTTAGGCAGTGAGAAAATCTGGTTCTTAAAGAGGATGACATTAAGGAATCAGGGGATGTATTTCACAGGGTATTTTTGTCAGTCGATTTCCATTTTTTTCTTGAATATATGTCATTTTTTTAATCTCAGGAAGTTATTTCTGTGTGCTGGCAGGGTAAATCTATGTCGTTCTGCATTTAGAAGTAGTTCAGCAAATCTAATCAGAGAATTTGTTGGGGCCCAAGTTATAGCCAGGGTGGGGCATGAACCCTTCTCCTGCATGGGTATCCTCCTGGGTCCCCAAAGGCCTGGGAATCCCTTTGGTATCTACCCTGAAAGAGTTCCTTCAGCATCAGAAGGCTTTATACTTCCAGAGAACCTGGCTGTCAGATCCAGCTGGGCATTTTGATTTAACCGTTTCAGCTCTTGGAAGGCCAAGTAAAGGAGAATGTTCCTTTTTAATGGATGTCAAGGGGGAACAGGAGAGATGCTTGTCTAGAACCTCATGTCCCATCAACTGCCTTTTAGACAAACCAATCTTTGGTCAATATTCTCTCAATTATATTTGATAAGCCAACCTATTCTCCTTAATTAAAATGTTGGCAGGCAGTCTTCATGTGAATTTATGCCAAGGATTTGTTATAATCTCCCTGTTTTGTGATTTCTCATTTTTAATAGTGGAAGAATAATTTCATAAACCCTTCTGAAGAAGAGTTTCTGTAAACAATTTTATCTCCTGCATAATCTTTTTGGATCTCTGCATAGTTGTGTGGAACAAGAAAAATAACATTGTCCAAATATGCCGTGTTTTAATTTATTAATATAAGCAATATAGTTGTGAAAGGCATTTGCAGGAAATCGATTTGAAATAGATGGTACCATGGCATAAGCATTAGTTTGCAACATTAGAAACAATGAACATAGAAAATCAACATTATTTATAGACTTACCAATGACCTACTACTGTAGAATCTGAGTCAGGAATATTATAAAATGTGGAGATCCATGTCTCACATTTACATTTAACCCTTGGCTGTTAAGTACCGAAAGAGCATTAACTTATTTCCCTGTTAATCCTACATACAAACTGATATTAAGAAAAACTTACCAGTGATGTTAAAAAAAAAAAAATCCCAAGTCTGGTCACTGATTAAAAAAAAAAATCAAATATGCCTATGACATAAAGGGAATTTGATACATTTGAGTTCCCAGAGCCTACTCTACATCGCCCTTCTCATTTCTTAGGCATTTCCTTTCTCTCCTCTCTTCTATCAAAGGGTAAGTTGGGAATAAAAAGGATGGAATTGGAATAAGCTTATTAGAATGCTTAGCAGTGCATCATACAGGGAAATATTGGCAGATGAGTTTCAACATGGGTAAAATGAGTACAAGAATGATTAGTGCCTCTTCTCATTCCAAGACAGCTTTCTCTATTAGCATGAATACTGGAGATGCAGCTGCACGGGTGGCAGAGTCTGATATGCCAGAGCTAGGAGATATTCTAGGGAGAGCCAGCTCCTCACCACCCATCAGATGTTCTCAGCCCAAGAAGGCCAGTCCGTCGACTCTGGGGATACATCCGCATGGCAACCACTTCCTCTATCCATGACTCAGGCCCAGGTCATCTGGGCTTCCAAGCTATGATAATAATTGTTCAATCTTTATTTACTCAGTTCATATGGGATGCCATTGGGACATCAAAGACTGATCTTAGGTGATCCCTGGATTCTCAATTCTGAGGTTTATTTTTAAAAAATTGTTTAGGGGATCCCTGGGTGGCTCAGCGGTTTGGCGCCTGCCTTTGGCCCAGGGCGCGATCCTGGAGTTCCGGGATCGAGACCCGCGTTGGGCTCCCGGCATGGAGCCTGCTTCTCCCTCCTCCTGTGTCTCTGCCTCTCTCTCTCTCTCTCTCTTTCTCTCTCTCTATCATAAAATAAAGAAATAAAACTTAAATTTTTTTTTTAAGATTTATTTATTTATTTATGAGAGACACAGAGACATAGACAAAGGAAGAAGGAGGCTCCTCGCAAGGAGCCTGATGGAAGACTCGATCTCCAGACCGGAATCACACCCTGAGCTGAAGGCAGATGTTCAACCGCTGAGCTACCCAGGCATCCCTCAATTCCTAGATTTATTCACCAAACTAGGTTTCTGTTGGGACACTGTGCTAGCTGAAAACACACAATTTTGCCTTTGTCTATATGCTCTACAAAAAATAACTTGCTCGTTACTTGTTATCAGTTGATACTTCTAGACAAGAACATCTGGCCCCCATGAATTGAACCTTAGAAATAAAATTGTGTTGATATTAGAGTGATGTGTGTACTTGAATCTGGTAGAAGCACTTAAGAAATAGGCAACACCCTTGAGGGAAGAGAGAAGAGGGTGTCTTCCTTCTGCTTCTTCTGAATTATAGGCTTTACATCACAGTAGCAAGATCTCCTTCAGATCTAGGTTCTACACTTACTCCATCTTCCTCTGTTCGGTTTTAATTCCATATAATCTCAGTTATGTGGTATATATCGGAGAAGAGAGTCCAGCTTTTGCCTTAAAAATCTTTCACAAGTGAGCTAAAGAGGAGAATGAATTTTTAGATGATTATCTCACTAACTGTATCCACCCCCATGTTAAACAGTATATGCTTTACTCTGTACTGTCTAGACCTGACAGTCTAGACAGAGTTAGTGCTCATTAGCAGGCTGGAGAGGTCCTGGATCTGCTTTGCTGGGCAGTATGATGTCACGGTTACCCCTCTTGCGATAGAATTTGGAAAGAGGTTGAGACTAGAGGTCGGGGAGAGGGACATGCAACAGGAAGCAGCCCTATTGTCCTCTCACTTGGTAACAGTCTCGCAGTACAGCAACACATTCAGCTCCCAGGATAAAAGCAGGTGTTTTGCTTTAATTAAGACCAACAAAGACTTTTCTGTTCTCAATAGGCTTATATTTTTAGACGCTAAGGTAAGGAGGAAGAGAACATTATCCCATTCTGTGCATAAAAATAAAGATTCAGCATGAACTGCATAATTAAGAACTGAAAGGGGGAAAATGCAATTCAATTAAAACTGACAGAATAATACACGGAATCAATGGCTTTATTTGGTGTTTAATGATGATACTGTTTTCATTTCATTATACATGAGTCATAACCAGCTTTGCCTTAGTTTAATTGTATTCCTTACAGGGTAAACCGAAGTATGCAATTTGCAATAGACTCATCAATTAAAAAGAGGCTTATTTAAGATTATCATAAATTGATCCCCAAGACTGAAACCAAATTTTTTTCCATTCCAGTATATCACTTTATTGGAATGGTGAACAATTTTAGGCAGGAATGGAGAGAGCTGTTGGTAGGGAAGAGGAGGAACAGTGCGCAAAGGATAAAGCCTGATTTCTATGAAAAAAAATTAATGATAGTAAGAGTGTTTTCCAGTGGAGAAAATGATATGGCAATATATTTTTGATCCAGTGAGCTGAACAAAACACGATGAGATTTTAGGCTGGAGAGGAAACGCTAGATTGAGCTACCTGTATAAAATGAATCATGGTATTGGCACAAAATCAAGTGTAACCGGGAGATAGCATTTCTATATATGGTCTGATAGCCATAGAGATTTTAAAATTGGGGCATGAGACCCAAGGAAAGCAGAAAAGAGACATATGTGTTATAAGTTAGGCTACTTGAGTACATCATGGAATTAGCGGTAGAATATAGAAAATTTTGCTGTTAGGCACATTAATCACAGAAAACGTCTCAGATGTTCCACTTAGTAGAGTTTCATACCACTGCCAGTGCTCTGTGAATACAGCTGAGGATTCAACATGAATTAGCGGTGAATACCGAATGATTCTAGGGTCAGAATCCGTCATAATGAAATGTGTCTATCTTATATCTTTATTCCATTAGTTGTGTGGATAAAAGTTGTGTGCTTGACTAAATTTCAAGTGTACTGCATAAACAAACAGATTGAGGGACTCTCCTTTATCCATTATGGCTCTGCTCTCAAGAACTGATAATGGATTGCGTCTGGGGAAATAGTAATTTTTCCCCTAGTCAGACAGTCAAGGGAGCTATCCTGTTCTCCTTGGACAAAGAGTGCTAGTTACCCAGGACGTACTTATGTAGGCTGGATCTTGTCATAGTAAGCATAGACTTCTAACTCCCTTCTACTTTCTGATATGAGAATTCTCTTTCTGACTGGGCAGTGCTAGACCAACTCTTATACCAATGATTTCTTTATAATGACCTGGAATGGACAGTGGGAAAGCAAAGGGAAAAGTACTTATGCAAAAGCCTTAAAGCCCACAAAGGAAATAAAACAGGAACACTTGCACTTTCTGGATATGGAGATAATCTTAAATTCATAATAATGGCCCATCTTTAAGGAGCATTTTTTTTTTTTGTATCTTCTAAGAAGATACATGCTTTTCCTCTCCTTGTTTGTTTTGTTTTGGACATTGAAAAAAATATCAACATGGGGATT
Organism: Canis lupus dingo; assembly: GCF_003254725.2. Taxonomy (NCBI): domain Eukaryota; kingdom Metazoa; phylum Chordata; class Mammalia; order Carnivora; family Canidae; genus Canis; species Canis lupus. The sequence continues at coordinate 15,185,672 of NC_064243.1, forward strand.
GGTAGGAGGGTTTTCAGATATTTGCATGGTATCTGAAAGACCCAAGTTTTGGTATACCAAGACTCAAATGTTGATTACATAGCCAGATATAGAGTTAAATATGTACACTATAGATATATTAACTTTATACATGTGCAAATAATCCTAAGGAGACCAGAATTAAGTTGCTATTACTCTTTTCTTTCCAGGTTCTAGGATTATTGTTGGTAAAATAACAGTTTTCACAGGATGATTATTTTTTTTCTTTTTCTTTATCTTTCTTTTTTTTTTTAAAAGATTTTATTTATTTATTCCTGAGAGACACAGACACAGAGAGAGGCAGAGACACAGGCAGAGGGAGAAGCAGGCTCCATGCAGGGAGCCCAACACGGGACTTGATCCTAAGTCTCCAGGATCAGGCCCTGGACTGAAGGTGGCATAAACCACTGAACCACCCGGGCTGCCCTCACAGGATGATTAAAAACAAGAGGTAGCATTTATAAAGCAGGTGAAAGTGTGAAGCTGCAGTGAATAGGACATGTCCTGTGTATGATTTGGATGCCAACTGTGACAAGCAAACATTGACCCGTTCAGACTTTCTTATTCATTCTAGCTGAAGACAGCATTATTCAATTGCTGGACAGCTACACAGGTTTAGAGATGTACTCAGTCGCTACGCAACAATAAATTTTGCTGCCCTTTTCAGGATTCAAGCAAATGACCTTGATCTTGTTGCACTGTGGTTTAGCTCACAGAACAAGTGAGTTATAGATAATGTTTGGCCTTGTGGTATTCATTCATTCTTTTTTTCTTTTATTTCTACATTCAATAAATATGTTTTGAGCATCCCATAGGACTTAGGCATTATATCAAGTGTTAGGTACTTTGTCTAATAAATACGTGATAGCACGTACTGTGTGCCAGGTATTGACTCACTTAATTGTCTAACAACTTTATAAGGTATGTTTCCCTTGTTTTACACAAAAGGAATCTGAGTCACAGAGAGGTTGAGTAACTTGTTTAAGGTCACATAGCTAGTAAGCACAGAGCTGAGATTAGGATCCAGACAGGCTGGGTCCAAAGTCCATGCGCTCATGCTCCTAATACCAAGTCTCTTCTCTCCTGGAACTTTCAGTCCAGAGGGGACACAGACAACAAACAGAGAAAACTATTTGCTTAGATGAGAATATTTCTTGGAATATGGAGAGTTTAGACAGGGATGGGGAAGTATATGGAGAGGAAGTAAGGAGGACAGAAAGATAGGTGGGTCCCAGAAAGTCTCAGGGGTTTGGCCAACCACCAAGAAACTCAAAGATGCTGAGAGCTGTGGTGATCTGTTCGTATGTCCTGGATTGATGTCCATGGAAACTTCAATCCCTTTCTCAACCAGAGGGACCGGCAGTATCTTAGAGCCAGGCAAATGGGGTCATGTATATCATCAGAGAGGCTCTGGTGTCCCAGCATGGCAAATAAGCTAAAACAGTTCCCAAGTTCCCAGGAACACAGTGGAGAGAACAGCCAGGGCTGAAGTAATCATGTACACAGTCATTAGGGATATCTCGAGAGACTTCATGTAGATGAATGGCAAATGCCTTCAACAGTATCTTACTACTATGAAAGCTCTCTCTTCTCCCCAGAAAGTTAGACTGATCCCAGGAAAAGGAGGGGTTGCTGAATGCCAGGGATGAACTCCCAGGTACCCCCACAGAATGGAGATTCAGAACAGAAGTGGAATAATGGAAAAATAAAGCTGATCTCTTACACGTCTGAGTTTGTGGAGTTAGGCTCTGACTTGCTTCACATAGAGGCATCTTCCAGGTTTGGTAAAAATTCACCTGGAGCAGATATTCACACTGTGGGTTGATTACAAACCCTAGAATTAAAGCCAAGTCGCTTGGAGGCACCGAGTGTAAACTGTGGGAGAACTGTCAGAGAGGAGGTCAACTCAGAAATCACTGCAGGTTTTGGAAATAACTGTGGTCTGTCATAAGGTGGAGCTTGAGAAAACACCAGAGAATGTTTTAAACCCTCTGGGCAGATTAAAAGGGGGTCTTTGGAAGAAAGACAATGTCAAGGTACTCAGAGTTTTAAAATTTTAAGAACATTTTTAGTAATTTAAATTACTGGTTTCACGAAGAATACCTAGAAAAGGTGAATTCTGAAAATGATTTTTATGGCTTCTAACTTGGACTGTGATTTTTCTAAAATAGTTATTCTAAAGAATAGTTGGTCTTTTAGCAGTACCCGCTAAAGTCAGAATACTGTTCTTTAGTCTGAGAAATGGCCATCAAGGTAAAAATGAATTCAAGGGGGATCCCTGGGTGGCTCAGCAGTTTAGCGCCTGCCTTTGGCCCAGGGCGTGATCCTGGAGTCCCAGGATCGAGTCCCGCATCAGGCTCCTGCATGGAGCCTGCTTCTCCCTCTGCCTGTATCTCTGCCTCTCTCGCTCTCTGTGTCTCTCATGAATAAATAAATAGAATCTTAAAAAAAAAAAAGTGAATTCAATACCCCCTCAGTGGTGTTTGCTCCTAATTTGCTGATGATGCATGCACTTGTGTATACACACGTATGCAAGCATGTATGCACACATGCACACACACACAGTCATGGATGGAGATACTCCGCCTGGGGAGAGAGTTGGGAATCTGGCTTCACTACAAGGCTGGTGCACAATCTCAGAGGGGGATGGATGGTTTCTTGGTCTATTGGGAAAGTACCTGTTCTTCTTCTGAAAAAGTTTTGCTTTCCTTTTATAAAAAGAAATGAACACTTTTTCATAGACTATTCTCCTAACTAGATCCCACACCTAGTAGTAAAGCCATAAATAGGTTGTTTGGGGGAGTGGGAGTCTCAGGAGAGAACCTAGGAGTGGAAGTTAGGCTTGGAGGGTTCCCATTTGCCTCTTGAAACAGCCATCCATTATCAAGATTAATGAGCATGACAAGGGTTGAACTGGGAACCAGCAGCCAGAGACAGCTCATGCATCCAGTTGTGTGAGAGTCAACAGAGTCAGGCCTATCAGCATATTTAAAAGGAACAACCTTGCTGTTGTATGGATAACTAATGGAAGGGAGGGAAATATTTTAAAATGCCAAGGCCACTGTACCAGTTTAAATTATTTTATAATTTTCTTTAGCAGTATTCACCTGGTTGAGTACCAGAATAGAGAGGAAGACTGCTGGAGGCAGATGAAGATGGAGGAGACTGGTAAGTACTGAGAATGGCATTTTTGGGTTGTCATGGGAGGTGGTAGATTGTTTATAGTGAGGGCACTTGCACAAGTAAACAGAAAGATTGGAGGTTATGATCAGAGAATAGGGTTTTTTTAGTGTCAGAAGTTCTAGATGGTATGGATTTTGGAATTGATGAGGCTGGAATGTGATCAAGGGCTTCAGTGGCTCAGATAGTGTGAAGGAGAAGGTCACTGGAAGTAAGGAGATCAAGGAATTGAAAGCCAGAGTTGGCAGGGGTCATCCACATGAATGTGGAAGGCACCAAGAAAGAAGACAATCAGCAAGGTAGAGATAAAGAAGACAACTCAGACCTAGAAACGGTTCTAACAGTAGCTAATACTCCTTCAGCGTTTATTAGGTGCAGTGCACTGTTCTAAGAGCTTTATATATTATCATTGCCCCATTTTATAGACAAGGAAACTGAGGCTCACAAGCTTTATATATTATCATTGCCCCCATTTTATAGACAAGGAAACTGAGGCTCACAAGAGTTGATGGACTTGCCCAAGTGACATTGCTGGCGAGTCTCATAACTGGTTCTCAGACTTGGGCAGTCTGGCTCTAGCGCCTACATTCTTAACCACCTTGGTCTGTCGGTGAATGGGAAGGTAACATGGCAGGTAACAGGGAGCCACTGGGTATAGTGTGCAACTTAAGCAGGAAAGTTTGCAAAGGGAAAAGGAAGTGGTAGTCTTGGGCAACTCAAATTCTTGGCTTGGCGGAGTGAGAGGCACTAATGACAAACCAGCCTCCATTTAAGAAAGTGGCAGGTTCCAGACAGCAGTTCCTCTGGGGGGAGCAGAGTTTTCCATTAAGGCAAGGAAGTGGAAGGAGCATTCTCTGAAAAGGTAAAGCATATGGGAAGTCTCCCAGGCCCAGTGGGAAGGTGGATAGGTAGGCAGGGGAAGGGGCGTGGTCAGGTGTACAGACCAGGTACAGATGGGGATTTGATGATACTGGCCAAGTGGGCTTGGGTTTCTAGCAGCTGTTGTGGCCTCAGGGGTTCCCTTTATAACTACAAGAGAGGCAGCTATTGGTAATGCAGTGGGTATACTTTGCTCGGGCTGATGTAACAAAGAACCACAAACCTGATGGCTTAAGCAACAGAAATTACTTGTCTGTAGCTCTGGGTGCTGGAAGTTCAAGATCACAGTGTTGGCCACGTTGGTTCATTCTGGGGACTCTGAGGAGGAATCTGCTCCATGCCCCTCTCCTAATTTCTGGTAGTTTGCTGAGAATCTTTGGTGTTTCTTGACATGTAAAAGCATCCCTGAGATCCCTACCTTCATCTTTGCATGCTGTTCTCTGTGCTTGTGTCTATGTCCAAATTTCCCCTTTTTATAAGGATACCAGTCATTTTGGATTGGGGCCCACCCTGTTCATTTTAACTGATTCTATGCAACAGCCCTAGTTCCAAATACAGTCATATTCTGAGGTACCAGGGATTAGGACTTCCACATATGAATTTTGGGGGGACACAATTCAAGCCAGAATAGTGGGTGTCAGGGACATTGCTCACTTCTGGACACTCCAATTCATTCAGTATTCATTCTGAGTACCTGAGCATTCAAGACACTTTACTAGGTATAACAGGGAATATACTGATAGACTGAAACAACATCCCTGGCTTCAGGGACCTGGAGTTGGTGGTGGTAGAAGGAGCCAGTGGAGTATGAAAAACTCAGATAACGAAAACAGGAGTAGAATCTGATAAATGCTATGTGAGATAGGAGCAGATTGTTACTTACATAAATTAAAAGATGATTTGAGAAGGGAGGTGAAGTCTTGCAGCTGATTTGGCTTATTTTTGATTATACAGGTAAGGGATCTCATTTCCGAAAATGTCAAACGACCTCCTGAAGGTCTTCCCTACCGTAATCTTTCAATTACACCATGTATATAAGCACACTTGCAGACCCATTTTCTAGTATGTCAGATGTCTTTGAAATGTATTACTTAAAAAATTATTTTTATATAACTGGTCAGGAAAAAGATTACATGAGCTTGTAAACACAGTGAAAAATAATGTTTGAAAGAAGTCAGAGACATTTATATCCAGAGCAAAGTGACTGAGCTGTTGACTAAATATTGACTGTAAATCTTCAGCCTCCCACTATCCACAGGTGCCAATCTGCCTACAGTTATACACAGTTTATATCATATATATTTGATGCCAAAATGCACAGTAAGTTTCTTGAATCCTTTAAAAATAAAATCACTAACCACCTTGAATCACTATGGTCTTCTGCTCCCTTCATAGCATTCATCTTTCCTAATTGAGGTCAGAATGAGCTAGGAGAAATGAGCTAGGCTCTGCACTTAGACCTGGACTCTTTTTGCACCAACAGATAAACATTGATTATTGCCAATGCAATTGCAATATTGAAAAATACAATGTGGAGCTGGGATCCATGGACTAGAACTTGATAACCATGGGAGCAAAATGTCTGCCCTGAGTTTAAAGGTGGTTAGGATTTGGTAGGTGTTGTGGTGTATGGTGTAGAAAGCGTAAGAAAAAAGAGAAGATGAAGAGGAAATTGATCTTACCCTTTTGGATATATAGTGAAATTTCCCTAAGAAAGTGAAATTATCTTAGGAACGATCTTAGGGCAAGAGGGGGTGAGAAGTGGAAATCTGGAATCATTGATTCAAAATAGAATTTCTGATTTATTTTATGCAAATGGAAGGTAGGATTGGCTTTGTTATTGACAGCATTTAAGACATCAGGTCCCTGGGTTACAGATGGGTCTGATTCTTGGCATTGGAATGCTTAAAGTCCCATAAAGTTGACCCAGACAGTGATCCAGGCACTAGAGATGAATTTGCCATCTCATTTGTGGCAGTGAGGAACCATAACCAGGCAATGCATCATTGAGCCTCTGATTTGGGAAGGATAAATACGGGAAAAAAACCCTTTAGTACTTTTTTAAAAGAGCCTATTTTTAGGGCAGTTTTCAGTTGATAGCACAATTGAGTGCAAGTAGAGAGTTCCCATATCACCCCTGCCCCCACATATGCACAGCTTCCCTCTATTAGCATTCCCCACTGGAGTGGCACATTTGTTATAATTGATGAACCTACGTTGACACACACACATCATTATGATCCAAAGTCCATAGTTTCCTTACTGTTCACTTTTGGTGTTGTGTAGACGAATGAATAATGACATGTGCCCACAATTGTAGTACCATACAGAGTATTTTCACTGCTCTAAAAATCTGTGTGCTCCACTTCTTCATATATCTCTCCCCTCAACTCTTGACAACGACTGATATTTTTACTGTTTCCATAGTTTTAGCCTTTTCCAGAATGTCATTTGGTTGGAGTCATACAGTGTGTAGCCTTTTCAAATTGGCTTCTTTCACTTAGTAAAATGCATTTAAAGTCTCCTTTGTATCTTTTCATGGCTTGATAGCTCACTTCTTTTTATCCCTGAATATTTCATGGTCTGGAAGTACCACAGTTTATCTCTTCACCTATGGAAGGACCACTGTGGTTGCTTCCAAGTTCTGACAATTATGAGTAAAGCTGCTGTAAACATCTCTGTGTAGGTTTTTGTGCAGACCTAAGTTTGCAAATTCTTTGGGTAAATACCAAGGAGTGGAATTGCTAAATTGTATGATAGGAGTATACTTAATTTTGTAAGAAACCACTAGACTGACCTTCAAACTAGCTGTACCATTTTTGCATTCTTGCCAGCAATGAATGAGAGTTCCTAGTGCTTCGTGTCCTTGTCAGCATTTGGTGGTGTCAGTATCATGGATTTGGGCCATTCCAATAGGTATGCGGTGGTGGTATTTCATTGTTTTAATTTGTATTTGCCTGATGACCTATGATACAGAACATCTCATAAACTTATTTGCCATCTGCTTCTCCCTTTGCCTGTGTCTCTGTCTCTGTCTCTCTGCATCTCTCATGAATAAATAAATAAAATATTAAAAAAAAAAAAAAGGGCAGCCCAGGTGGCTCAGCGGTTTAGTGCCGCCTTCATCCCAGGGTGTGATCCTGGAGACCCCGGATTGAGTTCCACGTCAGGCTTCTCTGCATGGAGCCTGCTTCTGCCTCTGCCTGTGTCTCTGCCTCTCTCTCTCTTTCTCTCATGAATAAATAAATAAAATCTTAAAAAAAAAACCTTATTTGCCATCTATATATCTTCTTAGGTGAGGTGTCTGTGTACTACTTTCATGGTTCAAAATCTATGATGAATGTGTACATTTTTAATTATGATAGTCAAGAAGTGGTTTTAGCTCTTTCTATTGATTTTCAAGTAACAGCACTATCCTCATTCGTCTCTTCTCACCTTCCTTTCCTTCCTTCACTTATGAGATACTTCAGTGCATGATACATGGCAGTCTCTAAATTGTGTTTAATACATGTCAGTGATATATAATGATAAAGCAAATGGACATGGTCTTTGCCTTGACCTTTGGAGGGAAATGGATAGTAATGATATAATCTACAAATAAAAAATTGTGAACTGTGATAAGGTGATCAAAGAAAAGGTAAGAGAGCTATGAGAGTATATAAAGAGAACGCTGACCTATAGTGTATGGAAAGGGAAGACTTTCCTGAAGTAATGGTGTCTATGCTGAGTTCTGAAAAGGCAGGGGCATTGACAGGCATATCATGAGATAGAGATAGCTGTACGGTGGGTGAGAAGGTTCCAGAACAACTGCAAGGGACCAAGATTGGAGTAGGCCAGGTGTAACAGAAGAACTAAAAGAAGGCCACTGAGGCTGGGGTACCAGCAGGAGAGAGGCAAGAAAGCTGGAGGAGTAGGCAGGAACCAGATGGCCAAGGGGTAGGACACTTTTTCAGTGAGCAGTGAGATAAGCAAGTCTTAGCACTGGAAAACAGTCTCAGAGCTGCCTTGGGAGATGTTGCAGGAAGCAGACTGGAGCAGGAAAGAGAAGAGGATATTAGCTTGCACCAGAGTGGCAATGGAGATGAAAGAAGAGGACTCATTTAAGAAATATTTAGGAGGTGGAATAGTTTTTTTTTTTTTTTTTTTTTTATTGGTGGAATAGTTTTTTAATCTCCTTTTTCACTTGACGTATTGTGGATTATCTTTCTACATTTCAAAAATGTAGGCTCACCTAATTAGGTTTCCATAGTAGTTCATGTGGATCAATAATGACATATTCAATAATATCCTATTGATAGACTTTTTTTTTCAATTATAAATGACTCTGCAAAGAATACCCTTTATGTATTAATTGTCTGGTTATTCCCTTAATGGATATTTTACATTTGATGCCAAACGAACTCCCAGAAACTTTGTCAGTTTATTTGCTCATAATAAAAGTTTAAGAATTCTGCTTTCCATTTGCCAACCCAGTATATTGTCAATATTTTTTTATTTTAGCTGGCTAAGATAGTAGTTAAAGGAAATTTAATATCTTAACATGCATCCTTTTGATTCCTGATGACACTGACTATATTCTCACATGTTTACTGACTGACCATTTATATTTATTCTTTGGTGGGTTACTTTTAATTTCCTTTGCCCATTTATCTATCAGGATATTCTTCTCCCTGTTGACTTAGCATCACTCTTCTGTAACATTTTTTATATATATGATGCAAAAATGTTTGCTGGTTTTTTGTTTGCCTTTTAATCTCACTGACAGAATTTCCTAGTTCATTTTGTTTTGTTTTTACCATATATATTTTTTCACTTTTAAGTACTTAGGTCTGTCATCAGTCAGCGCTTTTCTTTATGATGATAGCTTTGTTAATATACTCAAAAGGCATTCCTCACTCCAAGGCTGTAAAATTATTTTCCAGTCCTTATTTTCTATTATGAATTTGGTTGGAATTTGGTATGAGGAGTAAGGAAGGGTTACTTGTTTAGCAAGTAGCTAGTCAGTTGTCCCAAGACCTTCTATTGAATAGCCACTCTTTCCCTCCCTGATTTGAAGTGCTATCTTTTTTATTTACAAAACTTTCGGATATATTTGAGCTCAATTCTGAACTCTGTATTCTGTTTCTGATCCCTTATCCTGTGCCAGATTCACACTGTTTTAATTACTGTTATTTTGCAATGCAATTTTTATATCTGGTAGTGCAATTGCTTGCATTATTCTTCTTTGTCAAAATTTCCTAGTTATTTAAAAATATTTATTCTTTTAAAATGGATTTTAGAATTATTTTTCCAAGTTACAAAAATATCCTATTATGGTTTTGGTACGGATTGAACTGCATTTGTAGATTACTTTTGCTCTAGCATTATGGGTCATTATAAATTTTTTTTCAAATACTGATTGAAGTGTTTTAATTTTGGAGCAAGTCAAAAGTTAAGCATATGTTGTGACCCTCCTTCAGAAATACATGAGAAATTGGCAAGCTGTATGGTATATAATTCACTAAATCACTGTATGGTTCTATATGATTTATTCATACAACAATATTTACTGAATTTGGCATATGATAGCTGGTGTTTTAGTGCTGGGGATGCAATAGTGACAGGATCTCCTTTCTCATGTTCTTGAGGAGAGCAACAGAGGAACTTGTCTTCTACCATAGATGTGGGATGGGAGTGGTAAGGTTGGAAAGGCTATGGTAGCTGAAGGCAACTCTTCCCAGAAGCAACTGCTTTGAAATTAAGAAAGGAAACCGAGTTGCATGAAGGGAAAGGTTTTTGTCTTGCTTTTAATATGGAAGACATTGGAACATATTTATCTGCTGCTGAATGATCTCTAAATAGGAAAAAAATAAATAGAGGAGAAAGGAAGTGCCTGCAGGTTCCAATTCCTTGAAGGTAAGAGTACAGGAAATGTACTTCTCACATGGAGTGTTAGCTTTTGATAGAAGGAAAGAAATTATAAGAGGAAATTCAGGGAGGGTGGCCCCAGAAACAAGTAGATTAATGTTTATTTCATTACTGGAATTACAGGTGCTTTTGGATAGACAGTAATTAAATTTATAATACTTTGCCTGTCATTCATCAATTTCAGCCAAAATGGATGTTGTATTCCAGTTTTAAGCTGAGATGTCATAGCTTCATTTGAAACGGAATTGTATTTAGTGTTTAGACCAGTGCTTAGAACAATGTCTGGCACACATCTGACATTTAGTATTTATTGAATAAATATTCAGATTAGTGAATGAACTATAATTGCCGAACAGAATTTTCATACTGTACAGGTGATGTCCCAGCTCCCATGTACACTTCTGTGTCAGTACGTCATGTTTATTTGACTCTTCCATGTGGTTACCAGACAAGGCATTGAGCTTTGGGATGGGTGGCTCAATTGGATTTTCTTAGTTGCCTAGCTGCTTTATAGTTAGTTACTTAATCTTGGAGAAATTACTTAGCTTCTCTGGGTTTTACTTTTTTCATTGTAATATGAGGAAATTGGAATAAATCTCTAGTTTTCAATCCTTTTAAACCATTGGGCATTTTTTTCAAATGGAAACTTCTGGAGCTCAAAATGTAATGCAGATAGTCTCAGGCTGCTCAGCTGAAAATGAGGATGTTAGAGAGTGGACTCTATTTATTCGCAGCAATGTCCTTCATCCTGTTTCCACTCTTCCTGCATCTTGTTAGGGATCCCCAGATGAAGCAAAATCTAGAAACCTAATAAAGTTATCTCTAAGGTCTTTAACATTTGCATAAGTGATGAATGTACATTCTTACGTGATTTTCAATAATCCTAAAAAGTAAGGAATACATAGTATTATTATATCTTTTATGGATTTGGAAACTGAGAGTCAGAGCTTGTCATTTGCCATAATCTTATGACTGGTAAATGGAGGAACTGTGGCCAAAGCCCCAGTCCTCTGTTCCTTGTTCCAGCAGTCTTTTTTGTCACTATCAGATGATTTCCCCCACTGGCTTTATGCTGATTCAGCGGAGTCTCTGGTTAAACTAACTGAGAGGATTTCCACCAGAAACTATTACTGTATGCTTATAATACAGTTCACATCCTCACATATGTCATATAACCACTTAAATATGTTTTCCTAAATGTTGTTCTACACCTGATTTAGCTAAGTTACAAAACCTTTAATCAAATAGCTAAGAAATAATGAGTTGTGAGGAACCATTATAATTTCTCAACAGAAATCTCTAAAATGCAAATTAAATGAATTGACTGAACATTGAAATCTGTTTAATTTTGAAATCAGTTTCATGTTTTAAACTGAAACTGATTTTCATATTGAGGCAGATGAAGCACATAGTTTCATTTAGTGTAAAAACATAGAAATAAAAAATCAATTTTAACCCAAATGCATATACAAGACTTACAAGTTAATCAAGATTAATTATTGGGTTGGAATAGTTGACAGTTTGGGTGGCCACATAAATAAGGACTGTCACCCCAGATTAAATGCCCTAGAGTATTTTGGACTTTCATGTCTGAGCTTTCTCATGCTGACCTCTACTTTGGAGTGTTTTCTCAATCACACAAAGATATTACTCATCCTTCAAAGCCCATTTCAGAAGCTGCTTTCTCTCTGAAGCTCACTCAACATCATGGCTTCTCTTTCTACTTGGACAGAATTACTTTCCTTTCCCTGGGGACTCCCAAACCTTGGCACTGTGTAGGTAGCACTCTTTATACCATCAAATAGCCACTTGTAAAACTTTGTCCTCCTTGCTGGGTTTTAATTTCTGCCAGGGCAGAGAACATTAAGCACTTTAATTTTTTAAAGATGTTATTTATTCATTCATGAGAGACAAAAGAGAGAGAGACAGAGATATAGGTAGAGGGAGAAGCAGACTCCCTGTGGGAAGGCTGATGGGGGACATGATCCCAGGGCCCGAGGATCACCACCTGAGCCAAAAGACGCTCAACCACTGAGCCACCCAGGTGCCCCACATTAAGCATTTTAAAGTTGGTTTTTCCCCCTACTATAAAGGTACTATATATTTAAGGAGAGAAAATTTGGAAAAATTACAGAAAGTTGCAATGAAAAGAATAATTCCATTGATCCATTGCCCTAATATAACCAATGTTTAGGATCTGAAATAATTTTTTCTGATAGTCCCCCACCACGGACAAATAGATATTGACTTTAGTTGGGTAGGTGTTGTTGGTGCTAGAAGGCAGTAGAAGACAATAAGTCTATCTTGTCTGACTCTGGATGTCCAATGTAGCCACCTGGCAAACATATATTTACATCTGTTCTATGACTGTGTACATTATTCTGTGTCTATTTAGAATGCAGAGGGGAATTTGCTCAGAGGATGGACGAGCTTGTCTAGAAAGCACTCTAGAAAGTCTAGAAAGTATTGTGTGAAGGCCCTTGACTCTGGAAATCTCATCAAGAAATTTAGCAGAGTTGCATGAATTCCAACCTTTTTGCCAAATGAGAACTGCTCTTCATTGAACTGAGTAATTGGACAATTGGACATGTATCCCAAAGGGGGACTGCATCTTCCTGTAGGTTCTCACAGTTAATGGTCTGAGGGTGACTGGGACAAGAACCATGACTCAGTGACCATTTTATCATTACACTTAAGAACGAATTGTTAACACTTTGAGCACACATCCTGACAATTGTTTACCTCAGGCTCCTCACTCCTCCATTCCCTGCTTCTTTTGGCAGAACTGATTGCTGAGGTTAAGAAAGCCAGGCTCTGGAACAGTGAGAAAGGTGTATTTGCCATAGGGACCACACTGATGGTCATTGGTCTTCATTTACTCTAATGAACATCAACAGTGTGACGGGGGCCTGTCTAACCTGTGAAAGCTGAGTGCAAGTATAGGTGAAGATAGATCACTACTACTGGAGCTTCTTGCTGAAAAAAATGGAAATAGTCTCAGACTTTCTACCTACAGGATACCATTAGTTGAGACCCTCTTGTTTTTTTTTATAACATTTTAAAATAATATAACATTTATCTGAGTTCCTTGTAGAGATTTTGTAAAATGCAGAAATGTGTGAAGATATAAATCAAAATCAACCATACATTCACCACACATAAATAACTACTGCCAACACTATCATGTATTTATTCAGGTTTTTTTTTTTTTCAGTTAATACATAGGTACACAATTAGGATAGTATTAGATATAAAAATGCTATCCTGTTTTTCATTTAACATAGCTGGCTATGTTTTGATACAAAATACTTTTAAGTTGGGTGAATACTCAAATAACATTTAGAAATTGGCTTAATATTTTGTCATCAGGATGAACTAAATTAACCTGACCCTTCCTCTATTATTCCATAGTCAGGCTGTTTCCAGTTTTCTGTGTTAGATATAACATTTCAAAGAATGTTCTCTATTATAAATTGCATAAATTTCTAATTATTTCCTTAGGGCAAATATGTAACATAGGGATTATTGGAACAAAAGGTAATAAATTGTCTAAGAGTATTTACTGACAAATATCTATCCAAGAAGTTATAGATGTTTGCCCTTCCACGAGTAATTGTTCTAGTACATTCTTAAGCTGAGTGTTATATGTGAAATGTTTGCTCTTTTTGATAAACACAAAAGATTTCTTACATTAAGAAATTATACTATTTACATTTTTTTCATATATTTGTCTACTTTTGTCTTCTATATAAATTGTTAACATCTTTTATGTGGGGTCTTAATGTTCTTAGTCATTGATTTCTTGATTGTCATAAATATGTTATTGGTTGTTAGTTTAGTTTAAGTATATATAAATTATCACATTAAGACAATAGTCTTTTTTTTTGTTTTTTTCTTCGATGTGTATAAGTAGTATATTATGAGGAGTTAAAACCTAGGTTTGGAAATAAGGTGTTAGACAAATTCCTCTACATTTCTAGACCTTCATTTTTACATAGAGTTCTGTGATGCCATCTTCTGGATATGGTGACGAGATGGTGAAAGGAGGTCTAAACTGTAACGTAGGGTCTGACACACACGAGGTGTTTGATCCAATAGCTATTATTTTTACTTCTGTTAGGAAAATGTAGGAATTCTGTGAAACTTTTTTTTTTTAAAAAGACTTATTTATTCATTTTAGAGAAAAAGAGAGAGAACAGGGGGAGGTGAAGAGGAGGAAGGAGGGAGAGAAACCCAAACAGGCCCATGCTAAACATGGATGGGGCTCAGTCTCACAACCCATGAGATCATGACCTGAACCGAAACCAAGAGTCGGACAGGCTCAATTGAGTGCACCACCCAGGTGCCCTTGAAACAATTTTTTTGTATCTCTTGAGCAAATCGTATCAGATTTATCACTTGTCTACTAATAGATTGTTACATTGATGCAGTAAAGTACTTGGCTGCATTGGGATGTTATTTTTATTATGTTCTCAAATTTGATTTGCTTCTAATTATTTTTTCAGAGTAAATATTAATGTGGAGCTTTTAATAGTCCTTCAGCTGCAAATTACTAACTTAATTGATCAGTTGTAGTTAATCCCTAAATGCTAAGAGAATCCTGAAGATTCTATAAGAAAATAAAATCGGTACTTTATTGATCGATGTATTGGTTATTTACTTACTGCTCACAGCTGCAGTTGAAAAATATTGTTAGGCAGTCATCTTGGCCACAACGGCCTACTCATACTTTTGTTTAGGTTTTCTAAGTTATGGGAATAATTACATGAGAAAAGATGGCACACTGTGAGGGGTGCACAGACCCCTACTTTATGTTTTCATGGCAGAAGGCTGGCACTTCCACTTTCAGAAGATTTGTTCCAAGGATTGCAATATTGAAGACTATATGAACTTACTGTCAAAATTAGATTGAATTAGAACTTCTGTTTTCTTTCTCCTGATGAGATACAATGAACAATTTAAGAATGATGATGATAAATGGCTTTAATCTCCTGTTGGACTGAAAACTGAGTGCAGCATTTTCTGAGTGATTTACTATTTAGAAGCATCTCTAAAGTGAACATACCTACTAGCCTGACACAACATACTGACAAAAATCTGGTAAGCGATTTTCACCCATTTTTTATGAAAAATGCAAGAACCGCTGCTCTTGGCTTCTGTCAGTTAAGGGAATAGGAATAAATAAATGTCTTATGTGGTTTCTTTTTCTGCAAAGAGAAGACAAGGTAGGGAAGCCTTGTTCTGAGATGTGGCATTCTCACAAACCACAAGGCTGGGATCTTTATATCACTTGGAAACTTTTGGATGGAGAGGCACCTGGGTGGCTCAGTGGTTGATCAGCTGCCTTCAGCTCAGGGTGTGATCCTGGGGTCCTGGGATCCAGTCCTGCATTGGGCTCCCTGCAGGGAGTCCCTCTGCCTGTGTCTCTGTCTCTCTCTGTATCTTTCATGAATAAATAAATAAAATCTTAAAAAAAAAATAAAAAGAAAGAAAGAAACTTTTGGATGGAGTCCAGCTCTTTCCCATTGGGGAATATCCACTGAGGCTGGGTCCTCCCATGGCCATGCTCAGGAACTCCTTTTATTAAGAACCTGTCTTTCTCCCTGTCTCTTTGCAGTTCCACAGGTATGGGGGAAAGAAAAGACTTCTTTTAATGTACTGAAAATAACATCCACTTAAAAGTGCTGCATCTCAATGTAGTATCTCATTTTTCTGGTAGTCTTGGTGAGATTACAGACACGTAAATATTTCAGATTCCTAAAATTTTCCTACCATAAGCACCAGACTCACTATCAAAGGTATTGCCACTTGTCTTTAAAAGTAGACGCTACAGAGCATAATATTTGATGATTCAGTCTTTCAGATAAGACTCTGGCTGATACCATGTTGTAACAATAGAAGTGAGTGCTTCTCTGGTCTCTCACTATGGGTCAGGTACCGTTTTAAGTCCCCTGCAGCTTCAAGTAATTTACTTCCACGTTTATTTCCATACAACCCTGTGACATAGGTACAGTGTTTGTCTTCATTTCACAGAGAGGAAACTGAAGCACAGAGAGGTTGAGAAACTTGTCTGAGACTGTAAAGTAGCCTATAGAAGAGCTGGGGTTCAGACATTTGCAGCGGGGTTCTGAATCTGTGTCGTTAGCCACCATGTGCTGCTCTTCTCTGCCCCTCTCGTGGTGGGTCCCTTTGAGCTAGTGAAGGCTGTTGGCTCTGCTCTTGTGCATTTTGTGTTGTTACATCTGTATGTGAAGGTGTCTCCTTAAGCTTCCCTGCTGCCATCTACTAGTTGTTTTCATCCTTTCTGCCTTTTAATTTGCTGCTACTCCTTGGATTTGGACTTGGGAAATCAGCATAAAAAAAGCTGATTAGAATTGCATATTGTCACCACTTGCTGCTCTCTTATGCGAAAATTGTATGAGCAACAGTACATGGAATCTGTGGATTTTGTTTTTAATCTCTGCAAGTCTTGGTTCTGGATAAGGAAGGAACCCCAGCATTTTGTAAGTGCCAAGTAATAAAAACAACACTAATAGTTATTTGTTGAGTATCTACTGTCGTGCTGTACTACATACTTAACCTCTGTTTCCTTATGTCAAATCCTTGCCAGCTCCTAAAGTGGGGATCATGCTCCCCATATTCACAGAAGAAGGAAGGAGGTCTCTGAGAGGTTAAGAGACTTAACCAGTTTTTACTCAGCTAATAAGCTAAAACTCAGGTGCAGGACTTGCTGACTCCAAAGCCCTGGCTTCTCATTCTACCCTTTTGCCCTAAGTATTACTCTGTTTTCTTTACAAACATTATTTCGATTGAAATGACCTTGCTTGTTGTTAGCTTAATTACTACAGTGCATTTAGACACATGCTTTGAAGTGTGGACTTAGAGCACAAAGTGGTCTGAGGCTTTATATTAGAAACAGTATAAGAGATTTTTGAAGGGTTGTTTTAAACATCATTCAGTCATGTTTGTGATCCCAATAGATATGAAACATTGGAGTGAAATGTGTCTACACTCTGGAGGTCCAACCAGGCATTGTTGCTATGGGGCATGGGACACGGATGAGGGTGAGGAAATGGGAACGACCAGCAAGAGATGAACCAAGAGACATTTTGGATATGGAATGAACAGAAGTTTTTACCTTATTGGGAAGTGGTGATGAAGGAAGTGTCGGGAATGATTTTTAAATTTCTGATTTATTTGAATTGGTGAAAGAGATTTTATGCCCTGAGATGTGGAATATAACAGATGGAATGACTTTTAAGGGGGAATGGATGGGAGTTTTATTTTAAACATTGAAGTGTGATGAACTTGTAGGATGCCCAGAAAGAAGTGCTCAGCTGAAATCTGACAAAAAGGGCCTATTTTCTGATTATCGTCATAGTTAATGGGGATTCTACAGGTTCCTGATGAGCAGGTTGGTGTTTTTGATGAAGGTGGATTGTCATGTGTATCAAACATTTTTGGATTGCTTCTCCAGCATTCTTTTTCCCTTTGGGCTTTCTTAAAATCACTCAGATCTGCTTCTAGAGAACTCCTCTTTTTTCATTCTCAGCCAAGCTCTTTGAATGGGATTGATATACCCTCTACTCAGTAGGCAGGCCTTTAGCATTTGAGCTCATTACCACATCCCTCTCCTGACTCCTGAGGGTTGGTTTTATCAGTTGAGATGCTTTGAGTTGCAAATAACACGGTATCTGAGTAAAAGTGTCATAAGAACTAGGAGATTATTCTCCCAAGAAGATTTCTGGAAGAAGGCAGCTCCAAGGCTTTTTCCATGATTCAATAAAGTCAATCTCTAGATCAGCCTAAGATTTTCATTGTCACAAGATAGCTGCCACAGTCTCAAATATCACTTCCTTCTGTAACAGCATCCAAAAAAGGGTAGACAGAGTAGATGTCTACTTACATTTCTCTTTAAGAGGAAAATCTTTTCCAGAGGTCTTAAGTAGACTTCTCTAAAGGTTCTATTGAGCAGAATTGCCCAAGCCCTAAAGCAGTCATTGGAAAAAGCAGTGGTACTATTATGATTGACTTAGTCCAACTATGGTTTATCCCTTAAGACTGAGGGAGTGGCTCACTTCCCTGAGCTGACTGCTGCTCTATACTTGAACAAAATCAAGGTTCTGCTATCAAGGAGGAAGGGGATACCAGCTATTGGATAGGCAACATATAGTCTGTTGCACTGGGTCTATGATTTAGTAGACACAAGTAGAACTTTGCAGAGGCATCCTTCCTGCAAGAACTTCCGTGCTCTTCTAAGAGACCTATAAACACTCTTTTTCTATGGATGATGTGATAATGCGGCTCTGATATCTAAAACTGCTGCAGCTACTCCGAAGGGAGTGCACCTGAGGAAAAAGACAATAACACAAGAGTAGGGAATGCAAAATATAGTGGGAGCCTTGAGTTTATGGTAGATTTCTGGATCAAACTGTAGCTGAAGCTGGCTATACTGCAGGGTGTCCAGTTATAAAAGAAAAGCCATTCTCTATTTTTGCTTAAGCCATGTTGGGCTAGGTTTTCTGTTACATGCAGTATGAACAATTTTTATAGTAAAAGCATTGGGAATTTGAGCAATGAGGCCTGTTCTTTCTGCCCTAATGAGGAGGACTGACCTCATTTTCAGTTAAATAGTGTTGAAAAAAAAATAGTGTTGAACATGATTGGTAAAATTCTAATATGCTTTTTATCTTTGTAGCAAGGAACTTTTATTTACTCCAGACAACTAGAGGAATACCTCTCTATTTGAAGAAGGCAATGAGGACAAGATAGCTATATTGCCCTAGAGACATGTAACTTCGAAGTTCTGTGAGAAATATAAATAGGTCCCCTCTAAAATCTTCTATACTTAGTGAATAGAGAAACACTATTTTTCATTTTCCCTGCCCAAATGATTCTTCCAGATAGTACTCAAGTAAGCTGCCCTATTAGAGATTAAATGAGGCATTCATAACACATACCCTTAAATCCATGATCTGCTCTTATTAGGCTTAAAAAGTGGTGCCTTACTTATGAACACAAATGTCAGTGTGTCTTATAACTGCTTATTTCAGCTCTCCACATCTTTATCTTCTTCGAATAGCTGGCAACTTGATAATATTTTATTTTTGTCTTTAAGAGTGATTTAGTTTAAAATAAGCAAATAGGTAAGCAAAAAGGGCTTCCTGCCTGCTTCTTCAAAATGAGCAATGCCTCTGTCCTCAGGGGCTGTCAGATTTATGTCCTTAGATGAACAGTAATTACATTAATAACTTTAAGAGCTAATTAGCATTTTATAGTAAACACATTGTTCGTTGCACTAAGGGGAGGGATGGCTGTATCCTTTCAGTGGAATAATTGCTTTTCGAAATCAGAGCCCATTTATCTTAAATTCAGCGATACGTGCCATGGCCCGGCCAAGAGGACCCTTGTGTGCTGATTCTGTGCTGATTCTTCCCGAGCCCCAGTCTGGTTAATTCTCATGACAAAAACTGCAGAAACTCAAACAGGAAAATGTGAATTAACTTCAGTTTCTAACGTGTGAACCAAGGAAAGCATCCGGTACCTTGTCATCTCTTCTTCACATGCTTCACTTTTTCCAATGTTTTTCTCCTTTCGTTTTGAGAAAATGTGTTTGCCAAAGTGTTTATATACCCCGTTCAGTCTGAGACACCCCCCCCCTCCGGCTCCTGGGCTCCGTACAGTGCAGGAAGGTACTAGGTACTACATTATTGCAGCAAGTCCTGGAAGTACACTTTGACTTTGCAAGCTTACAGCTAACCATGGATAAATTTAAGACTTTTCATCAGGATATTGACGCTCTTCCCCAGAAGCCCCCTTTTGGAAGTTTTCTCTGCCTGTAGCCACTTTCAGTACTTCCCTTAACCCATGGTTGCAGCAACTCCAAATCGACAGTCTTGTCAGAACGAATGATCTAAAATAAACATCCTCTTGTCCGCCTGCATGACTAATCCTGACATGGATGCTTTGCCCATATCAGCCATGAGTCAGTTGTCCTTAGAAGCGCTCTGCTCATTGTGTTGGTCCAGTAGCAGAGGAGGGCACAGAGAAGGTCTGCGAAGGGCTCATGACGTTACAATCCAAATTAAATCATCAAAGGACTCCTCCCCCCTCCACCACCACTTTCTCCCTCCTGGCAGCCTTCTCGGTGGCAATGGTTACCTCATTTACACAAAACCCTTAGAGTTGGTCAACAAATCACGTTAGAACCCCAATAACCATTTGATGTGTACCAAAGACACTAGACAAGAGAGAAAATGTAAATCTCAGGTCTACAGTTTTACAAGTTGAGGCTCTCCTCTGATGTTTTCTTTGCTACTCAGAGCGCTCTAAAACTTTGATATCTTAGGGATTCATAGTGGGAACTATCTAACGGTACTGACAAATATCAACTAATAATAGACATTCTGTCTCTTTGGTCCTCAAGAAGATTTTGTCGGTTTTTCTTCACTCTTATTAAGCTTAACGCTGTGAGCCTAAAGAATAGAAAGAGAAGAGTTGCTAAGTTTGTGTATTCCAGGTCTCAAAACCAGGGAAATCAATGTGAGACTATGAAGAGATTTTTTTCTATTCATGTTTTAAGGTTTGTTATCCTCTATAAAGCCATTAAAATTCGACATTACAGTTTTGCAAAGAGCCTTAACAAAAATTTTGAGGGAGTGTAGTGATGCTTCAAAGCTGCTGAAATTATATGTGCCTAGCACAAATTAAGTAGAAATTGCTTGATTATTAGGCTTATCTGATCAATTAAAATAGCCAATTGGAATAAAAGAAATCCACTTTTGTGCCGTAATTATCTGAACTGATTGTCTGTGTCACACTTTCTGAGTCATTATCATTTTTATACATCATTTCAAGAGATACAGACAGCCTAAAAGCTTGCAAATTAGTTTTTTTATAAAGGAAAAAACCTAATTGTGGATGTTATTCTTAAATTTTCATTTTATATCATATTTAGGCATCTCAGAAAGTCTTTAATACTATGGGAAAACTACTGAGGGGGAGAAAAAAAGGCCACCATCCAAATTTATCACAAGATCTACTTAAATTGCTACATGTTCTCTCTTAGACTATTTGCAGTATATATTCTATTCTTGGTAAGTAGCCCTGAGTGTCTCATATTAATTCTGCCTGGAGTGTGGTTGTTTCCTTAAAATACATCCCAAGTCACACTTAAGCTCAAGTGCCAAATGCCAGGCCTTTAGAAACTAAAACAACTACAACAACAACAACACCGAACTGTTTTTCTCATACCCACCTGATTATTTTGGTCATATTTGATCTAACTCAGAGCTGTTACTAAAGAGTATAAGGACGGTCATCATCCTTGGTGGTTAACTTTGTGTGTTAACTTGACTGGGCCACCAGGTGTCCAAATATTTGGTTAAGTGGGTATGTCTATGAGGATGTTTCTAGATGAGATTAACATTTGAATCAGTAGATGGAGTAAAGCAAGTATCTCTTCCCAATGTGAGTTGGCCTCCAATCCACCCAGGGCCCGAACAGAACCAAAAAGGCTGAGTAAGAAAGAGCTTACTCTTTCGGAGTGTCTCGGAGCTGAGACATTGGTCTTCTCCTGCCTTCAGGAACTCAGACTAGAATTTATACCCTTGGTTTTCCCGGGCCTCCATTTTGCCAAGTGCAGATCTCAGGACTTACACAGCCTCCATAGTCATGTAAGCCAATTTCTTATAATATATACCTGTACTGTTTTGGTTCTTTTCTCTGGAGAACTGTGTCTACTACATCAGCTAACCAAAGTCAACATAATGTTGAAAATGAAGCTATTTCATAAGACTATTGTGTTAAGATTTAATTTTTAATATTCACAGAAGTATATAATCTCATCTTGATAGAATGAACCAATCTAGTAGGTGAGCAATCTACTGTTTAGCATTGTAGTCTTTTCTGATGTAACAGAGCCCTTTTGGCCCTTGGGGATCTGCAAGAAAGGCAGGGATGTCAAATATGCATAGGTTTCTGAGGGGAAGAGTAACACAGATCCAATATATAGTTTCATCCCCCAAGATTTAGACCCAATGGTCTAAAAACAAATAAATGGCAGTACTGGGGAACCCAAGGTAAAGGGCCCAGATAAGGACCTGCTGGCTGTCCCTTGTTCCATTGTAATAGAGTTTATCTGGGTACATGATTGCCCTGTTAGAGATTGCATTTCCCAGATTCCCTTGCAGCTGGATGTGGCCATGAGACTCCGTTCTCTCCCCCATTCTCTCCAGTGAAATGTAAATAGATGTGCAAGTACAACTTCTGCAAGTGATTGTCTAGAAAGATATTACTTGTTCCAAACTTCTTTTTTTTCCCACTTTTCCTGTGAGAGCCATAGACTGGAAAAGGGATGTGGGGGTGAACTCAACTTTGTGTCAATTCTAAGGGTTCCAAGTTGAAAGGAATGCATGTCTGTGAGTGGCCTCAGGGAGCGGTGTTGCCTCATGTTCTGTATAAAAGAGAAATAAACTTCCAGTCTGTGTTTTTGTTGTTGTTATATCAGCTAATCTTTATTCAGCCTTGCTAATACTTAATTAGCTTAATGAAACCTTACTTAGCAGAATCTCTAGGCTTACCTGATACTTCTCTATCAATAACTTAACTCTATGCCTGCATTCACACCTGTTCCTCACCACGGTCACCCTGATTGCTGATCTTTTGGGGGCTGTTGTGCCCTGAAATAGCTCATATGTTACACAGAAAATCTTGTAAGTAAGTGGAAGCTACACCTCCAAAAGGATGTATATATACTAAACTTATTTTACTCATAAAGAAACTGCCTGGAAAGTGGAAGTTGAAAGCTTAAGCTTTTTAGCATATTTATTTTCTCATTCTCCTTCTGTCTGTCTTTGTGTCCGTTTTTCTGACTCCTTCACACATACACTCACTCTGTGTATATTTTAATAATTAGATTAGAACAGCTAATCACAGATTCAGTAAGAGGCAATGTCTTTTTTAAAAGGAAAGGTCAGATTGGAAAACTTCAGTTTTCAAGAGCATCAACACCTAAGAAGCTGTGCTTCTTATAACATATTTATATTAATGCTAGAAATCTCTCTTAGATAATAACAAAAATACTACTAGTAGTTTGATGGAAAGTGACTTTCTGATGGAAAAATAATAGATGCATGAGGATATTTTATAACCAAATATAAACCAAAACCCATACAAATATATATGTAAAAATTCATTGGTTTTCCTAAAAATGCTGCCTATAGAGAATTGAGTACTGTTGCCTTGTATCTTTTATACATTTGATAGGAAAATCAGGATAAGGAACCAACTGATATGTGTAGATCTATGCATTCTTTTGACCTGTGAACAGGATCTGCTGGAATTGACTTGGAGATGAGCTGATTTCACACCTCATAATTGGCCCACAGAAAATCTTGGTGGCTCTACTCTATTGTAGGGATAGAGAGCACATGTTAGTGTGCTCTTATTAAATTAAATTTATTTTTAAAAAATATTTGTAAGCCAGAACTTCATTATATTAAAGAATATATTCTATCAATGGGGTAACGGTTGATATCTGGCCAATAATATGTTAATATGTATTTTATGATCAAGTGAATCATATTTTCAGCAGATACTTTTCTTAAGTCAAGAGGTAACTCTTTCCTGTTCCCCCTGGATGTGGTTTAAGGCTAGACTGCTTCCCCACTGAGAGGTTACAGAGTTACAGACAGTATTTATTGGTTTATGACTGATTTATATATTACTTGATTTATATATATTTATAAATATTTGTTAATAAATTATGCAATATATATCCTACACTATAGGTTTAGTCATTCTTAAGTAACCTAATGTTTTTATTGTCTTTATTAAGGCTTACATTAATATTATTAATATTTATTATTTATTATTATTATTGCTAAAGACACCTAAATGGAGTGGATAAAACTGATAAATAGTAAAATAAGATGGCTTATTATTAATGATAACAATAAGACCAGAGTGGGTAGGCCAGGAAAGGAACACATCTACAAAATGTGTAAGACCCATGTCTTTCACTTGTACTTGCTTCGTGTAGACAGATCACTACTGACCTAAATCTGCCTTCAGTAGATAACTGGCGGCTCAGATCTTCAAGTACAGGAGAATCTAAAAACTCTGAAAGTATTTAGAAATGATTTAAACAAAATTTTTCATGAGTTTAAAAAGGGGGGGGTAGATAATTTTCTGTAAAATGCTAATTGATCTCTTCTTAGTGTTTTGAAAAACAGATGTAAGCAGAATATAAAAATGTTTCTTACCAAAGACGTGTTCAATTTTTTGAAATTGTAATATATATCAGTGGATATTACATCAATACACATCAATATTTTCTGTTTGATGAAAATATACATCAATATTTTCTTTTTGAAAATAGTAATATTTTTGGTCACAGTTTCTGTTCAAACTAAAACCTAAAGTTTTATGGTTTTATTTTTTAGATTGAAAAATTACCTTTTAAAGAGTTGTAGGAATTTCCCCCCATTTGGAACAGACCATCCTTTTATTCTTGGAGGAATATATAATATACAATCATGGAATATTCAACTGTGGTGGATATTATTAGTTATGCGAAAATAAAGCAAATACCAACCCTTAGGCAATTCAATAAAAATGCTTTACACTGAAGTGTTAAGAGTTGTGTTAAATAATGGAGATTTGCTGTATTATTTATGGTTTTATGGAGTAAAGTTGGTGAATACCCCTGCCCCCAACACGCACATTCTAAATTTAAATACAGATGCTCTATGCTTGAAAATTATAATTTGAGCTAGATAGGATTTCAAGTTAAGCCAGGACTCAGAGAGAAAGACACATCTGATTTTCTTGTCACTTCATCTTAGAGAAAAGATTATAGCAGAGAGCGGAAGATAATTCAGAATTTTTGGGAAAACTGTACTGACAGACTTGGACTTTTATTGTCTGGGCCACGGTGCCAAATTAGTCTCCTAGTCTTTGACAACATGGTTTCCCTTGAGAAGAATGAATGTCTGGGGGAAGGTTAATGTCTTCAGACATGGAGTAAGACATGAAATGGGCCTTGGATTTAGAAGGGCAACGTTCTCCATGTCTGATGGGGGCTCAATTGGTCCCAGATACCAAGGCAAGGTGGTAGGTGGTGACTTTTTGGAAATGGGTGATTCTAGTCCAGCAAGTTTAGGGCCCTAGGCTTTAAAAGCAGCCACTTTAGGGATCCCTGGGTGGCGCAGTGGTTTGGCGCCTGCCTTTGGCCCAGGGCGCGATCCTGGAGACCCGGGATCGAGTCCCACATCGGGCTCCCGGTGCATGGAGCCTGCTTCTCCCTCTGCCTGTGTCTCTGCCTCTTTCTCTCTCTCTCTGTGACTATCATAAAAAATAAAAAAATAAAAAAGCAGCCACTTTAGTAGCAGTTGTCAGTTATGTTCTTTGTTATACTTTCTTCCATCATCCCTATGCCTTTATTAAAGGCTTGGTTTCATAAGCACTGCAGGGAATCAGGGTCTGTCCCATGCTTTGGAAAGAGCAGCCAAGAGAATCCAAGAGATCAGTCAACAACTCAGTCATGGTGGCAGTAGTGGCCATTCTGGTCAGCAGAATGGCACTCCTTGTGGTGGGACGGAAGTCCCCATGGAATCTACTAGGGAGCTCTTAAATTAACGGAGCAGCCTGAGAAATGGTAGGAGAATCTGATGGGGGCAAATTTCTGGTATTTGGGTAGAGGAATTTCACACAGTAGTAATTAGATATAAAATAAATATGACCTACTGGGGTCAGGAATATATGGGTTTTATGTACAATAAAAGCCATTCTTATTAGAGGGAATTAATACAAAATAACAGCAAAAATACAAAAAAAAAAAACCCACACCTCAGTCCCCAAATAACCAAACCCCAAAGCAGAAGAGTTAGACAAACTGAGTTGTGGTAGGACAAAAGAAGAAAAGACAAAGTAAAATCCTGCCTTTGAATTACATTGTATCACTGAAGAGGGGTGGATTGATGATGTAGATTTGTTCATGGGATCATCATGGACAGGGCTGAGAATATGTACCTTGATGTATTGGGGGATGTTGCAGTGTAAATCAAGGGTTGGCCAACTTTTTCTGTAAAAGGGCAGATACTAAGGGCATCAGGCTTTGTGGGCCAGCCAATGCACCACAGCAACTCAGCTCTGTAGTTGTGGCACAGAAGTAGCCATAGATGAGCCATCAGCAAATGAGTATAGCTGTGTGCCAATAAAATTCTATTTATGGACACTGAAACTAGAATTTCATGTAACTTTTAATGTCACAGATAGTATTCCTTTGATTTTTTTCCCAACACTTTATAAATGTAAAAATAATTTTAAGCTGCAGGCTGTATAAAAAATAAGCAGTAAAAATCAGTCAGAGAAAGACAAATACCATACCATTTCACTCGTATGTGGAATTTGAAATGAAATAGATGAGCAAAGGGAAAAACAGAGAAAAAGAGAGACCAAGAAACAGACTTGCAACTACAGAGAACACATTGATGGTCCACAGAGGGGAAGTGGGGAAATAGGTGATGGGGATTAAGGAGTGAGCTTGTCATGATGAGCACCAGTTGGAAGTGCTGACTCACTGTATTGTACACCTGCAACTAATATAACACTGTACGTTAACTACATTGAAATTAAAATTTAAACAATAATAAAATAAAAAGCATAAAATTAGTATAATTTTACATATGATTGCTAATGGACAAAACAGTAAATCTTCAGACCTTAGATGAGAAGACTTAGAGTAAAACTTTGATTGTAATAAAATAAAGTATTATATAGACAAATATAAAAAAATAAGCAGTGGGCCATAGTTTGCTAACTTCTGGCCCAAATTAAAGGTGCTTGATGGGGCAGATACTGTCCCTGAGGGAACATCTGGGAAACTTTGGAGGCATTTTTTGTTTTCTAGTTGAAGTCTTTCTAGAGCATTTACATGTTTAAATATATGCTATTTTATCATAAAATATTTTTCTTTTACTTATAAGGCATTATCAAACTAGAGATGAGTGGAACATTTGAATGGATCAGCAGATGCAGAAAATCTTTTAGCATGAGTATTCTATGCAACAAAGCAAAACAAAACCTAGGACATTGAAGTTATAGGGAAAACAGATCCAGAGAGGGGCTCCCGGGTGGCTCAGTTGGTTAAGCGTCTGCCTTGGGCTCAGGTCATGATCCCAGTGTCCTGGGATCACAGCTCTCTGCTCAGTGGGGAATCTGCTTTTCTCTATCTCTCTCAAATGAATAAAATATATTTTTTTAAAATCTAAATTAATTAGAATTAAATAAAATTTAAAAAAAGATTCTGAGAAATTTCTGGGGAGCTAGGAGAGGCAAATGAAAATTAATAGTATAATAGCTATTATTTTAAATTTTAAAACCAGTGAAACATCTTTGTTAATTAATTACATTTACTGTGCACTCTTTGTACACACATATTCACACACACACACAAATATCTAGTGAATGAAAGTATAAGGACTCCTATAGATTCTTTCCTGACTGTGACTTCCAGCCTTATCTTGTCTACAGTGAGAGTTTTTAACTTGCAGTTTTACTCCCACAGGGATTTTTAAGAACATGACCTTCAAGTATGAGGAGAGAATGACTGGGATTGAAATACTGTTCTTAAAGTCAGTACATTTCTGAGTAACCAAGCTGTTTACAGGTAGTATTCCTCTACTGGAATCATCTAGAAGACATGCTGACTTGCAGTAGTGTGTATTTCTGTACTGTAATGAAAGAAGGGAGACCATTTGGAAAATGTAAGGCCAATAATCATGTTTGTCACAAATTTAGCTGTAGGATATAAAAAGTCATTGCTTTCTAGCTCCTAATGAGCTATTTTCTTTTGGTCATTTATTAGCCTTTCCTGAGACTAAGCCCTCTGGGCAGCTGTCAATCATTATTGTGTAATGACACATAGGGCATGGGTATTTTTGGAAAGAAAATACCTCATTTTTCTCTTTAGTTCTGTTGAAAAGAAGTTTTTTCTCCTTATATCCAAGGAAATGTATATTTTATATCCATGCATATAAATGGATTACAAAATATGTGTGACCTCATTTCCTTGAGTCTAGCCTTCTCGATTTAGTAAATGTCATGTTCCAATAATATGGATAGCAATCCCAAAGAAGGTTGTGGTGATTCACTATACAACACCTGTAACAAGACAGACACCATTTCATTATCACCAGTTAATTTTTTTTTCAGTAGGAAACAAAAACCCAAAACAAGCCAACCAGCACTAATGAAGAAATATTGCCCCACTGCTCTGTCTCATTGGTTACAATGGAAAGCACTTTGATTAATGAGAAGCGCACAAATACAGCAGGTTAATTGCAGGTTACTAATCCCCATATTTTTTCAAACTTAGGAAACACGGAACAAGGCAATACAATCTCTTTCTCTCTCTCTCTCTCTCTCGGATCTCTCTTTTTATTATTTTTTTATTTTTAAAAAATATTTATTTATTCATGAGACACAGAGAGAGAGAGAGAGAGAGAGAGAGAGAGAGGCAGAGATACAGACAGAGGGAGAAGCAGGCTCCATGCAGGAAGCCTGACGTGGGATTTGATCCCAGGTCTCCAGGAGGAGGCCCTGGGCTGAAGGCAGGCGCTAAACCGCTGAGCCACTAGGGCTGCCCTGGATCTCTCCTTTTAATGAATATTTCTTGCTCTTAAAATTAATTCATAATTCAGAAGATCATTTTGGAGATCATGACCCTATCAATAAAGACTTGGATTAAAAGGATACTTTTGTCATTTGGTAGATTTTGTTATCCAACAATAATTATTGCTGGAGCTCCCTGCCTCATCTAATATTTTTCTAGCTGGAGAAAAATTCCACTGTTAATTTTGGAAGAATGTCCTGATTATGATTTTCAAGTTAAAAATTGATCTGTCATTGCTCTTTTGTTTGAATCCAAACCTCAAAGTAGATACAAAGTAGATACAAAGTAATACACTATTGGGGAATCCAGTATTGCCAAGAAAAGTCTGGAAAAGTAATAAAAGTAATACTGGAAAAGTAATACTGTGATGGCATAACATCAGTTATTAAAACTATCCTACATTCAGTAGGTACTACTAGACTTACCTGGACTGAAAGTATAGATATACCCATTCTTAAATGATTTGAATTACAAAATCAATTAACATGTGGCATCCCATTTAAAAGAGGATATGTCAGGCAGCAAACATCCCATCCACCTTAGAACATCCTGATAACAACAATGTTGTGCTCAGGATGAGAGACCTTATGTCATTTCATTGCCTTTTTTTTAAAGATTTTATTTATTCATGAGAGACACAGAGAAAAGGCAGAGACACAGGCAGAGGGAGAAGCAGGTTCCTCGCAGGGAGCCTGATGTGAGACTCGATCCCAGGACCCTGGGATCATGCCCTGAGCTGAAGGCAGACTCTCAACTGCTCTGCCACCCAAGTATCCCTCGTTTTACTGCCGTAACACAAAGTGCTTACTAAGGAAATCAAATGAACAAAACAACAGAATGAGCACCCCATAAAGTTTTAACTGTCCTGATGAGAGCAGAAATTCTTAGTTATAAAAATTCACAATTAAGAGACAACTCTTGGAAATGAAAATTTAACCATAGGGTTTAAAATATATTACCTAATACTGCTAGGTTCAGCCCATAACCATTAACATTTGAGCTGGATATATTTTTTAAAGAGAATACTTAACTTGAATATATATCATAGGTAAGCTTACATATCCCTATTAAAAGTATATCTTGTAACTAAACAGAGATTAGAAATCCGTATAGCATATTTCCTTTGCATAGAGCAGAAAGTTAGTTTTGCAAGTCAGACAAAATTGAGTTCACATTTCAGTTCTGCCCCTACAAGTTGTTTGAGTTTGGATAAATCATAAAACTTCTGTGAGCCTGTTTCCACATTTTATTTATTATTTTAACTTATGTATTTATTTATTTAGAGGCAAAAAGAGCATGAGCGGGGGGGCGGGGGGAGGAAAAGAATAAGAGGGAGTCCTCTCCGTGCTCAGAGGAGCTCAGTCTCATGACCCTAATATCATGACCTGGGCTGAAATCAAGAGTTGGACGTTTAACCAACTGAGCCACCCAAGTGCCCCTGTTTCCACATTTTATTTTATTTTAAAGATCTAAAAATAAATAAATAAAATAAAGATCTTATTTATGAGACACACACACACACACACACAGACAGAGACACAGGCAGAGGGAGAAGCAGGCTCCATGCAGGGAGCCCAACGTGGGACTTGATCCCAGATCTCCAGGATCACACCATGGGCTGAAGGCTGCACTAAACCACTGAGCCATTGGGGCTGCCCTGTTTCCACATTTTAAAATACTACTTACCTACCTACCCTGTAGGTTCATTCTTTGAAATGTATGTATCTATCTCATGCACAGTAAACCTATATAGTAAGTTGTACTGCTACTTTTTCCTTTTGCTCTTTTGTTTGAATCCAAATTCCACATTATAATTTTTACAGAACATTTTCAGGTCCCAGGAACTATTTGTGTTTCATGATTTGTTTTCAGTAAAATTATTATTTATTAGAAATTAGGCTTTTATATTACTAAATGTCAGGCCTAGCTTTTCTCTGGGACTGGTAGAATGGGTAAATGTGATTTATAGAACCCCTAGCTAATTTGGAACTTATTTTCTTTTTGAAAAAGGACTAGTTCCTACTTTCTTTTTTTCCAGGATGTCTTTATGTGAATTCTGCATCTTGGTTATAAATTTTGACTCCTTGTTGACATTTGAAAAAAAAAAGTTTGTTTTCTTCCCCACAACAATGTTTTTAGAAGTTTATTAGATGGTATAGTTGTCCTTTAAATGCAATTGCTACTAATTTGTTTTTAAGAGATAAGGTATGTAACACTGACATAATAAAAATTTTTAGGTATTATCTGGTTTTTGGATATACTGTCAAAATAAAACGTAAAGTCATTTCTAGGATTTTTGGCTATGTCCACACATATTTAAATTTTTAATTATTTAAAAAAATACTACATATTTTACATCTGTATTTATGATTTCTAGAATTCTCTGTTTAACTCTAAAATGTATGTAGCTCTATGTATGTTTATCAGTTGTATAGCTGAAATAGCATTTTTTTCCTAATAGCACTTATTGTCTAAAATACCCAGGCATCAACACATAGCAAATATACCAGATTTCTTAGCAAACAAAACTTGCCATTAAATAAAAAATATAAAGTGAGTGTGGTCAATAGAATAATGCCCCCCCCAAAGGCATCCATATCTTTCTCCCTCGAATTTATGAAAATGTTATTTTATATGGCAAAGGGGAAATTAAGGAAGCAGGTGGAGTGAAGGGTGTTAATTAGGGGACCTTAAAAGAGGAGTTTGTCCTGGATTATCCATGTGGGCCCAGTGTAATCACAAGGGTCGTGTTATGGGTTGAGTTGAGCACCCTCACCCAATTCAAATGTTGAAATCCTAACTCCCATTATCTCAGAATGTGACTTTATTTGGAAATAGGACCTCTGCAGAGGTAATCAGGTTAAAATAAGTTTGTTAAAGTGAGGCCTACTCGACTGTGCCCTTATAAGAAGAGGACATTTGGACACAGACGGGTATTGAGGGAAGACCGTGTGAAGACTCTGGGAGAAGGCGCCGTCTACTAGCCAGAGAGGGAGGCCTGGAGCAGATCTCGCCCTCACGGCCCTCAGAAGGAAGAGACTCTGCCAGCACCTTACGTGGACATCCAGACTCCAGGACTGTGAGACAATACATTTCTTTCTTTCTTTTTTTTTTTTTTTTTAAGATTTATTTATTTATTTCTGAGAGAGACAGACTGAGAGAGGCAGAGACATAGGCAGGCTCCTCGCAGGGAGGAGACATTGTGGCAGCCCTAGCAAGCTAAAGCAGGTCCTTTAAATGTGGAAGAGAGAGGCAGGAGAGTCATATAGAGTCCTAGTTGAGCGAGACTTGACCTGCCTCGATGACCTTGAAGATGGCAGTGACCTGAACCAAGAATGTAGGCAGCATCGAGAAGCTAGAAGAGGCAAGGAAAAGCTGCTCCCATACAGCCTCCAGCAAGGAATGAATGTGGCTCTGCTGACTCCTGGACTTTGGGCCAGTGAGACCCATTTTGTTTTGCTTTGTTTTGTTTGTTTTTTAAAAACCTTATTTTTAAGTAATCTCTACACCTCAGGTGGGTCTCAAACTTATAACTCCGAAATCAAGAGTCACATGTTCCACTAACTGAGCCAGCCAGGTGCCCCAAACAATGATTGATTGATTTTAGTAAGCCCTCACCCAGTGTGGGGCTTGAACTCACAACCCCAAGATCAAAAGTTGCGTGGTGAGGGGATCCCTGGGTGGCTCAGCGGTTGGGGATCCCTGGGTGGCTCAGCGGTTTAGTGCCTGTCTTTGGCCCGGGGCGCGATCCCGGAGTGGATCCCGGCATGGAGCCTGCTTCTCCCTCCTCCTGTGTCTCTGCCTCTCTCTCTCTTTCTATGTCTATCATCAATCAATCAATCAATCTTTAAAAAAAAAAAAAAAAAGTTGCATGGTGAGACCCATTTTGGACTTTTGAACTCCAGACCTGTAAGACAATAAATGTGGATAGGTTTAAGCCATTAAATACCGTTGACCTTGAACAACAAGGGTTTGAGCTGTATGGGTCCATTTATATGTGGATTTTGGGGGGTAAACAGTCTGGTGCTGTAAATGCATTTCTCTGCCTTATGATTTTTCTTCATAGCATTTTCCCTTGTCTAGATTGCTTTATTATAAGAATAACAGCATATAATATATGTAACATACAAAATATGTATTAATCAACTGTTTATGTTATTCAGTAAGGCATCTGGTCTGCAAATAGTAGTTAAGTTTTTTTGGGGGGGGGGATCAAAAGTAATTTGTGGAGTTTTGATTGTGCTGGGGTTGGCGCCCCAGCCCCACCACCTCATTGTTCAAGAGTCAACTATAGTAATTTGTTACAGCAACTATAGAAACCCTATACAGTGAGTTTAATTTCTCTTAGGTATGAAATCTCATTTCCTTAGGATTCTGCTTGGCTTCTTTTTGTTCTGGTTTTATCTCTTATGGGTTCAAAGCTTTGGGGCTCATTTTTCCCTGTCTGCTATTTTAGAGAACATGTAAAACATTTTTAAAGGAACTTGTCATGCTTTTCTTCTCCCTTTCTTAAGAATTGCAAACTCTTTTAGGATATTCCCTTGCTCTACATAACAGGAAATGTTTTAAAAAACGTGTACCTTTTCTAAAAAGGCCGGAGAAGCCCTTTATAGTAAGACATACAATAGATCCATTTTTTTTTTATTCTTCTCTTCTTCTCTGAAATTACTTTATAATCCTGGATGTACTTCTTAAGTCACACCACGGATGGCCATAGTATACTAAGAATTAGGAATTGACTTTACCTGTTTGAGTCCTAATATATTCATTTTGTATCCCCACAAGCATCCTCTGTAATTCCACAGTTTTCACAGTAATTTAGCATTATGTAAAGTAACATCTAATAGATAATCTGGAGGTAAAATACAGCTATGGAAGAAGAGATTTTTTTTTACACACTCTGTTTCACTGTTGGAAATGAAATTAGAAAATTATGAAAAATTGTGTGTGTGTGTCTGTGTGTGTGGCAACATTATAAATCTCCAAGTAACATTCAGATTTGTCTAGAATGAGCTGTATAACAAATGCTTTAAAATTATAATTAAGGCATGCCTAAATCAGAGATGCTGGTTACTCACTATAGACTAATATCACATTAAAAATTAAGAAATACAAATCCCATTATTTTTGTCAGTTATACCAGCTGCTGTTCTTTTAAGAAATATCAGATACCTATAATAAAAACCTATTTATTTATGGACATGTCCAGTTCTTCAGTGCTTATCTTAGAGAAATAATGCCACATTCATATTACAAACATTAAATTTTCTGAACAACATAGTGATGTACATTAATAAAGTCTAAGGAAATTTGAAATGGTCGGAAGAAAGCCTTGAGGGGAGGAGAAGCCTTCCTTCTAACTTTAAAACGCATCTCCAGTATTTGCAGTGCTTAACCACTGATACTTAGTACACTAATGATGTTGGTTTAGATTCCTTGCTTCATACCAAATGGCAGAATGTGAGTTTGTTTTTCTCTGGCCCCTGACATTTACACAAGAAATGAATAATATCTAGGATAAGAGAATTCAGGAGGCCAGTTTTAGAACCAAATGAAATTTGAGAATTTAGTATTGCAGATTAGCTGATAAAGATCTCACACCAGCCTATATTTATGAGTGGTCAGCATGAGGATCACGTTAGATAATGTATGTGAAAACCATAAGAGGTTTTAAAATGGGCATTGTTACAAGTAGTTTGTTTTTTAGAATTATAAATGAAATAATAAAACTCCAATATTCAACCAAAAATTTTATATCTAAGGAGTTTTAAATACTTTATAAATATTAACAAAAACCTCAACTCCATTCTGTTTTGTAAGAAGACTGAAGATGTGTAATGTCTAGTGTGTGGCCCCATATTGTATCATGTTGAAATATGACTTTTACTATTTCAGTAGCTCATAAGGTTGTAGAATCTGTGAGTTCCAAGGAAACCTTTACCTCTGAAGAGACTCAATTTCCAGGAATCTGTATACCTACAAGAGTTTTTAGGTTTGGAAAATATAACATCTCAACTATGCAATCACCAGCCTCCTGATACATATTTGAGAACCAAAATATCAGTTTAAAAATGAGGTGGGAGGGGAAGTTCTGAGTTGTTAGAAGAGAGTTCACAAAATTCTTCATTACAACTCATATTTTCACTCACTAGTGAAACTCACTTTTTACTCCTGCGATGGTCACTGGAAATCCATTACTATGCCAAGGCACCTGAAAAAAGTATCTTGGTCTGGTGTCCCAGGAGATTAGAAGTAACCAGAACTCTGAAATATGGAATAGGAATATCCACCCCCCTCACCCAGTGTCTGGGACTGATTAATATAGAGGCAAACAGTCCTGCAGTCTGGAGTAAGACCTGAGGGAATATTTTACAGTCCGCTCAATAATGGTTATTCACCATGACGTCTGACTTTTCTTGGAAAGAATCTTTGAAGGCACTGCTCTAGTCATAGTAAGGGCACTGCTGACTCATTCCACAAAGGTTAGTGATCATCTACTCTGTGCAAAAGGTGAATGAAACACACTCCCTCTTCCTGGGGATTGTGCCTTCGGTCTTCTGGGATGGCAGATGGATGTGAAAAGAAGTTATCTGTAGGTGGTATGTTAATTGCCCTGAAAGTGAAGACAAAATGCTATGGAGGTACATGCATTCCTTAGGTAAGAAAATGGGATTTCTATTCAAATTAAAATAAGAAAAATAGTGTAGATGCTTAGAGATTAAAGATGTATGGTGTAACTCTAGCTTAGTGATTAAGAATGACTTATTTCCCACATATTTCATATTTCATGTTTTTGGCCTTGTTTTGTTTTTGCCTAATAGTTCACTAAGTTTAAGGAATTATAATTTACTTAAACTAATGATAGAGATGGCCATGGGAATTGTAGTAGAGGTGCACTTGTTCTAAATCATCCCCAATGCTACGTCACTTTGGCCCTAACTGTGTGGTCTCAACAGCACTGTGCTGTATGAAGATGAGCTTTACTAGTAGTACTTTCTTTTCGCTGTCTCTGTCTCTCTCTCATTCTTTACCCTTTTTTTTTTTTTTTTTTTCAAACAATATAAAGAATCAGCCAGGGGAGGACTATCTATCTCATTTCATTTAGGTCATGAAGTTAGACACCATTGAAGGCCAATTTTTTTCCTCTGTAAGCTACTACCAGCTTTGATGTAATAAAAAGCTGTTACTACCATCCAGTGGGATGAATTCCCTGACTCTTGTTTTAAGTAAGATAAAATAAAATTTTATAGACCTCCTTCATAAATCCACAATAAGTCATTATTCTCTCTGTGACATGTAGCACAAGTCCAGAAAATAAGCATCACGTTAAGACACATGGATATTAAAGATTTACACTCTTTCAGCCAAAAGAATAAAAATAGTTCAAGTGTATTGAAGCATGGATTTTTACATAATTAAAATAATACTAAATGTGGGGTGCCTGGGTGGCTCATCCAGTTAAGCATCTGACTCTTGGTTTTGGCTCAGATCAGGATCTCATGGGTGGTGGTGAGATTGCGCTCCAGCGCTCAGCATAGAGTCTACTGAGATTTTTTTTCCTCTCCCCCTTGGCTACTCCCCCCCCCCACTTTTGTGCTCTCTCTCTCTATCTCTCAAATAAATAGATAATCTTAAAAAATAATATAATACTAAATGCATTAAAGGAATGCTGTAGTTTTAGTTTCCTGATGTCTCTTACTCTTCTTGGTCTCAGTTCTTTTTTATAATTTTAATTTTACTTTTTAAAAATGATTTTATTTATTTCAAAGAGAGGGAAAGCACAAGTATGAGCAGAGGGAGGAGCTGAGGGAGAAGCTGACTCCCTGTTGAGCAGGGAGCCTGATGCAGAGGCTGGATCCCAAGACTCTTGAGATCATGACCTCAGCTGAAGGCAGATGCTTTAACTGCATCACCAAGGTGCCTTTTTTTTTTTTTTTTTTTTTTTTTTAGGATTTTATTTATTTATTTCAGAGAGAGCATGCATGAGCTGGGGGGTCAGCAGA
This sequence comes from Canis lupus dingo, assembly GCF_003254725.2. NCBI lineage: Eukaryota > Metazoa > Chordata > Mammalia > Carnivora > Canidae > Canis > Canis lupus. The sequence goes on from NC_064243.1 coordinate 15,222,335, forward strand.
GGCAGAGGGAGAAACAGACTCTGCTGAGCAGGGAGCCTGACACGGGGCTCCATCCCAGGACCTTGACATCATGACCTCAGCTAAAGGCAGATGCCCAACCAGCTGAGCCACCCAGGTGTCCCCTGGTCTTAGTTATATTATCCTCGAGGAAGACTTCTGCCTCTCCATGAATTAGCTACAAAGGAAAAGATGATATTAGCGCATGCTTGTTACATTATTGTTTGATAGACCCGTAGAGTTCCTTGGTAGGAGAACTTGGAGGACTGTAAAACTTTTTACTGCCCGGTAGAGATTCCCACCCAGGGCTTCTGTGATCAGCTTCCTCAATGTTCCCTGCATCCCTGCTCCATCTTATAGCTACTCTTGCTTTCAACCCAAGTGGCTCTGGGATATTTTAAGTGTGCTCTTTTTTTTTTTTTTTTAATCACCCAAGCTAGATTGTAAACTCCCCAAAGACAGGACCAAATATCTTCTTTCTGTTTTCTCCACAATTCAAGCACAGATCCAAGCATGTTAGGGGAGCAGGATAAACATTTGTTAATTAATCATAAAAGATGCATCTGTTCTCTTTCATTTCTGTCCCTTGGATCATGAAGATGCAAGAATAAGACATAACACTTCTTGGGGGCATTTAAATCTTCAAAGTCTTTTGTTTCAAAGGCTTTACCTTCTGTGAAGGTTAGTGAACTATGATTTTGCTCTAAATGCACTTCTGTCATTGGCTAAAAGCAATGGCATTTTTGAGAAACTCTGAATAAATATTATATATATATGTGTATATATATACACATATAAAATAAAAATATGTATATTTGAGCAAAGACTATTCTATATCCCTTGATTACTTAAAATTCCTGCCTCCCTTGCTCTCAAGGCTCCTTTCGTCCTTTTTTTTTTTTTTTTTTACCTGTGTAATACTTACTGCTAGCATGATGACTTTACTTATTTTGAATGTTTGTCACCTGTCTGTCCCCACTAGAATGTAAGCTGTAAAAGGGCCTGGATTTTTGTTCGTTTGTATCTTTTGCACTTGGCTAGGCCTTCGTGCACAGTAGGCGCTGAATACATCAGGATTGAATAAATCAATGACAGAGGCTGTGCTTCCGAGTGGAAAGGACATTGAGCCAGGAGATGTACCATCTCTTTCCCCTGGCTCTGTCAATAAGTAGCACTTCTGTTTTTAGGTTGCTTTTTTCCCATCTGTATAATATGAGGGGAGGCATGTTAAGTCATGTGTCCTTAATGTCTCTGCCATCATTAAAATCCTCCATAAACAGAAAAGCATTTTTAAACAGTATATTGAACCACACCCTAGCAAAATTATAAAACGTTACTTCCTAATGTTGGTAGATTTTCTTAAATTTTCTAAAATATCCTTCTTTAAGTGATGGTTTTGAGTTACAGTAGGAGAAAAAAAAGTTTCTTAAAATAAGGGGCCACAGGTCACAGTCCTAGGTCTACCTCAGACTTGCTGTGTGACCTTTGGTGATTCATTTAACCTCTCTCGAGACAAATTTCTTCTACTGTGAAATGGAAATTAATAATTAGCAAGGTTGCTATCGAGTGAATGCTACCAAGGGAATGTTTGAAAAACAGATAGCTCTGTGTAACTGTAAATTAATATTATAATTATTATTATTATAGGTCTGAGGATAATCTTAGATGAGTGCATCTCAGACCATCTGTTCTGATAGGCTGACTGGTTTTATCTTTTAATCTGTTATATTCTGAGGGCATCTATAAAGCACAATAAAAGTGACTTGATAGAACAATGAAATGAAAAAAAAAAACAATATACAAGCCCAAATTTAAAATTTATTTTTAGATTTAATAGAAAAAAATATTTCTTTGTCCAATTGCTATAAAAACTTGTGAACACTTACTCCCAATTTCTGTACTTTGCTGGTTATGGAGCAGCACCAGCTGACACCTCGCTGGCCTCTAATGATTCTTCTGGTTTGATTACTGTCATCAACGAGAGACTGATCAGAGAGGTGTGTTTTTTAAAAAATTATTATTTTCTGTTCATAACTCAACGATTGTTAGATTTTCTTTTATATGTAATGTCTCAAGAGGTTAACTGACCTATAGAGATGATAAAATTCATAAGCAAAAATTATATAAATTGAACTAATAAAAAAAAGCATGGGTAGGAACAACAACAAAAAAGCACTGTGCAATCTTCTAGGGAGAGAATTTTCCCTCTCGTTTTAAAATTTCATTCAAGTGTACGGCACTGACAATGCTGGAACCTGTTCAATCTGGTGTGGGGGTGTCCTTGAGTGCATGCATTTACCTCCTTTTCCTTAGCATCTTCTCCAAGCTTCTGTTACTACCTTGCAGCATGCTGCTAGCAGAGGGGAAAGGTAACCATGAAGCAACGGGAAAAAAATAAATGAGTGGAACTTGCTTTTGCAAACTAATTGAAATACTTGTAGTCACCACACAGGACTTGTTAGAGACTTTCTGAGAAAGAAAGAGTCTGTCTGAATGATAAATTAATTGTCCACCTTACTGATACAGTGCCAAGGACACAGACTGAGATTTATCATGCACGCTGGAAAATTCTGAGGCATAAATTATGGTGGCTTCTACATTGCTAACATGAGTGTGGCAAATACGGTGTGATTTCCACAAATTGCAACTGACGCATAAGAGAAAGTTTTGAGCATAGAAAACACATTTGTGGCTTTGATGGCAACTTAAGGACATGATCTTCCACCATTTCTCTCTCTGTACCCAGCCCCTGGTGCAAGCAGAATTGGAAAGGTGTTGGATCCTTTTGCCTGGCTATACTTTGGCACTCAGCTCCTTCTCCCTGAATGTTCCCCCTTAGTTACCAGGTAAATCCTATTCCTTCTTCAAGTGTCATCTCCGCTCTGAGGCCTGACTCAATACTATTGGGCAGAGGATGTAGGGCCCCAGTCTCCACAGGGCTTGGCACAGCCTAGCTGCTCAGTAAACCTGAGTGCTCCACTGTCCACAGCCCTTGCCCAGCTCTCCTCCACTGTACACTTACCACTGGCGATGATGGCTGCTGGTGCTCCGGTCAAGACACCGAGTACTTCCAGGGAATGGAGTCTTTATTTCATTTTGTATTCCCTCCATAAATGTTAGTGAATAAGGGCTTTCATTCGTTCATTCATACCTCCATGCTGGTTTTTGTTTGTTTCTTCTGTTCAATAATCTAATGTCTATCTTCATCAGTTTTGGAGAACAGGCTTCATTGTCAGGACCTGAGCTATGTCCCCCCTTTTACCCATTAAACAATTTGGGGTGTCTTTTCTCAAAGTATTGCCTCTGGGTTATCTACATCAAGATCACCTGGTGAACTTGTTAAGTGCAGGTTTCCAGATTGCACCCCCCCACCTATAAAATATGGAGTCCTTGTTTAGCACTGTTTTTACTTCCAGTTAGTTCCATGTTCCTACCCTTATTCAGTGAAAGTAGAATGAAGAGCAGGGTGCCTGGGTGGCACAGTCAGTTGAGCGCAGGACTCTTGGTTTCAGCTCAGGTTGTGATCTCAAGGTCATGAGATCAAGCCCCGCCTTCGGCTCTGCGCTCAGTGTGGAGTCTGCTTGGGTTCCTCTCCCTCTCCCTCTGCCCTTACCTAAAATAAGTAAATCAATTTGAAAAAAAGCAAAAGTAGAGTGAAGAGAAAAAGTGATCGCATTTTCAACAAGCCTTCCAGTGACTCTGGCACACCCTAAAATTTGAACACTCTTTCTGTGTGGATGTTACTAACAATTATTCTGTAATCTCTTGAAAGAGTTTACCTTGCTCCAGGGATAGCTGCCTTGTCTGTTGTCACTCTGCACAGGGACGGAGCCAGGGCCTGATGTTAGACCCAGGCTATCGACAGGGCAGCCCAGCCCTTACTGTAGAGTCAGGGTTTCTGGAGGAATGGTTGTGATGACAGATGATGCATGATCATCAGGGACCAAGACCCAAGGCCAGAAAGATCAATTTTGGTTTATTTGAAGGGCCCAGGTTTCGTTTTCATACACATTTAATTCTCCTGCTCAGTGTATCCAAATGCTCTTGTCTCTTTAGAAAAAAAAAAAAACAAAAAAAAACAAAAAAAACAAACAAACCCTGGATGGGACAGTTTGATGGTTTTCTTTTTTAATGTATCATGCCTTGGGCTTCTCAAGAACATAGTTTTAGCACTATTTTTACTTTTACTTTACTCAGATAATCCATGCTCCCCACCCTTATTCAGTGAAGCTACAGTGAAAAGAAAAATGAGTTCTTAGAAGATTGGTCATGAAAAGGTTCTCATTTATGCCCATGAGGGAAAGGGAAAAAGATTTCTAAGCTTGGCACATTTTTTTTCTTTTTTCTTTCCTTCTTTTTCTTTTCTTTTTTTTTTCCTGCTCTCCTAGCTTTTTGTCCCTGCAGCAGGACAAATGAATATAAAGGAAAAATCTACGTCAAAAAAATCTTTAGAAGCTCTGAGCATAATAAATGTTAAATCTTCAGGATAAGGAAAATTGTGTCCCTCTGTAATGCTCTGCAAAATGTATTCTAGGGGATGCAAAAAGAGATGGAACAGGAAAGTCACATTAAAGTCATTTACCAAGTTTGAAGCAGGAACAAAAATCAGTCAAAAATACTCATAGTCAAAGATTTAGAGATTTGTCTGATAGAATGTGAAATGGAATGTTTTGATTGTTTACTTCATAAGGCATCTAGAGATGTTTGTGAGAATTGTTTAATATATGCTGTTGGACTTTAAGAAAGAAAAAGGTGCAGGATCAGCTTTGAATAATGGTCCCTAGAACACATAAAGTCACTTAGAAAATGTGAATAAGTTGTTCATGGCCCAGATATTTAGAATAATTAAAAGCAGAGGCTTCTAAATGATAGGGGAATCCAATGCATATACCAAACAATTGGAAATCATTTCCTCAAACACATTTGATGACCAAGAAAATCATGCTTACAAAAGCCAGCTAAGTGATATGGAAATTTAAGAAAACATGAAATGTAATTTAAAAATTCAAATAGAATCAAACACCATTATGCTGTTACTCATTTCAGAGTCAAAGATAAGTGGCTAATGCAGTGAAGGAAAGGGTCGAAAATTTGAAACAGGTCAAGAAATCCACTGATCCATTCATTAAGTCAGAAGCAGGCTCTTAACTCAGCACCTGTCCGGTGCCAGGCGCCATTGAAGACACTAAAATGTAGCAGAGAGAAAAGAGGGAAAAACCTCATTGTTAAGAGGTTATATTGTCATGGGGGCAGACGATAAGCACATAAACAAACACTACAAAATCTTTCAAATATCAAGACATGCTATGAAGAAAATAAACCACCCCAAGAAACATGAAACAAAATGAGATGAGGAGGAACTGGAGATGGGGTGGAGTGTGTTTGCTAGAGACTCAGATAGAGCACCCTGCAGGAGTTGACATTCATGCAGAGGCTTGAATGATGTGAAGGCATGACCCATGCAGTCATTTGGAGAAAAGAAGTTTGGCAAAAGGAAGCACAAGCGCTAAGATCAAGAGAGAGGAAGGAGGAAGTTTTTGAGGGACAGAGAGGCTAGGATGGCTGGAGCATGGAGAATGGAGGGAAGAGATTAGGAAGTGTAGTAAAAAAAAAAAAAAAAAAAAAACCACACAGCGTTGTGATTTCCTTATGTTGCAGTGGCCTTGTGATATTGTCTTGAGCAAGGAGATGATGACTACTGGGTAGGGATCCTAAAAAAAATGATTGTTTTTCTGACTGAAAGGCACAAACTCAGCTGGCATGCAGTACTTTCATCCTTTGTTCCTCTTCCTTCCTCCCTGGAATATAGACACAATGCCTGGAGGTAGAGCAGCCGTTTTGCAACCATATGGGACAAATGGCATATATTAAGGATGGCAGAGCAGGAAGACAGAGAGAAATTTGGTTCCTTACTGATTTTGTTGAGCAGCTATACCAGCCCTGCACTGCCAATCTCTAGACTTTCTGTTAACATGAGAAAAAGATAAACCTCTTAAACTTGGATCAGGGTAAAGTGCTTACATCTCTTGCTCATTTAAGTGCTAGTGTTTAAGCGATTATAACTGGGTTCCTAAGTCATGAAGCTAAAAGTGTAAGTGGTCAGGGGCTACATCATGTGGGGTTTATTGCCCCAGTAAAGAGCTTTACACTTTATTCTAATTGCAACAGAAAATCTTTAGAGGGTTTTAAGCAGAAGAATGATACCATCTAGTTTGTTCTTAGAGAGTATTTTGTCTGCTGGGTATAAATCAGACAGCAGAGAGGCAAGATGGAAGCAGAGGGAACAGTGAGAAGGCTGCTGCAAGAGATTATGTTGTTCTTTCCATTGGTTTTACAAGTATTCTGGTGTAGTTACGCCTTCAAAAATTAGATGTTGTAATAGTATTATTAGCTAGGCTGTTTGACAAGTTCCTAGTGTCTGGGAATATAGGATTAGGGGCTACTCTTTGTAGTGCACACTTCAAGGACTGACTTGTCAGCAGTGCAGGGATACTTGGGTGTCTCCTTTTAGCTTCCAGATGTTGAAATGACGACAGTTAATTAGTGGTTATGTACTCTGTCTCCCTGCCTGATCGAGCTTATCCTCACCATTGTAAATCTCCCTCCACCTTATTTCTCTCTCTCTCTCTCTCTTTTTGTTTCCCTTGCTAAGGATCATTAAAACATTAGCTAGAGCTGTCCACCAAACTAATTGAAGGCCACCAGCCTTAAGGATTGTCCTTAATGAAAAACAAGGGACTTACAAAATTGATCAAATTGGGTTTCTTAACTGCCTGTGAATTGCTATTAGCTTGGGAATTAAAATAAGAACCCAAATAAAAGGATAACATACACTCAACCCACAAACTAATGATTAGAAAGTTCTTTTTCCCTATCTAGGCTGCAGAGGAAAATAAATATTTTCCTAAGAGATAACATAATCTTCATTTTGGTATTCTAGCTGGATAGAAGTAAGATTTTGTTGAAATAATATTTTACTTATTTACGCCGAATTACAAATATTTGATTTCAAGTTTAAGGAAATGTAATCTATATGAGAAAAACATTGAAAAATAAGTAAAAGACATGGGTGGAATAATTCTCTAGAGTGCCCTAAAAATGTCTTCAAAGTAGGAAAGATGGATTGTAGATACTCACTATATGTTGTGGAGATCCAAGAAATAAATGACAATTCTAAAACGTGTTCCTTTTAATTATAAATGAAAGCTATGTTTTCAATGGGTACGAGGAGCCCTAAGTATTGCCTTTGACATCTACATGTAGCATTGCAGGATTTTTAAGCTGGAGAACTTGGGTTCAAGGCTGTCCTTGGGGACCTTGAGAGGTGGGGGTCACTCATCCTGCCTGCCCCGGGGCATCCCAGTATTATTCTTTTCTCTCCTTCAGTCTTACTCAGTGACCTTTATGTGACTTTTAGCTACTTTAATTTATGAGATGTTCTGTCCAATTTTGGGTCCAAATATATTCATAGTCCTGTACATAAAATCCGCTAAAACAGACTTACACATAAATCTTTATTTTATCTTCCTTTCTGGGAGGTTGGCAGTGTGACTTCCATTTTTTCATGTTTTAAGCATCCACACTTGTCTTTGTCTTTGCTGTTTTACAAAATCTGGGCGTCAGATTCTGTTAGGATTTTACCAGGACTTTGTTGGCCCAATTGCCATAGATGAATGACAAGTACTAGTGAGTGACCACCATGAGCTATAGGCTTTCTCTAAATTGACACTTTCAGAAAAAATTGTAATATACGATTTTGCCATTCTTTCTTTTTGTTTGAAAATCTAGCTTCAAGTCACTGTTGACCTATCATGTACAAAGCAGGTTTTTGTGGACCTCTAGAGTCCTTATAGAGCAACAAGGAAGATACTATATCCACCTTTTATAAGTGTATTTATTCCATTCACATTTTTCTGATGTATACCTACATTTTTTTTCCATTTACATTATGTTTTCTTCTTTTTCTGAAAAAAAAAAAAAAGTCATTTTGGTGCATTATTGGAAGGTTGAGAAGAGTAAGATGATTTGAGCTTAAGGTCTTTTATTTCTCATGATAGCTTCATGAATTAAATGGAGTATTATGGCCTGAAAATAGATAAAATTTAGCCAGCATATTAACAGATTTTTAAATATTAGTTCAGTCTCAATCTGAGGACTCTCTAGTGATGGTCTAAATGTGATCTTTCATGGGCAAAGTTCCATCCTCCCTGGTGTGTCTTAGAGAGTCCCAGTATAGCACTCCATTTCACTCTGAAAAGTGTCCTGGTTTGGATGACAAATCATATAGTCCCCCTATTTACAGGCAGCATTTTTATCAACAACTAATGTGAAGTCAGAAGTACTTAAAATGTTTAGGTGACTCCAACCTAGGGTAGGATAGCCTAAAGCATACCAGAATTAAAAACCAAAGATATTGATAAGCTAGACAGATAAAATAGAAGAGATAAAATGTTAATGGGATGTGGTGGAGAGGAAATTATCTTTAGATCCCCAGAAGTAATTGTCTAAGTACAATATGAAGGGAGATGAGCTTAAAAGCTGTTTCATTCAAGAAAGACCTGGGGATTTTAATTAGCCAGAGGCTTGCATGCTGTTTGGCAAGAGTGTGATGTGGCTAATCACACAGCAAGGAAGGTAGTGCTTCTATTGTTGGAATAGTGTCTGGATCCACACTCTGCAATAGAACTGTCTGTTGTGATGGAAATGTTCCATATCTGTGCCATCCAGTATGGCAGTTCCTTGCCACATGTGGCTACAGAGAGCATTGGAGATGTAGCTAGTAAGACTGAGCAATGGAACGTTTAATTTTGTTTAACTTTCATTAATGTGAGTTTAAAATTAAATAGCCACATGTGGCTCGTGACTACAGTACTGGACAGCACAGGTTGAGATCAAGAGAGATCTCAGTGGGGTCTGGGGTTGGCAAACTGAGGAATGGCAGTTGAAGGGTATTTGATAGGTTGTGTGCATGCAAGGGACCATTTAATTCAATGGAACAGAATTTTAATGAACGTTAAACCAAGTGCAAAGCACTGTGGTAGACACTATAGGGTATTCAAAGGCAAGTGAGGCTGTCTGTGCAATTATAGATCTTATAATGTCCTATTGAAACCAACAGGAACACAAGTAAATGAATCATTAGTGCTGGTATTGCAATATAAAGTCCCTTTTATGGGAATCTAGGGTATGGAGAAGTGAATACCAACCTATGGGTTTGAGAAGGTTTTGTGGAAAAGCTGGGCTTTGAAGGATAAGTCACGCTTGGAGCAATAGATATCAGCATTTAGAGGAGAAAAGGCCCAGTGTCAGGAAAGGATAGGAGCAGAGAGATGGATGTGTACTAGGTGTGTATTGGATTGCACCAGGGGAAGGTGGGGGGAGGGAGTTTGTGGTAAAGAAGTCAGTGCTGCTCTAAAAACCTTCAGGCTTTGTTCTCTGGACAATTAAATATTTCTAGGTTGGAAGTTGATGAATCAGGCCCTTCTTTTGTAGGGGCACAGATGATGGAGGTGCCTGGAAGTGAGGGAGAGCTGTTACTAAGGTCATCATGAAGTAGAAACCATGAACAACAGATGTGCTGACCAGATTAGAAGCTAATTGGGAGACCACACTGGCTTTATTATCCATTTGAAGAGTTATTCTAACAAAAGGGATGAGGATTATTCCATGTAACACTAGAGGACTGATGGTTGCAAATACACAAAGGCAGATTTTGAGATCAATCAAGTTTCTTATCATGAAAGCTTCTATGAATAGAACCAGATACCTTGTAAAATGGTTACTAAGCCTCAGCCACCTGAAGATTTTGTGGTGGGATTATAGGGAAGCATCCCAACTGGTTTCCAGATTTTGAAATTTCAAGGACTGGTCAAAATACAGCAATAGAGGGGTTGCAGTTGATAACTCTTAATTTTGCTAAGTGAGAATATTAACTTTCCCCAAACATTATCATCTCATATTCATACGGTTTAAGGGAAGAAAGATCATCACTCCCTGCTCCTCAATGAGGAAGAGTATCATTTAAAAATAAAGAATGGCCCATTCCCAAGGAAAGACAGTGGCCACCCTGATTTGGCCCCCCACTCGTCTCTGCCTATCATGTATGCTTTGCATCTCTGAAAACTTTGGCCTCCCTATAGCCTGGCCGGTGCTAATAAGCAGTGATATTTAAGTTGAAATAATAATTAGCATTTGTTTAACTCCGATAGGCAGCTAATGTGGTCCAGCAGCCAATGTAGTTATTATTTCTTAAATTTAAGTTGGGAAAAAAATCATCACTGTTGAAACAGTATTATGAATAGCCCTCAGGAATTTGACGCAACAGTTACAGAAATGGGATGGTGGTCCAGGTACAGAATGATATAATAATTAGTACAACAAATGTCATTTATAAAGCCTCCAGAAATGGAAGAAAGAGAGACATACCAGCCACAAACAGTTATCATAGAGGGCAAAACTTTCCATTTCTTTATTATCATAAATCATGAAGCCTCATTGATGCATATTTTATCACAGCACTCTTGCCATATGTGATCTGAAGTTTCCGAGCATATCCCTGGGGACCACAGTTACTGATATAGATAATCAAGAATTCCTTTTATGCTCTTCTCAACACTGCCACAGCTTAGATTGAAATTAGCATCTTTTACAATGAAATACCAGTCGCTGTCACAAACAGACATGACAGCTGGAGAGAGAGGCCTGTTTATCCAGTGATTCTTCACTTCTTCAGTTCATTATGGTTTATTAAGATGTGTACTGTAAGCTCCTGAATGGAGAGACATTGAGTTTTTGCACAGTGATTATCATTTGAATAGAGGCATCAAGACACTGTTCTCAGATGGGGGTGGGGGGGTGATAAAGGTCAAAGATCAAAAAATCACCATAATAAGCATCTGCTTGAAAACTAAACTAATCATTTATTCTCTCCAAACATGTCTTTCTAAGATGGTATTTTCTCACCCTCACTGTTTGAAATGTTACTTTCTGATGGAGAACCATTTGAGAGGAACTTGGTAACCCATACTCCACTTCTGGTGCCTAACTATGCATCTGGTACCCAACTATGTCACAGGAATTGTGCTAGATGCTTCTGTGTGTTATGTCATGGCATGTAGTCATGACGTCAACCTCATGACATGGGTAGTAGGAGTAGATTTTTAAAGAAAGAGATGTTAAGGTACTTAGCCCAAAGTCACACAGGTTATACATAGATTTAAGAATTCCAAACCTGCTGCTTTTTAAACTATCCCATACCACCAAAAAAAAAAAAAAAATGTTTTTTAAAAAAAATTGATTTTGCAGTTATTTTTATTGGCTAGAGGTAGTAAAGAGGCATGTGGTCCCATCTTCTGATAGTATTTGCAGTTACCATTTATTGTGTGTTTTCTGTGTTAGGGAAGGTGCACGGTGCTTTATATAGATAATCAAATATAATTCCTTTGAGGTTGGCACTATTACTTCCACTTCTCAAGTGAGTGAACTTGCTCGGAGAGATGAAGTAATGTTATGTAATGTTCAGGAATGTAAGTAACAAGCTCAGAAAGAGTCAGGAACAGTGATCTAAAGCCAACCGGACTCCAAGGTCTGTTGGTTAAACCCCCATCCCATGCTCCAGGAGCTAATTGTCAGATGGCGAGAGTGATACCCACATCCACACCCACAGAAAGTGGGGTAGGTTATGATGTGGAACCAGCAGCAGCTGTACTCAGGTTGTCTGGTTCCAGAGATAATGCACTTAACCATGATATAGTACTGCCATGTTGTGTCTTCCGAGACGTGTTAAGGAGTTTGCAATTCATGTTGTTACAGATAAAGTGGAATCACTGACAATTATTTGTCAGTTCTCCCACTCCCCATTCCCCCAAGTCCCCATCCGCAGTGCCCTCAAATTTGATGAGTTCATCTAAGCATCAAGATCCTTCCCAGTAGTAAAAGAAAAGGGTGGGAGCTGTGTTCCCATGCGGAAGAATCCCATTCCTTCTTCCTGGGCACATAGGAAGAGTACATTTCCCAGTCCCCCTGCTGTTAGCTTGGGGACCAGTGGCAGGGTTCTGGTCGGTGAAAGGCAGTTGGAAGCAATCTACACCATTTTCATGACTAACTATAAAACATCCTGAGAGACCCACCACACCTTCTGCCTCTCCTCCTCTGCTGACTTCAGGCAAAGATTTCTGTTCCTTAGGTGATGGAATCGATAAATTTCTGAGTCATTTCTTGGAGGAAAAGCACTCAGAAGGACTGCGTGATAGGAAGTTGAACTGTGATGTGAGCAAGGCACAGACTACCAGCATGTTAAAGCACTGACATTTGGTGCTTTTATTCTACTTGCTAGCAGGTATTACTCAAAGTATTGCTGATAGTAAATGCTTCACCCTTTCTCTTTCCAACACACGAGTTCAGTCATCTACTTATGGTTCCTTTTGACTGCGGAAGGACTCTTGCTTGGATTCACCCTCTATTTGCATAACTGCCTTGACACATCAACTGGAGACCCTGGGAATCTAGTCCTAGAACCAAGGAGATCATGGAAGAGAATTCAGTCTTTTCAGAAAGTTAAGGGTCCTGCTGGAAGAAACTGAAGGTTTGGAGACCAGCGATAATTTCATGCTAGAAACATAAAGAAAAATGACAAGGGCTAGAACACAAAGCCAGTAGAATAGAGAGAAAGCCCTGGATTCTTTCGGTATTTCTTAAGACTGGGCAGCAGTGGACATTACCAAACACCATGAAATGCAGTGGCCACCTAAGGCACGGTGGCAGGTGGCAGGTGAGGTGGAGCACTGTATCGTGCTGGGATGACCAATGGCATGGGCCCTAGAATCCAGTTTCAGTTTGGGTAACTACTTTGTGGCCAAGTAGATCCCCAGTGGATTCAAACAGTATTCAGGGATTCCTTAGTGCCTGAGTCAATCTAAATGTGACAAATACATGAATAGGTTTCATGGTTGAAGCATCACTGTTATGGCTCAAATGTGTGTATCTGCCTTGAATTCATACATGGAAGCCCTAACCCTCCCAGTGTGGCTATATTTAGAATAAAGAATCATTAAGGTTAAATGAGGTCACAGGATGGAGCCCTGATCCAACAGGATCAATGTTCTTATGAGAAGAGACAGCAGATCTCTCTCTGTCCCCCATCTACACGTGCACAAAGAGGAGGTCATGTGAGCACACCGTAAGAAGGTGGCCGTCTGGGTCCCAGGGGAGAGTCCCCCAAACACCAACTCTCCCGGCAGCTTGATCTAGTACTTCCAGCTTCCAGAACTGTGAGAAAGTAAATTTCGGTTGTTTCAGCCACCCTGTCTGTGCTGTTTTGTCCTGGAACCCCTATAGACTTGATACGCCACCTTTGGTTCTGATCCTCTAGTTATTCATTTCAAATTTCAGCTGTTGTTAGTTTAGGGAGATAGGTGCCAAATTACGTCGTGGCAAGCTACAATGTGAGATTGATCAAAACATCCAATTTTAATATTGTTTACTCTCCGCTTCCTTTTCTTTTATCATATGCACGTGGCAATTTAGGAGTCTATGGAGTACTTTGGCCTAATTTGGGATGTTGCTGCATTTGGTTTTTCAGCTTGGTTTGGAGAGATATGGCTTGAATGAACATGCTCTCATTCTCAGTGCAGAGCCTCTAGATGCTGAATCTATAGATATCCATGGAAAAATAATTGCCATTGTTCTGTGTAGGAGTGAGTTTCTAAGACGTGTGTGCTAACAATAGTGAAAAGGGCATACTTCTTTACACGGTGAAAACAGAATGGAGTCATTATGGAATCTGTAGGAAACATTCATTAAGAACTTAAATTCCTTCTAAATTAGCCTATTTCCTGGATAGCTCATATTCATGCATCTCAACCTGGGAAGACATATTCAGGGAATGACAGTGTTTTAGGTTCAACTCGCAAATGAGTATTTTCAAACTGCTAATAGTTAATGAACTGCTCTAACCTTCCCTGGGAAAGTGCCCATCTCTGGGACCTCATTCTACCCATTTGTTTTGGATTTAGGCTGGATTTGCTAGGAGGCAGATGGTGAAAGCCAAACAGAAGATTCTTCAGCAGGTAGGGCACAGAGAACAGATTTGCCAAAATACTACCTGGGACCTGGAATTCATAAAAAGCAGTCATGTTTAGTTGTTCTGGTAATTCCTGCGTTTCTCACAGCCACTCCTAAAGAGTACATTTCAACTCCTGCCATCTCCAACTTGTAAAGCACAGCCCACATGTGCTTTAAAAATAACTTACTTTCCCCAACACATCACAAAGCCACACCTAGATCCCAAGAAGCAAACAAAATGTAATTATTCATATTTTTAAAAAGCTGAAAAGTTTCCCCCTTTTCCTCACAATTACGCTTTACATCTCCCTCCCAACACCTTTCCTCACTTCCCTTATTCCTTTCTTGGCTCTGGTTATGCTCTTGTGCCCCTCTCCTTCAACCTTTGCAGTTCTTCCTTTCCTGGAATCGCAGTGACAATATGGTGTTCTCATCGTTCTGTGGCTGCATAGGTCAGACAACCACCTGGCAGGAGAACGAACTTAGTCCTAGCATGGAGCTGACACAGAGGAATGCTTCAGGGGTAAAGCCCCAGGCCATTGGCATCAATGAGCTCTCTCCTACTTCCCATGAGAGTGGGGAACTCTGTGTCATAGGAAAGGAGCACATCCCCTCTCTGCTTTCAAGAAGTTATGACTCACTTAAGAAAATACATTCATGAGCCAACCACCATCACTGGTAGAAACACCATCAAACATGGTGCACAAACATCAGTTAGTATAAGAAGAACAACAGAAGCTTGGAGGTGGGCAGAGAAATCTATAGCTAATTGTTTGAGGTCTCATCCAGGAAGAGATGGTTTGAGTCATCTTTTGGGGAAAAGGATCAGAGATAGTTCCAAAGAAATGTGGTTTCCTTAAGAAGTGGGAGTGATATGAGCAAGACTGTGGTAGAAACAGCTCCTAAGAGTGGAAGAGTAAGGAAAGTGACTTAATTGGCAGGGAAAGTCCATACTTCCATTTAAAAACATGTGTTGAGATCTAAAATGACCCAAGTAGACCAAAATAGTATGAAATCAATTGCAGCTAGGAGAAGGGTGGTTGGCAGATGGTGCTAAAAACATGAAATAGCACATGTGAAACTAATTTGCAAAGACAAGGCTCTATTCATTCACCCAGCAGGTAATCTTTATTGCTCTAGTCATTGACCAATGAAACTATATTGGGTTCTTTAAATGAATGGAACACTGGAGGTAGGACAATTGATAATAATTGGTCCAACATACAGTTTGAATTTTAAGAAAACAAAGGAACATGTCCATCTGAACAGGAAGAAGAGTGTTGTCTATGAATTTCTCAAAGTCTCTAAAGAGCTACATAGGGAGTTCCTCCTCCTAAATTATATTGAGAAAACTAGATGATCCTGGAGGGAGGCCATATGAGAAGAGGGTTGAGAACAGATAAGACACAGTGTGTCTGCTCCAAGGGAAATCATTATTTCAAGTGTATTGACAGCATCTCATCTCCTTAATTATAGCTTTGTTGACAGCTATTCACTTTGCATGCATAGAATCCTTTTGAAACAATTCATATTTCAATTTGCTTCGAAACCAGGGAATTGTTAAGAGAGACAGTGTTTTGTCTTTGCATATCTGATAGTGGTAAACAGTCTGGGATGTTAGATCTGGAGTTGTGTTACTGGGGCAGAAACTTCCTAGATTAACCTTCTCAGTATCCCCTCTCTTTCCTTGCCCTCTGACTCATACATTTATACAATCACTGGAGGTCTAAGGTCTCTAACAGAGAACAAGAGCAATAACACAACCAATGGGCCGTTGGGTTACCTGGCATACCCAGCAGAAAGTAAGCCCAGAACTAATCTGGGGAGTATGGCCCACCATCACCCCAGGACAAGTAGGGAGGAGCTGAGCTAAGAGAGGAGGAGGATCAAGAGAAGTTTTCAGGCTTGAGCATCTGGACTTCACTTATTAGACTTGTCTTCTAAAAACTGAATTGCTAGATAGCAGGGCATTCCTGTAGTCAGGTCAAAGGCCCAAAACACTTACTTAGTCAACTGTAAATGATTTTGGACCATTTATAGTTTCACATAATCCTGATGTCTATTCTCTCAACTAGTATAGATAATGATGAATTAAACTCTTCAATTAACTTCTTATCTATCTAGAGTCCCCTTTTGGGGCAACCCTCAAAGAAAAATGTGTGTGTCAAACTTGGCATTTTATTTTAGTATTTTTGTGTTCCTTGGAAAATTCTACTTACACTCATAAATAAAGAATACTTGTCAGAAGCTACGCTTTTCAATTTTTTAAAAAACAATTTTTTTCTGGGCTCCTTCCATAAATTGTTTATTGTTCAATATGGCTGTGACTTTTCAATGCAGTTACTTATTTTTGATGCCTTCAATTTGGTTTAAATATTTCTTTTTCCTAGCACCAAGTGTATGAAAGGTTTCTTTTTATCTCAAATAGGCAAGAGTTCCCTTTGGTATCTTCTATTGGACATTAATAATGGTGGGGTTGGGGGAAGGAGAAGGTAACAGATCTCTTTAACTTAAAGGCTGCATATCATAATGAAACTCCTACTAATGGCACATTTCCTTTCTACCCTGATGATAAATAAAGCCATGCCTTAGTGGTCATTCTTTTTCTCCTCTCCACATTACTTACTCCTGACCTAGTTATTCAGATTCCTTAGCTAGTGACTTCTAACGGTGTCATGACATAAGGGCAATGACCTTAGAACTATGAATGAGGGTAGAGATTGATGCCACATGGCTTTTGACATACATTGACTCAAGAAGCTGGGGAGGTCTGGGGTCAAGGTATTAGCAGCAGCACTTGCCAGGTACGTTCCTCAACATTCATAGGACATTTCTCTCTCAGGTCAATTCCTGATTTATTCTGTCTGAATCCCCTGAATAACCTATGGGATCCTACATTCTGGGCAGCTCATGTGTGATTGGAGATGTGCTTTCATGGTTTCGTACACTATGCTCTACACTGCTTTGAGTTGTAGAGATGTTTCCTGTGACTCATGTTCATTTAGGAGGCATCTTAGTTCTTGATTTAGAATATTTCCCACCATGAAGTACATTGAGAATGCTCTTTTTATAAGTTTCCCCCTGTGGAATAACATAAAAACCTAGGGAAAAAATCTGTGAATAAAACATCAGTGTGCTAACTAATGTCCGTTCCACTTCACAAAGCCTTAAAAACATTCATCAAGCCACAGTTTGACATTGCAGAATGGTACCCCAATGAGTAAATGTCATAGGATGAAGTTCAACAAGGCAGTTATTATAGACATGTGCTGGGTGGGCTGTGAACATACATCACTAGCATCACTAGCAACAGATGACCACCATCATCGACAGAGGAAGAAAACTCTGTGAGCCACAGGGCCTAGCGAAGCCTTCTGCTTTTTTGGCAAGAGTGCTGCCAGGGGAGAGCTGGATTCGATGCCATCTTCAGTCTTAGGATGAGTGCTTGGGCCCCTTCCTACAACTGCCTTTATGCTTTGCAAAAATGGTACACTTCGAATTATGGACTTCATCGCATGCTGAGATGCATATAAGCACCAGGGCCGCAATCAGCTTAAAAAGAGAATGCTGAACTGGGTGTGAAGTCTTGGGCTGATTCTTGTCTGGGATGGTGGGCAGGGAGCAGCAGTCCCTGAGAAGAGGACCTTGCCAGACGGGATTTGCAAAGTTGAGGTTATCCTCAGGAAATCAGAGCTACAGGTAGGCTGAATCTAGTGCTGTCCTGCAGAAGAGTTTAGAGCTTCTCAGCATCTTTTTGGCAGTGAAATGATAAGGCATACGAAGCAGTTTTAAAAATCAGTTTGGTTTAACAAAATAGCCAAAAAGATAATCATGAAACAGAAGATAATCCAACAAGATAATTAGGATCGGAAGAGAACACAATCTCTAATGGTATAACTGTCTAAAAAGCTTGACCATGAAATATCCTGAATTTGTGTAAATCAAAGTTACCAATCCTGTTTTCACACTAGTGCTTCTAGCCTGGAGGCCTGGATTCTAACTCTAATTTACAGAATGGTATCTGAAATGCTATTACCAAGTTTTTCTTCTATAGACATTAAAAAACAACAACAACAACCCAACCCTGTTTTGTTCGTTTACTTAAAGTCAGCTCATAGCAATTTGCACTATTTGAAGGGAGCAATATCACAGATAATAGGAAATAGCAAATAATTTTTTAAATGTTGTATTTGAGTCTGTGGAAAATGTTTTAGGTATTTGCATTTAAATAGCCATATGTCTCAAACTCTAGAAATTGCCAGCATTTCAAACAAAATAGTGTATCCCTGTTGAAAGGATGAAGTGGTATGCTGTATATTTATAAAACAGACTTTGTAACTCTGGACTGACTCAGTTTCACGTAGTAAGGCAGGAATTAGTAGCTGTGTGATCTAAATTATTCAACTTCTCTGTGACTTAGCTTCTTTGGTTATGAAGTGGTGATGATACCAGGTTTTACTTTATGGGCTTCCAATCAGGAATAGATGGGACATGATGGGGGGTACACTTTACACAAAGCTTGGCATGCAGAAGGTGACTCTAGCTCTGCATGATCATACATGGTAAAATTCTCTTTCTTGATTATGGTATTTTATTTACCCCATAAGTCTAGATATTAGGTTATTAGGTTAGAGAAAACCTAGATCTTGCTTTTATTAACAGGATTACACAGAGTAGTTTTACAAGGTCAATAATAAACTATTAAGAAGGAGTTCCTGGGGCGCCTGGGTGGCCTGGTTGGCTAAGTGGCTGACTTCTGGTTTCTGCTCGGGTCATGATCCCAGGGTCCTAAGCTTGAGCCCCGTGTTGGGCTCTGCATTCAGCCTGGAGTCTGCTTGGGATTTTCTCCCTCTCCCTCTGTCTCTCCCCTGCACTCATTCAATCTCTCTCTCAAAACAAAGAAATAAACAAATAACTAAAAGGAAAGAGTTCCTATACACAGAGGGATAGAAAGCACCCTGGAGGAACATTTTTCCATCTGTTTGGGCTCAGACTCCCATAGGCCAGCCATCTGCATATTTCCCTCTGATGACCAAGAGCTCATGACTCCCCAAGGGAGTAGCCCCTTCCAACTTAGGACACTTCATCATTAGGAAACTTGTCATTATGTTGCTTCTCTATAGTTTCCATCAGGAGCCCTGGTTCAGTTGTCCATGGCAATTCAGAATAAACTTATTTCTATTTTACATGAAGATATTCTAGATACTTGAAGATGAGTATTATGCCTTTTCTGTGTCAGGTCTGCCATTTTGCAGACCTTCAGCCATTTCTCTCATCTCACAGCCATGTTTGTGGGACCTCCATAGACCAGTGGATATATTCTAGAGACTCAGGACTCAGAGTGTGATGAGCAGACAAAATGGGAAATCTCAGGTGTACTCTGACCAAGACAAAATAAAGCCAGGGAAGAGCTGTTATCAAGAGGTTTGAGTCTGAGTGCCAGCTTTGCCTTTCCCCAGCTGACAGAGGCCTTGGGCATGCCACTCAACCTTCATGTGGTTTATTTTCCGCATAGGCATTTGTGCATGTGAAAAATTCATCTTCTTAGATCTAATCCATCTTCTCAACCTTTTTGATCCCATTTCTTCATCTAACGTATTATCTTTCCCTTCTGGCTTCATTAAATTTGTGAATCTGATCAGCATACTATTATGTGCACATCCGTGCCACTGATTAAAATGTAAAACATGGCAAGTCCAACACAGGTCTATAACTGAGTGTTCAAAACTTGTACTAGGTTGTCCATGATTTCATTTATTTATTCAAGAAGTATTTATTAAGTGCTGACTATGTGGTAAGCATGATGTTTTGTGCAGGGGATGTGAGGATGAACAAGAGAGTTCCCATCGCTGTCCTCCTGAAACTAGAGTCTAGTGGACAATCTGTTGGCATTTTGGGGCACTGTGGTTTAAAATGTTTTCAGTCTTTGTACCAGTCTTTGTTGGTATAAAGATCTAATTACAGCAATGTCTTGATCACCCAGTTTGGAGCCCAAAGGAAAGAGTTTAATAGCAAAAGATATTAATAATATTTACTTACTAATGTTTACTTAGTAATTTTTTCTAAGTTGGTCTAGTGAATTTTTAGAAGTCATCTATAATGTGGCTAGCATAACTGTGCAAATTATCTATATTATTATTTGGGCAATGGAATGTACCCTTAAATTGAAACTGTGTGCTTTGATAAGCAATGCATGGATGTTGCACTTTGCTCTTGTGGTGCTGGTTCTCTTATTGGGGTAACTGTGCTCACCAGGAGACAAGTGACAATGTCTGGAGAGGAGACATTTTTGGTGTGCACTGTGGGGAGGAAGGAAGCTACTGGCATCTAACAGGTAGAAATGCTGTTAAGTATCTTACAACATACAGGTCAGCTCCTTTCTTACCCATCCAATAAACAATTAAGACTTATCTGGCCCCAAATGTCAGTGTGGAGGTTATAAAGCCCTGCTCTAGGGGCGCCTGGGTGGCTCAGTGGGTTAAGTGTCTAACTCTTAATTTCAGCTCAGGTCATGGTCTCAGGGTCATGAGGTAGAGCCCTGCATCAGGCTCTGTGCTCAGTGGGGAATCTGCTTGAGATCCTCTCCCACTTCTGCCCCCCTACCCCCCTGCCAACACTCTCTGGGGCTCTCTCTCTCTCTTTCTCATAAATAAATACATCTTTAAACAAACAACCCTGCTGTAGGGCAGGTGGTGTAGCTGTATGGTTAGAACTACAAACTTGGGAGCTGGAGAGTCCTGGGTTTGAAATCCGCCTTCAGGGACCACTTAACTTTGTACCTAAGTGTGTGCATATGCAAAATAAAGTTGGTAACAATGGCATCCTCAGCAAGAAGACTAATGAGGTCATGCTTGTGAAGCACTCAGTGTAGTGTCTGGTGCAAGGCAAGGACTAAATAAATGGTGGTTATTATATTGTTTGGTTTGCTTTTTCTCCAAATACTACACATTTTAATTGACACAAGCTAACTGCTGTATATAGAGATGTATCCAAAGACATGGATAGCACTTCTATATCATGAAGAAATCTGTTGTTTTCCTGTGTTTAAAGAAACAACCCTCAGCAATTTGATCTCCAAATGTTCACCAGCCCGTGAATCGGATGATAGCCTCTGTGCTTAGCTGCCTGAAGTACTCCACTGAGAGGCTGAACTGCCAAATGGATTAATTTTTTAATGAATACTTGAGGATTTTATGTCCAAATACCAGTATGCCTCCCATTTTTAGACAGACATAATGTTCCCAGTGTTATGGAGATGAGAGTCTGGGCGAGGGGTAAAGGTAGATAAAACTCTAACACTTCAAAACTATGACCTTAATGAAAATGTACACTCCAATCGCTTGATATCTTTTGCTTTCAATACAGTTTGTAGTGATATTAATGACAGCACAAAAATGTGGCTTAATATTTACTTATAAGATGACCATCCTTGGGAGTTGTTGCCAGTTTGTGCAAATTATGGGCACAGATTTAGATTCTTATTTAATATCCAAAAAAAGCTGACAAGACCTATGGTCTCAAGTGGCTGGTTCTTTCAGTGATGGGATGATGGTGCCTTTGCAAATTCATACTCCAGATGAGGTTTTGGATGCAGAGAATAGAGGGATTTGAAGAAGAGAGAGATTGGAACTTGAATTGTTTCTTGGATTAGAGAATGAAGACTAGGCAACTTTGGGCCTGTTTGTGGGTGGGCACAGAGATGGCTGTAATGTCCAGGTGGTTTCTCCTTGACCGGGAGAGGTGGCAAGTAGGTGATACTGTGCACTCTACATGTCTGTTCAAAACATTTGCATGGAAAAAGACCTTAGATACAGAGATTGAGTGTTTACTTCCATCTGTTGTGATACTTATATCAGAATGTTAATAATCTTTCAAATTAAAAAAACATGTATTTGGTTGCCTTTAGAAATTACTTCTAAATGGAATTCCTTTAGCCAATTTCTAATTAAATTGCTAAATGAAATTACCTCTGTTGGTTTAAAAACAAATGATGGTAAGTTCATTGATTATTCATGATATGTACAAATTAGCCACATAATAGGACTTGGTAAGGGATTCAAAGATGTTGACTTTATAAAATAAAGTGATAAAAAGAGTATGATAGGAAATCTACACTACTCCTTCAGGAAAATATCCTGTATATGATAGCTTTGACTACAGGTTTTTATAAATACATCTAAAACATGGAGGTATGCTCAGGTGCACACTTAAAAATGTCTATTCAAACAATTTATATCAATTACTATTTAATTAATAAACTGCATTGTAATTTGTTGGTGGAAAGTGGAAACCAAAGTTTGGTTCCATGCAAAGATATCTGCTAGAGAACAAGAAAGCTGCGCTGCTCATCTTTTCATGCTATTTTGACCACAACCTCGACTTGAATCCTAGTAAACAACTCTCTCTGGGAACAAGGGGTAATTGAATCTTCATGCTAATTCTATCCTGGTTTTCTCTTGACTACTAGCTCCCAATTATGCCAACATATTACACTATGTACTGTTCTCTAGGAAAACACTAAGACCACGTTGTTCATTCAACTAAGGTCAGACCTAAAAGGAAAAAAAAAAAAAAAAAAAAACCAGGCTGATGATTTACCTATAATGGACATTTTAGTTCCTCATGGGCACCTGGTTTTCATTTGCTGTTAGGTTCACTTAGTTTATTTTAGTTATAAATCAGGTGGAAGAGCAGAGAAGTGTAAGTGTATTGGCCACAAGTAATTTCAGTGCATCCTGCCAGATGTTGAGCACAGTGTTACAGGTGCAGGTTGGGTTTGAATGGTGGGCCATATGTCAGACAAACTTCAGTGACAACCAGAAGTAGCCACTGCCATGGAGTGCAATGATTATTTTATTAATAACCCTTTAATTAGTTGACACAGGAGGGAATGTGCAGCCAGTTCGTAATAATTGGTCTGATGAATACTCTCGGTACTTCAGGGGTAGAATTTGTGTGACTACCTGTTGGGAATAATAACCCTTTGGATAAAGTGTCATATTTATTATGGAGAGTTATTGTGCATCTTTAACAACTTACATATGCATAAGCATATTCAATATTTAGGTAAAACTCAAAAACACGCCAAAACAAATCTTTTCTTACCTTCCTCAGGTCCACACCACATTGAACACTGCTAATGATTATTTATTATTGGTCACAGGCATAGCTCACTAATTTAGGGAAATAATCTAAAGTAACAGAGACCAAGTATTTCACATAAAATGTTATAAATTCATCTAACTTGGTAATTCCATCAATTATATTTTATTTTTCTTCTAAAAAATGAAATCACCCCATGTTTATTGAGAATCTACTATGTGTAAGATTCCAGCTAGGAGCTATAGAATGATAAAGAAATATCTCCTCCATGCAAGATACATCCTTGCTGTCAACATGGTCAAGGCATTAGTTGGAATAAAGGCCAAACTGTTAATTAGATTGTTAAACATTCTTATAAATAACAAAAATATGCCCATTTTGGGCAGTGCCGGGCATGTATTTGACATTTGTACTTTGCATGGTATTTTATATGACTGGCCCTTACTGATTTGGAAGAAGAAATGAGTGGTATTGTTAATAACTTTACTTTGCATATTTTAAAATGATATTCCAGCTTATGGCTTCCTTTACTTTTTTATGGTAGTTATTAGCTGATGTATTCCCATACCAAATGTTCTCTCTTTTATGATTCCTTAAACTTAAAAAAAAAAAAAAAATTACATATACCTCAAGGGGGATTGGACCATTTCTAGTTTTCATTGTACTTGAGTAATGCTTTGGGTTGACTATTTTTAGGGTTCTAAAATTAAGTCAATCCATATGTAATTAGGAACGTTCTTAACTAGACAGTCCTGGTTAGCAGGAGATTGGCAGTTTTTTTCTGAAAAACTATTTAGCAAACCACGAATAGCAATTAAATGAAAAAAGACTAAATTTCTCTTTAAAATGGGTTGTTGCCATAATGTAACGTGGCAATATGATCTTCTATTTTTAATTGCTGTAGACCGTGCATTTCGTAAAGGAGATTTTGTCATCCGAATGCTAGAGAGTTCCATAATTTTGTACCACTTATGCTTCTTGACACTCGGTAAGTATTCTGCTTTTTCAATCCTTTTGATTCAGGATGGGTCAAAGAAACTAAAGGTTGGTAATAAAGGTAGTTCTGAACCTCCTTAACAAACTGAGACCGAATGCATATCTTGGAGAAGTGAAGTATTCCTTTTCATGAGACTTGATGACCTTATGCAATTTACTCTGCTTACTTCATAACATAGGCTTTTATTCACAGGACAATTATACTTGATGTTGACATGTAATGATGTTCTTTTTTCAATTTGGATAATGAGAACTTTGCTTCAAATTCCATGTCAATATGAGGATCCAGGGAGAGTTTAAACCTCATGAATAAATACACGGTTCTTCCTTCCCACCCCCAACACCAAGTACTTAATGCTTTCCACAATCCCTTACTTATTTCTTATTATTTCTTATTTGCAGAAGTCATTTTAGAAGGAATTTATGACAGTGCCACCTTTTAGTAAATAACAAGTCACAGTCTACTGCCTATAATAACTGATGCTCAGCTGTTTAAAATCACCTTTACCACTTAAAATATGTTTTCTTTTGTCTCTAAATTAGCATGAAAATACAGAGGAGGCTATCTCTTCAATTAAATGTGAAAGATTAATCACTAGGCAATTTGTTGCAAAATAGAAAATTATTGCCAAAAATGGAATGTTTACTTCTTTAAGATGCCTGTGAAAAAAGTGTTGGGGGAGCACAAAAATTTGGTGTTATTTGCATATATTTTGATTGAACTGCTACTAAGGTTTGCACCTAGCTAAAATCTACTACCTGACATGGGGGTTACCTGAGACATTAATTCCTCATGCTGTTCTTAGAAGATGCCATATTTTGTCCATAACCAGAGTGGAACCTGGGAAAAATGGCAGCAATGGGTCACAAATACAGTGTTGCCAGTGTTCTGGGGATCTGAATATTGCTTTCTTTCTTTTTTTTTTTTTTTTTTGCAAACTAACCAGGATTTCCAGAGTACCATTGCAGTGAAACAAGTGAAGATAAAAGTGATGTGTTACTTTTCTCTTTCTCCCTTGCTCTTATTTTTGCAGCTCTGCACTACTGATTCCAACACCACCAGATCAGAATGAACAATTAACTGTCTAATTATTCTAGTCACAGCAGCCCACAATGAAATCTTTATTCCGTGTTTACAGCAATCTTTGGCAGAGGCTGTCTTGCTGTTTCTAAACTGAGAAGAACTGCCCTTTGGCTCCTCTGGGCATCAGCTGCCTTGGTTTCAGCCTCGGATGCCAATAATCAGACTTCTTTTTCTTCCAAAGTGGACATTTTTTTTTAGGGTGAAAAGACCTATTCTCATCACCCCCCCATATATTCTGACTGATTTATGTTCTAGCCACTGCAGCTCTTCCTTCCGTATCTCTTTACATTTTTTCCTCTCTCCATAGAACACCACCAGGCAAAACCCCATTTTAAGTCCAAAATTGTAAAAAATGCTTAAGCAAACAGTGCTCACTACTATGAGGGAAGGAATAGTACAACTACTGGTTTATGGGGAGAGGCGAGTCAAGGAAATCCCTCCTGCTTTTCTAAACTGCTCATTTTCTTGCTCAAAAGGCATTCAATAACTTCTCCACCAGGGGAGAACATACCCACTTTTCAGTGGCTCTCTTGATTACTTCCAACTATTTACTTAAATTCACCAACAGCTGCATGTCTTTGAGAAGCTTCAGAACTTGGGGAATATTTACAAATACATAAGGGGCTGAGAGAGTACGTGTGAGTCTCTTCGAAATGGCAAGAGAAAACTATTGCACTGTACAGTCAGGGACAGAGAAATCACTGCCAATGCAAAGACAAAAGAAAGGCAATACCTTAACCCAAGGAAGGAGGAAAAAAAAACACTCGGTTAGCCCTCTTTGGGCTGAAGGACTGGAGTGTCCTTCCTGAATCTGAGAGCAGACGACAGCCACTGCTGGCTGGGTCCACTGCCCTACACTGCTCAGCTGTTTTTTTCCAGAAGAACACTTCCCTGCTCTGCGAGGCTGATGGCATCTTTTTTGCCCATTCCAGTCTCCAAACCCTATGTGCTGGTTCCCCTAACAACCCGTGGATCTCGCCTCTCAGCCCCCAGCACTTCATTCGCGTTGCCTTTCCTGTGAGAACTGGGTCATAAAATTTTACAGGGGAGAAAGGTAGAAAGGGGCGGTTCAGTAGTATAAACACTGATTAAATTCCCGGGCAACTCTCCCCAAATGAAAGATAATTTTTCTACAAGTATGCACAAGAATGTCAAGAATGCTAAGTCATTTTTATGTTTGCACTTTCCTTTTCCATTTTAATTTTACACCGCCACATGGCACACATGCTAAAAATGTATCTCCGTAACCTGCAGTGTAGCAAACTTTTCACAAAACATTGAAAACCCCGTGTTTTATAGACTGTCCTTTCCCAGGATGCTCCAAGCATTTTTTAGATACAGAATTAGATCATCTTACGACAACTGTCCTGTTAGAAAGGCATGGCTACTCGTGCATTGGCAAATAGGGGAAAATCAGAAGCCCTGGAAAGGAAAGGTCACACCAAAGTCAGTGGCGGCAGCCTTAAGTAGACTCTGAGTGCTTGGTTTTCCAATTTATACTACTTCCCACTTGCTCCTCATTTGTCTCTCTTTTTGCCCTGGCAGGAAAGGATGTGGCCAGTGCGGAGGCTTGACCTCATCTCCTGTACTTGGCTTCGCTCTGACACGCTGTTCTCCCACACTCTTGCCCTGTTTTCTCCGTCATCAGCTGGCCAGCTCTCACCAGGGGCCAAGCCAAGAGGAGGCAACCGCAGGTGCCCTTGTAGCCGCCTCCAGTGTTGGCAACCGAAGCCTGCCCCTGCCAGGTCCCATGCCCGGTGGGGCTGCGAGGGTCACCCGAACATAACAATTCATTTACAGATCATATAAATACATGAAAGAGCCGGGTCATTTATGGGGTTCCCAGTTGGCAATGACCCCACTGCACTCCAGCCAAATGAGGCCGAGGAAGGTGAGCTGATGATCCAAGTACACTATCCGTCTCTAGCATTGGTGCAATCACAGTAACACAGTTGCGCCTACTTGTTTTTGTCTTTTTTTTTTTTTTTTAAGTAGATCTAATTCCTTAGCCGTGTCCCTGATGCCGCGACAGCTCTAATTTCCTTTGGTGGGAGGACATCAGAGACTAGAAGGGATCAGGGGACATTTTATTTGGGGAGGGGCAGACTCAGTTTCCAGGCGACCTATTAACAGTCAGAAGACAAAATACTTCCTGGCGGTTGCGCCAATAACAACAGCAGCAGCAATAGTAATAGTAACGACAATGGCAACACTAAAGCGCAGTAAAGCCTGAATCTACCAGGCGAACCGCCCCCCCGCCCCCGGCCCAGGTGTCCTGCTGCCAGCCCTCTCACTCTGGCCGGTCTCAGCGCACAAACTGGCTCTGGCGCTGCCTCCAGGCTGCCCTCCAGGTTCCAACCCCCACCCCCGCCCCCAAGGTGGGTAGCCCTGCTGAGCCTCCTGCTTCAGCCTAAGTCCAGCCCACAGTCTCTCCTGCTGCCAAGGGGCTGGGACTACCTGGGACTCCGAGGTAGCGTTTCTTTCACAAATCTGCAACTTTCCCCCTATCCGCCCCGCTCGCAGCCTCCGCGCCCCAGCTCCCACCCGCGGCGAGCACAGCGAGCAAAGCCCAAACACCCCGCGCGCAATTCGGAGCTTTCCCCGGAGGGTCCGGGCCCGGAGACAGGAAATCCGGGGAGTTGGCGATGTCCGGCAGGTGGCGGGGCCCCGAGTGTCCACCACATTCTCCTCCCACGGCTGAGCTCGAGCGGGGACGCGGCGAGGGGCGCGGGCTGCGACCGGACCCGCAGGCGCCCGGGCCTCCCCGAAGCCTCGGTCCCGGGGCCCCCTGCCCGGCGCGCATCCCCGAGTTGGGGACGCAGGCAGCCGTCGCCCGTCCGCAGCCGGAGGGAGGCGCCGCCGCCCTCGGGGCACACCGGGGTCCTCGGCGCTCTCGGGTCCTCGGTCCCCAAGCCCCCACCCCCAGGCGCACCCCCCACCCCCGGGGGCACCCCCGGTCCCCGGGCGCACCCCCGACCCCCGGCGCAGCTCCCGACCCCCGGCGCAGCTCCCGACCCCGGGCGCACCCCCGACCCCGGGCGCATCTCCCGACCCCGGGCGCACCTCCGACCCCGGGCGCACCCCCGACCCCGGGCGCATCTCCTGGTCCCGGGCGCACCCCCGACCCCGGGCGCAGCTCCCGGCCCCGGGCGCACCCCCGACCCCAGGAGCATCTCCCGGCCCCGGGCGCACCCCCGACCCCGGGCGCACCCCCACCCCCGGGCGCAGCTCCCGGCCCCGGGCGCATCCCCCCCTCCCCAGGCGCAGCGTCCTCCGTCTGCCCCGGCCCCGGGCGCACCCCCGCGGCCCGGCGCACCCCCACCCCGGGCGCAGCTCCCGGGCCCCGGAGAGCAGCTCCCCAGCCCGGGGCAGCCCCTTCACGCCCCGTTCCCCCGAAGTCCGAGCAAGTCCAACTCGCCGCGGCGGCTGCTCCCTGCGGGGACGGCGAGGGACCGCGCGCAGCGCCGGGGGGCGGCTGCCGGAGCGAGCGGACCCCGCACCCCGCGCCCCGCGCCCCGCCCGAGCGCCCCCCTGTACCTGGTTCGGCCGGCGACTCTCCGGGGACGTCGGGTGCAGACTCCTTCGGGGCGGGCGTCCGGCTCACATCGCTGCCAGCCCCGCCGGCGGCCGGCGTCCCGCGGGGTCCCTGCGCCCCCGCCCCCCACCCCCCGACCCCCTCTCTCCACGGAGTCCCGGCTCTTCCGCCTTCGGGTCTTTGGCAAAGTGTCCGCGCGGCCGCCGAGAGTTGGGCGGCAGTGCCCGGCGCGCCCACCCCGCGGCCGCCGCCCCGCCCCCGCGCCCCCTGCGCCCCCCGCGCCCCGCGCGCCCCCGCGGCCTCCCGCCGGGGACCAGAGCCGCCGGGTCGCGGTCACCGTCCCCCGAGCGCGGCGCGCCGTCCGCCGCCCCCGCCGCGCGCCGTCCCCGGCCCGAGTGGCTGCCGCCCGCCTGCGCCGCGGGTCCTCATTCCCCTGCTCATGAATATTCCGACAGAGGCTAATGCCGTGGAAGTAAATTGAATTAGCCAATTGGTGCCAGGAATGTGCGCTCCTTCCTTGAGAGGAGCGGTCTGGAACCCCACCAGACGAAGGCAACCAGGGTCCGGTCGGCACCCAGCGCTTTAGAGCAGTGAGGGGCAAAAGGGGTTAATCCTTTAAATGCAGTTGAGACACCACATTTAAATGTTTAAACTCCTCTATTGGCTGAGAGAGTAGGGAAATGTTGAGGGGGAGCAAGAGGAAGGGAGGTAGGTCGTCCTGGGGTGGGCTGGGGGTGCATCTACACCCCCCACCCCCCAACGCCCCCTGAAGTTGAAGTGACCTATTCTGCATAGATCCTGGATTCTGGAAGAGGCAGTTCCTGAGAACTGGAAGAGACAGGCAAACAGGATGGGGAAGGAGAGGAACAGGAACCTGGGTTTAACCTTGACCTTGAGGATGCCACAGACGGAATTTCCAGGAGGAGAAGTGGGGCGAGATGGCAGACGGAGAGGAAAAGCTCTATCATTTACTTGGAGGAATTTCTCCCAATGCTACCATTTTCCCCCTTTGTCCTCAGCAGCCCCGTAGGGTTTTAAACCTTTGTGCGAAGTAGAGATGGGGCCCGAGTTACCTGAAAGGTCAGCAGTTTCAGAGGAGGGAGCTGGGACTACCCTCGGGTGAAGAGAGCCTTCTTGAATCACACAGTCACCGTGACAAGGCCGGTCCAGAGGGCAGTTTCTGACTCTAGTCCAGGCTTTTCGGTTGTGGGGTCAGACAAGGTCGACAGGAGAGACAAGCCTCTCCTTTGTCCTGCCTCCTACCCTTGAATGCCAAGTTCTTCGCAGGTTATTTATTGACTACAACTTAGGTTTAGCCCGTGAGTAGAGGGGGAACCTCAGCCCAGCTCCGCATCCACATCTCTCTCTTTTTACAGTCCTTCCGGGGGGGAAAACACTTCTAGCATTTCTCCCCTCCACCCCCACCATTGATTTTCTAAATACGGAAA
The DNA here is from genome assembly GCF_003254725.2 of Canis lupus dingo. NCBI lineage: Eukaryota > Metazoa > Chordata > Mammalia > Carnivora > Canidae > Canis > Canis lupus. The sequence goes on from NC_064243.1 coordinate 15,252,558, forward strand.
GATATTTTGATTGAATTGATTGGTTACTAAACGTTTTACTTGTACTTGTGGCCAAATGATCTACATGTATTAACAACAACTGATAAAAGTATGTGCGCATCAGTAACTGATACAATTCCCAAATGTGCGCCATAGAAAGAAATATCCTGGTGAAGGCAGTTATGCCATATTTTCATAGGTTTTGGCAAGGCCTAGGATTAGAACTCACAGTTACAACAGTAACTCTTATTACAGCAGCCAGCGTTTATTGAGAACTTGTTATGTGGCAGGCATACATTACCGGAGTCATCTCATTTCATCTTTCCAACTACTCTGCTCAGTAGGCACTATTATTTTCCCATTTTAATGGACGAGGAAGGTGTGGCCCAGACAGGTACCCAGAATATATAATGGGGGACGATGGGGAAGATGAACTTTGATTCAGAGCAGCCGAATCCATATGCTAGAGTCTTTAGGTCCCCAGGAGTTTATACTGCCTTGTATCTAAAAAGAGAACCGTTATCTTCATGTGTTGTTGAAGCGATTTCTCCTTGGTGATTAATTCCCTACCATAACTTAGAGAAAAAACAAAACAGGGTTTTTTTTGTTTTTGTTTTTGTTTTGGTGGCAGGGTGGCAGGTGGGGGGCGGCCATGGTAGTTTAGTGTGTTACCTTGATGGGGCCACAGGGTGCCTGAATATTTGGTCAGTGTTGTTGTGGGTGTTTCTGTGAGGGTGTTTTGGATGAGATGAACATTTAAATTGGTAGATTAAATAAAGCAGATTGCTCTTCCCACTGTGGAAGGGCCCCCATTCAATCAGTGGAAGTCCTGAATAGGATAAAAAATAAAAAAGGCTGGCTCTCTGAATAAGAGAATTCTCCTGCCTGTGATGGACACCAGCTCTGCAGGTTTGGAATTTGCCAGCCTCCATAATTGCATGAGTCAATTCTTTATTATTTATCTGTCACCTACTGGTTCCATTTCTTTGGGGAACTCTGACTAATAGAGTTGGATGCCTTCAGTAAATACTACTATTTGTGAATTTCCCATGAATGTCTGAATATTTCCATTTACCAATACATACTGTGTAGTATACAATAAATATACATTTTTTAACTTAAGCTTTTCTAGACCCATTATTAAGAAGGGAGGAACAATTGTATATATAGCTATTTATATGGATGAGACTTCATCAGATTTAAATAAAAATATTGCCTTTGAAGAATTCAACAATGGGCTATAATAGGTTTGCTTAAAGCAAGGTTTATAGATATATGAGGGGAGAAATTTAAATATTACAATATTAGGAGTAAAAATGATGGGGCTAAATCTCTGAATTCAACAGTTGTTGGGTACCTATGAGATGCAAGGCACATTTCTATTCAAACATTTTCTATTGAAGTTCACAGTCAAATCACTTAAAACAGTTGAAGGTCTGCCATATTTTATTCTCTGAGACTTTGGGTAGTTTAAAATCCTTTGAAAAAAAAAAGTATATACTGTTTTATCCCTGTATTAAATATTTAAGATTTTCCCCATCATGATTCTTCCCTTACAATACTCTGTTGGATCTTGCTTTTATGGAGAGTATCCTCTTAGGATTTAGAGGAAACGTATAGTAGAAAAGTCTTCAGATGTTGGAACGTTTGTTTATATGAAAATGTTAACATGATTTTAGGGCCATAAAATGTTTTCAGGATGAATGCTTTCCAAATGTCCCCCAGAATTTCAGTGGGCAGTGCTGGGGAGGACCACCAGAGTATGAGGTGGAACAGTGGCTTGGAATGTGGGGCAATCTTGGGCAAACCATTCACCTTTCAAGCCAACCAAGTTAGTACTTCTGCAAAGCAGAAATAATAATACTGTATTTACGGGGTGCTTTGCTGTTTACAAATTGCTTCCCCATATGCTGTCTCATTCCATCCTCCTAGTAATTCCATCCTTGTGAATTCAGCGTTGTTACCCATATTTAATTGACAAGGACTATCACGCTCACAGAGATTCAGTATCACTCTGAGCTTCTCCTAGAAACAGAATGGGGACTTGGATCCAGTGACAAAGTCACCTTCTCAGGGAAGCCATCTCTTACATCTTTCTATGTGCAGACTCCCCCCACCCCACACACTTCTCTTTCTCCAATAGAAATACAATCCTCTTCTTTGTACTCCCCTAGGACGTCTAGGATGCACAGAGAAATAATTAGAACACAATGTGTTGTCTCTACCACTAACCAAGAGCAACCTGAGATCAAGAACCTTGTCTTAATCGCTTTCGTATCCCCAAGTTCAGCTTAGCGAGAGGCACTCGGAGAGCCCACCAACACCAGTTCCGCACACTGCAGAAAATGTGTCTCATTGACTTTCCTGGGCTATTAGGATTAGATGAAATAGTTGGCAGGTGCTTTGGAAATTTAAAAATACCATGTAGTAATATTATTATTGTTCAAAAGTAGATTCAGAAATAAATATAGTAACTTTGGCCTTGACCTCTGGCTGATACATTCTATGGGTGAGAAAGCAGTTTGATCATTTTTATGTCAGCTACTGTTATTTAGGACATGGATGGATAACACTTGCTCAAATTATAATCATCTGGTTAATAGTAGTACTAAACTGGCCCATTAAGCAAGAAGGTATTAGTCTGGGAAAGGTGAGTGAATGTGTGTAGGGTGTGTGTGTGTGTGTGTGTGTGTGTAATCTTTCTGCAATTTAAGGGTGTTTTCTGAGAATGAGCAGCTTCAGCTGCCAGGATAGCTGTATTTCTCTAAGGAAGGGATCTGCTTTTTTCCTATGGGATGATCTTTATTAAGAGCTCCCAAGGTCACTGAGCTAACGACGGAGCTAGGGCTCTTGACCCTCTTTCAGTGTTATTTTTGCTACCTCACACTGACCCTGATTGGCAGCCACTGCCCATCCAGTGTGGTTTACGGTTTTACAATTGAGATGAGTGGTAAGCAGCTCAATACTTCGTCATAATGAGTCTCCTGAGTCAGCTAATATCCTTCCAATGCAATTCCATGATCTAGACTATCAGTATTACCCATTCAAGATATTTTTTGGATTTGTAGTGATAATTACTTAGTAGAACTGATGACAGCGACACATTAAAAACACTTTTGTGGCTTCATAGCCTGTCTTCCCTTAAATATTCATTACAGAACTGTTGTTATATTAAAAACACGCAGACATATTCACAAAACCAGCAATTCCTCTTACTCTACAGGCTCCTTCTCTGTAGCATTGATGTACGAGTCGGATGATGTTCCTATACTGGTTTTACTAAGGCCATTTGCAGTTCTGTGTTGCTTTACTTTTGTTTTTGTGTAACGTACAATATATTTATTCTGTCCTTTGAATTTGTAGGTTGATCAGTAACGTTTAGTCTTCTCAGAAGAAATCAGTTCCCTCACGGTTGATGCCTGTCACTTCCTGTCTGTGTCACTGTATTTGTGACTCTGGGAGGAGGAACCTGCACCCTACCACCATCACCTCCAAGGAGAACTAGCCGTAGAAACATTCAGTGCTCATGCCAACATTCTGGACGTTGACGCTGCTGATCCATTCCGTTGAATCTGACAAACTTGAATACAGCATCCTTGCTGTGGGCAAGGTGCTGTGCTAGTTATAGGTGTTTCAAAGAGAAAGAGAACCAGTGACTGCATTCAGGGAGTTTATAATCTGGCAGAAGGGCCTTGATAGTTAGCAAAGTAGAAGATCTAAGGCAGAAATGAGTAGTTTCTATCAAAGGATAAAAAATGAAGTACCATGGGAGGCCCAATTAGAGAGAGATTTTTTTTTCCCCCAGTGGAGACAGAAGAATGGGACGGAAGGATGCTCAGTGGCAGGAGTGTTGGCTGGTCGGGTTCTGAAGACCAGACATTCCTTGAATCTGATGGTCAGTGGTCAGAGGGAGAGGCCGGGAAAGCACAAGCTGATTCCGAGGGGTTAACCCAAGTACACATGACATTAAAAGGAGCTAGAACTGGAAGGGTAGATGGAGCCCAGAGGTCCTTGGATGCCATGTGGACTAATGTGTATGTGATAGCCTAGGCCAGGAGGAAGGTGTTGCTCTGGAGCCAGGGAGTGCCATAGTGCACCTGTGCTTATGTTTGAGTGTGGAGCATTTGGAGGTGGGAGACTGATGGGATGGGGACCAGCTGGGAGACCTGCAGCAGCTGAGGCGAGATGTGAAAATGGCCTGAGCCAGGGATGTTGCAGCAGGACCTGAGAGGGGGAGAGAGGCAGAAAAGCAGTATGGCAGGTGTGTCTGCAATACATGCAAATACGGTCTTTTTTTTTTTTTTTCTGCTTGTCCTGGATGTTTTTTGTCTCAACAGCCTTCCTTTTCTCTCTCTCTCTCTCTCTCTCTCTCACACACACACACACACACACACACGTGCACATGTGACAGGCACACACCATGCACGTACATACACAAATATGCATATACATGTGTACACGTTCATGTACGCACATGCACACGTTTGTACATATGCGGTACACACACAGTGAGCTCCTCAAGAGCATAGTTCTCATTTTTCTCTCTGTGTCTCAGTACCTAGCACAGTGCCAGGCATTTTGTTGGCACTAGATAATTGTTTACTGGATGGAATAAAAAACAATTGATGTGGGGTGTCAGAGAAAATGAGGAATTGCAAAATATTGATTCTGGCTTGTCCTGGAGTTTGGTAGGCAAACTATGAAAATTCTCTATGCCCCTTATTAATTGGCATTGGAAAAAAGAGCATGTCTGGGGCTGACGATGACTTCTGATTTTAGAAATGCCTGAGAAGATGAAAAAAATCTGGTAGAGCCTCTGCTGGGTACAGCTGGAAAACCTCATGGCTAGGACACATCTCCTCTGAGGTCTGAGAAAAACTCATGGGAACTTCAGGGCATTTTATCAAGGTTTCCTCTTAACCATTTAGAAGGTGTGCTGGCCATGGTCTCTCAGAGGTGTTTGTGTTCTGATCCTCAGAACCCATAACTGGGTTAGGTTATGTGGCAAAGTGGAACTCGGGGTGCTAACGAACTGACGTTCCATTAGGGGGATTATCCTGGATCATCCAAGGGGGGCTCAATGTAATCACAAGGGTCCTTAAAAATGGAAAGAGGTAGGCAAAAAAGGCAGAGGCAGAGTAACACGACATGAGGACTCTGCTGGCGGTTGCTGGCTTTGAAGATGGTGGAAGGGGCCATAAGCACAAGAATGAGAGTAGCCTCTAGAAGATGGAAAAGGCAAGGAAACACCCTCCCTGGGAGCCTCCTGAGGGGAGCATGGCTCACTATGTCAATTGACCTTATCCCAGTGGGACACACACCATACCTCTGATCTACGGAACCGTGAGATCATTAATTGATGCTGTTTTGAGCCACTAACGATGCAGTAATTTGTTACAACAGCAATAGAAAACTAATCCAGAAGGATAACCAGCATGCTCTCTATTTCGGATTTATTATCACATATTGGTGTCCGTCATGCCCCAGACTCCATGAGCTATGTCTTATGTGATGTCCTAGATTCAACTATAGAAATATGTTTTGTTATGAAATTCCAATTCTTGGTCTGAATATAATCTACATGACAGCATTAGTGGTGTGAAGTCAGAGCGTATGTTCTTTGATTATGTCATACTGTGTGCAGTGAGGAGGCCGATGGTTTTAAATTAAGCTTCCCATGCAGTCTCTCAGACAGTGCTCCTAGATGTGACACTAGCATCTCAAGAGTTGTGAAACACAGCACGAATGCTCAAAAATCACAATGTGTGTTTATAACCTTGTTCACCTCACCCAGTTTGTGCTTTGCTGAAACAAAACAATCATGCTTAAATGTTCATTTTTATAATTCATCTTCAAGTGGCATATCCTTTGAAAGAATGCATTTAAATAATTTCTTCTTTACTTTTGCTATTGTTATTGGTATTATGGATGTCATGTGAGATGATTAATAATTTAAAAAAATGAGAGTAATATAATATTAAGTTACATTTCATATAAAAAATGTAAGTTGCCAGTAACTGGAGTAGGAATTTCTCCACTTTTAGTGTTTTAGCAATGTGTGGGTTTGGCTTATTATTTTCGTTTTGATGCTTTATCAAAGAATAGAGTTAATGGCAGGAAAAAATGCTTGAAATATATTCACTGTTAAATTCGCATGTACACTCAGCATGACACATATGCATAATAATCACTTCTTATTCATAACAAATCCTTTAAAAGCTGGGCAAGGTGCGTGTTATTTAAAAACACACTAATTCCTAAAATTAGCATGGACTATAAATTAATTTTTGAGCCTCTGGTAAGTAAGTCCTCACATACAGATAGATTGCTGTGAATTTTGATGTTTAACCAAATGTTAAGAGAACATAAAGCAACCTAAAAATAAAGTATAAAATAGGATGACTAATTTTATGTGGAGAGGTTTTGCAGATGATGGAAACTCAATTTGCAAGTCCCTGTGTAAGTAAAAACTATTTGTTATTCTTGACATTATTCTGAAATCTGTATGCAACAAATAATTGCAAGAAACAGCTCTAAATATGCTTATTGATAACTTATTAAAGGAGAAGTTGTAGATGACTTAAATGAGTAAATTAGTGCTATATTATACTGGAAAAGTAATAGCCACTAATTACATATTTTTCTCTCTTTAAAAAGCATTCAGAAAGCAAAAGCAGGGGAGCGAGATGGCTAAGAGGGCATCTCGGGAGTCTCACCTCCTGTGTGTCTTGGCTCTGCTACTACCCAGTGATTTTGAGAAAATTATTTAGTCCTGTTGTGTGCCTGCATTTCCTCATCTGTAAAGTGGGTGTAAATACTACTACCTACCTCGCAGGGTTCTCAGGAGGATTAAATCAGAGAATCCATGACAATTGTTCAGCACCAATGGCCACATAGTAAGCATACATTAAAGATTACCTACTATTAAAAAAAACTCACTATTACTAATAAGAATTGTGAATCTCCGTGTGTTTTTATGTTTTTTAATGTCCTCTTTGTCAAGAAAGGAGATTGAAATATTTCCCTTTATATTGTTTGTATCATTGTTAACATAAGAACATTACATAAATTTTTGAATACAAGGGAACTTAGAGATAGTCAAATCTACCCCTCCTCTCTTTTTTTTTTTTTTTTAAAGTCTTATTTATTTATTCATGAGAGACACAGAGAGAGAGGCAGAGACATAGGCAGAGAGAGAAGCAGGACTGATGTGGGACTTGATCCCAGGACCCCGGGATCACGACCTGAGCTGAAGGCAGATGCTCAATCACTGAGCCTCCCAGGCACCCCAAATCTAGCCCTCTAATTTTACTATTGACAAAAACTGAGGTATAGTCCAGGGGACTTGTCCAAAGTCACAGCATTTTTCCTCTCTGTGCGCACATAGGGTGTTTCTCCTTTTTGTGTGGGTTCATGAAACAAATCAACTTTATAGAACCAATTAGTCTCATTCTCACTTTTGCCAGGGGTGGCGGAACTTTGTCAGTGTGGGGCACAAAGAGGGATAGACACAAAAGCATGGGAACTGAAATGTTTTTCACACAAGGGCAGCGTTCATGGAACCATCCCACTGAGAATATTTGGGAAGGGCCCCCTTTTTTCTTATAGGAAAAGTGGGGTCGTGAACTTGTCCCTGTTTCTACACATCGAATACACCCCAGGCAAGTTCTTCATTCCTTTTGCTTGCATTTTCTCATCTATAAAACTGACATCCTGATCAAACTAACTCCCCGGGTGGTCAGGAGCTGAGAACAGAGTCAGCTGGGAGAGAGAAACCAGCCAAGAGTTGCTGATATGACTTCAGTTGGGAAAGTGGTCTAAGAGGCCAACCAGGGCAGTTAGAGCCAGGGGTGGGTCTGATTCTTAAAGCCTCTTGGGGTCAGTAATCAGCACAAGTACCCTGTTTAGTGATGGAGGATTTGGGTTATGACTTGTGAGCCTGATGAGAGTCCACTGCAGTGTGACCTAGCAAGGGGCAGAGACAGCAAAACGTGGAAGGGCCTGTTGCATGTAGAAGGCACCAGAACAAGAGACTGAGAAGGGGGGAAAGGAAGCGAATGATGTCTGTTTTGCCTTTCACACAGCTCCTAGGTAGTTAGGACTGAAATAAGCAGAGAAGTGAAGAACGTCTTGGAAGTCTGTGAAAGAGGGAGGGAGCCCCACCAACGTGCCATCGAAGGCACATTGGCTGCGAGGAATCTTTTTATGGGAGACGGAAGCAACTGTGCACCAAGAGACTCTTACCTGGCGGGGCACCCCGACCAGCAGTTCAGGTAGTCTACCTAAGGGAAATCTCTTTCATAAACTGGATTCTTCCCAGTAAGAAGTCTGATGTTCAGCTTCAGGCCTGGAGAGCAAATGGATTTGTTTTGGAGATCATTTAGGAGAACGAAGGACAGGACCCTTAGAAGGAGTTTGTTGTGATTTTACTTAGCACGTTGAGGATGAAAAATGCTCACCATTCCTTCCAGAAATAGAATAGTGGGATTGAGGCAATCAGGGCTTCTTCTGGGATGGTGATATTTTTGGAAAAGAAGAAGACCTATTTGGGGATATGCAACTGTTGTACCCCAGGGAAGATGGAGTTAAACCAGATTTTAGATTTTTTTTCTTTTCTTTTCTTTTCTTTTTTTTTTTTTTTTTTTTACCTCCCGGACAGAGTGGCAGAGCTGCTGGAGGCTGATGACAGCAACAGCACTCCCCCATGTATCGCTTGTTTGCTGTGGGCCTGCATTTGCATATATTATGTCCCTTAAACAGCATCCCCGCAGTTGAAGGGGTCTATTATTATCAACCCCACAGATGACCACGGTGAGGCTTTGAGAGGTTAAGGGATTTTACCGGAGCCCAAAAGCAAACAGATTACAGGTGCAGGTGAAGAAATCATTCCAGGAAATATGCCGTTAGTGGAAGCCTTCCAGGTGTGGAGACAAGGGCCCAGCCACCGTGTCTTCATGCAGGTGGCAGAGCATCTTCGTGAGGAAGAAGGGCCTGGGGTGCCGCTGCCTCAGAGGGCAGCTGTGACCCGAGAGGCCCCAGCCGGTCCTACCTGCCCTGATTGATGCAAGGGTGCCACCTACAGGTGGAAGGTGAGATCGCGCGAGGGGCCCCAGAACCCCGGGGGAAACGCAGGGTGGAGGAAAAGGGAGCAGGGGTGCTGAAAGGCTGCCCCTACCTTAGAGGTAGGCCCCATGAGCTGTGGCAACCGCGTGATGAGGAGGGCTCCTGCCCCACCAAGGACATGAGGAAGGGCAGGGCCACGGTGGAGGAAAGGAAAGGAGGGGCCTGTGGCTGTCAGGAGCTGGGGAGACCCAAGACAGTAGACTTGCTTGATATGCACCGGATGGGACCCGAATCCCGAAGGAAACAGGAATAACATATGCCCTGGAGTAAGGAGGAGAAGACGGAGGAAGCCTTGGGGACCTAAGGGAAGTCATCTGCACCTTTGTACAACGTGTAAAGCAGGTAACTCATGGTTGACGGCTCCTGGAGGCAGCCTATGTGGGCAGCCCCCTGGCAAAGTGTGGAATAAGCACAGGGTTCAACAGTGGGAATCCTGCATAGTGAGAGATTTAGGTGTGTGGTTTTATAACACTTGTTGATAGGATTAAGTTTATGGTTAGGGATGGGTTGGTTAGGTGCAGGGTCAGGATTAAGTCAGGGACTGTTCTAACGGTGTATGAAGGGAAGTCTGGGGCAGTTCACAGGATCATGAGCTTCAGCCAAGGAAGAAGAAGGTGGGGTTTGTAAATATAGTGAATAAGGAACTGTATCTCAGGGGGAAAACATGATGGAATTGAAAATAAAGAGTGACCAAGGGAGGTGACAGTTGAGTCAGTATGGAACTATAAATTGACGGATCTCTCTCTCTGCACATGCACACACACACTCACACCCAACCCCATTAATAGTAGTTAGTGTTGATGGAGTATCTGTAGCGCTTCAGGAACTGTTTTGAGAGCGTGGCAAGTACTAATTCACGTCTTCCTCCTAATAACACTTCAGGAATGGCTTTAATATCCTTCGTAAGAATCAGGGCACCAGGGGCACCTGGGTGGCTCAGTTGGTTAAGCATCTGCCTTTGGCTCAGATCATGATCCCAGGGTCCTGGGATCCAGCCCTGAGTCAGGCTCTGCACTCATCAGGGAGCCTGCTTCCCCCTCTCTCTCTGCTGCTCCCCCTGCTTGTTCTCTTCTCTTTTTCTCAAATAATGAAATAAAATCTCTCTCTCTAAAAAAAAAAAAAAAAAAAAAAATCAAGGCACCAAAGCCAGAGAGGTAAAGTCACATGCCCAAGTCTACACAGGAATCAGAGGTATACAGGAATTTGACTCCAGAGCCTGTGCCCTTTACCGCTACCCCGTAATGCTTTTCACTATATACCTATGCACTATTTACAGGCCAGAATGTATGGCCAAAATCATGAAGGAGACCTCAGAATTGACAGATGCGGGTGCCTGGGTGGCTCAGTTGGTTAAACATCTGCTTTCGGATCAGGTCCTGGGATGGAGCCCTGCATCGGGCTCCCAGCTCAGCGGGGAGTCTGCTTCTCCCTCTCCCCGTCCCCTGCTCCTGCTCTCTCTCTCTCTCTCCTTCAACTAAATAAAATCCTAAAAAAGAAATTTGACAGGTGTATGTATGACAAAAACCAAAGCAGTGACTGCTAAGTCAGCAGGGGTCCTTCTGGTCCTCTCTTACTTTGGGCTGTCTTTGCTGGGGGATTATATTAGTTATCAATAGCGACACAACGAATTATCTCAAACTTGGTGCCTTAAAACAACACATATTTGTTATTTTAATTTCTGTGCGTCAAGGGGCCAGAAACAGTGAAGCTGGTGGCTCTGGTTCAGAGTCTCTCCAGAGGTGAGGGTGGAGCTAAGGCTCAGCAGTGGGGTGGGGGTGGGGGTTGTAAGCAAGTGTACTCCCAGTGGCTGCCGGCAGGTTTTGCTAGGTCACCACATGGGCCTCTCCACAGGCTTCCTGACGTGGCAGCAGGTTTCTCTTTCCCTACGACCACGTCATAACGTGGCAGCTGCCTTCCACCAGCATGAGTGCCCCAGATGGAAGTGGCGATCTTTTAATAAACTAGCCTCCCTCACTTTTGCTGTGTTCTTTTAGTTAGAAGCAAGCTGCTGAATTGAGGCCACACTCAAGAGAGAGCAGCATTACACATGGTGGGAGTCTTTGGGGAGCATCATGCTGCCACCATCATCATGCCCGTAGTAACCACTCCTCTTTCTGGGTCTCCAACCCCGCCCTCCTCTTCTTCTCTTCCTACATTGATGGTGGCCTTTAGGCTCCTTTAATGACTTTCCTTTTTCTTCTCACCTCTTTGCTCTGTTCTTCTATGTCTCCCCCATCCCCCGCCATACTTTATGTGCTTCCCACTCAATATTCTACATATCCATGACTTCAGACATATACTGATTACTAATTTTTTTATCTCCAGCTCTGAGTTCAGTCTTGAGCCCCCATCTGATTTGAAAGAGGACATGGACCAGCTCCATTTTGACTTCAGTCTGTACTTGTAACTGATGAAGTTCTTTCTAGCATATCTCTTTATTCAGGCAAAGACTTGGGGGGAGCATCCCCCTGATGGAACTGAAACTGTCTTCAAGCCATAAGGGCTGCCCTGAGGCAGCAAGACCCTGTGTGATTGACCCCAAGACAATGTTTGACCCGACCCTCCTGCCACCTGCATGTACCCACCGACCTTTGTCCCATGTTTTCTTATATAAACCTGGAAGTACTTTTAGCATTTTGGAGGTTGTCTTTGAGATGCTGGTCTGCTGTCTTCCTCATGTTGGTGTCACTGAAATAAATAGCTTTCTTGTTTTACCGCCTCCCATCTCTCTGCCTTGGGATCCTGCTGTGGCTAGTGGCCGAACCTTGTGTGTTTGGGACCCCCGGAGCCAGGTGTGCTTATACCTCTGCTCCTCAGCTAGAGATTTACTGCCTGTTGGACACCCTAGTCTGTCCCACGCATGGCCAGTCTGGAGAAAGAAACCAAGCTCATCTCTCACATTTTCTCACCCATTTCTCTTCTCTGCCTCTGAGAATGGTACAACTATTCACCAAGTGGTACTGTCAGAGCCCCAAGAGACACTGCTCAAATGCTTTCCTCTCAGTCATCCTCAAGGCTCAGCCAATCATTATGGGCTGTCCATTCTAAATCCTAATTGTTCCTTGAAGTTACATCCTCTTTTCTACCCTTACCACTCCCTATCCCAATTAAGATCCCCATCATCTCTTCCCCGGGTTATCAAAATAGTCTTTTTTTTTTTTAAGGTTTTATTTATTTATTCATGAGAGACACAGAGAGAGAGAGGCAGAGACACAGGCAGAGGGAGAAGCAGGCTCCATGCAGGGAGCCTGACGTGGGACTCGATCCCAGGTCTCTAGGATCACACCCTGGGCTGAAGGTGGCGCTAAACCGCTGAGCCACCTGGGCTGCCCCCAAAATAGTCTTTTTAAAGGACTCCCTAGGGATCCCTGGGTGGCGCAGCGGTTTGGCGCCTGCCTTTGGCCCAGGGCGCGATCCTGGAGACCCGGGATCGAATCCCACATCGGGCTCCCGGTGCATGGAGCCTGCTTCTCCCTCTGCCTATGTCTCTGCCTCTCTCTCTTTCTCTCTCTGTGACTATCATAAATAAATAAAAATTAAAAAAAAAATAAATAAAGGACTCCCTACCTACAGTTCATCCCTTCTCAAACCAGTTTTCTCCAAAAGGCAAATCTGATCAAGTTCTTCTTTTTATATAAAACTGTATTCTGGTTCTCCAGCACCTACAGAATGAAATTTGGAAGAGATACTGGTGTAGTGGAAGAAGTCTGGGCAATGGAATCAGACACAGGTGAATTCATTTCTGACTCTATCATTTAATGACTGATTGAGGTTAGGTACATTAAAAAAAAATCTCAAAATCTCAAAGCCTCAGTTTCTTCATCCATAAAATGGACATGATGTCTTAACTGCAAAATTGTTAGGATTAAATGAGATAACATGGACTGCCAGGTTTTCCACAAACGGAGGTTGTTGTTGATAGGCTGGTTGCATAGTTGGCTTTAACTATGTTAAGGCAATTAGCATATGTAGTTCTCTAAATACATTTTTCTTTAATCTTTGACTTGAATATGATTTTTTCCTTCTGCGTGCAACGCTCTCTCCTTTCCACTTTCCCACTAGCTCTATGGCTTGCCAATTGGCAAACAGGCTCCTCCTTTAACACTTCCCGTTTCTCTTCTCTTGGAATCTCTTTGATCACTTCCTACCAATGGAGACCTCTTGGACCTACCCTCATGGTGGTATGTGCTTCATTAGATGCAGTTGTTTCTTTGCACACTTAGCTCCACAGGTAGATGTTGAACTTGTGAGTGTGGAGAGAAGTGTCTGTATATCCCAAATGTCTGGCACAGAATTGTAGTGTAAGCCCTGGCGCTGGCTTTTCTTTTTATAACGCAAGTGCCTGACTTAGGCTTTGATTGTGAAGGCATCCACTTCAAAGAGGGCTATCTTGAATAAACTTACTGTCAGTCACTTGACCAGAGAAAGAGCCAGGTCAGCTGCACACGCCAACCTGTCCACCTCCACCCCCCAACCTGTCCACCTCCACCCCCCCTACCCCCCCACCATTTTTGTTTTACAGATCTTGGTTGATTTTGATTAACTGACCATTGGGCCACTGTTTGTTTGTTTGTTTTTGCTTTTTTTTTTCCTTTTGGCACTTTAAATTCCCACTCTTATGTCTTAAATTCAACAATAAAGAGTGAGCCTGAGAAACCCTAGGTCCCACCCTCAACCCTAGTAAAAGCAGGACCCCAGCCTTTGTGCTCTCTCTCTACTCGAAACCTGACTGTGTGGCCCCAGGTGTGCTGTGTAATTTCCAGGTCCTGTAAGTAATAAACCTTTATTTTCTCAAAGTTTCCTAGTGGTTATTGTTGAAGAGCATCCAGCAGTTATAATATGAACCGCAAGGGCTGGTCCAACCATAACACTGGTAATTGAGAGGCTGAGACCAGCACGAAACAAGTATGTTCTAGACAGAGATATTAAGTAAATATTGTTTGAAAAACATTTCCTAACATCTGAATGAAAATTGCTTTTCCCTCATAATTTTAAGGGAATATCAAATTAATTTGCAGAATCTGGAAAATTTAGTTAGTTCCACCATAGTAGAGGACTAATTTCACTTTAGAATATGTTGAATTAAAAAATGTAAGCCAAAATTCCATCTAAAACCATTGCAGAGGGCTGGGACATGTAATGAAGCAAGAGAGAGGCTGCTTTCAAGACAAAGAGATGAGACTAAAGGTGTTCAGAAGGACACTTATTTGTATAGGAAAACAGTGAAGAAATCAGAGCATGAATAACAGGAATCAAAGAACAAATAACAGAAGACTTTATATACAGGATGAGTTGATAGAAAAGAAGTCAAGCAATGGCAAATCCATCTGATTTGCAAGAACAGAATGGGTGCTCAACTATAGAGCACCAGTAGATTAAATGGTGCTGAAAGAGATAATGTGAATAATAAAGTACTTTTAAGAACTGTTTCCAGAGTGGGAAGAGCTATATCCTGAGATTAGAGGATGTGGAAAAATGACAGAGTTAAGACCAAAGAAGTAAAGTGTTTAATGGCAAAGAAACCTCCAACCTCTGAGAGCCAGAGGGAATAGATTCTCCATGAGAGGAGGGCCAGCTGGGCCTTGTCCTGACTCAGCTTATGAAGCACCTGCTCCTCGGGATTCTCCTGGTCTCCCACTGGTTTCACTGGCCACACCCAGCTCACCTCATAACGTGACGCCCGGATACTGCAGACTTAGAAGACTGGCATTATCAACAAGAGAGAATAACCTAAGAGTGTCTGATTGTGTAAGGTGTGTGTGTGTGTGTGTGTGTGTGTGTTTTGAAGAAAGCCAATTAGTTTTCTGCCAACGAAACAGTTCTACAAAGAATGTAATTGGCAGTATCTTTTGAAATATCATTTATGGCCCTATGTTAGCAATGTGATCAAGCTTGTAGGGATAACAAACATTTCCAACTTAGGTGGCTTCTTTCTGCATTTTTTAATAAAGATTTTATTTATTTATTCATGAGAGACACACAGAGAGAGGCAGAGACAGGCAGAGGGAGAAGCAGGCTCCCTGCGGGGACCCTGATGCGAGACTCCATCCCAGGACCCCGGGATCATGACCTGAGCCAAACGCAGACGCTCAAACACTGAGCCACCCAGGCACCCACTCTCTCTGCATTTTTGAAGGCCAAGTGGCCAAACATTCACAACACTTCATGGCATATGGAAGAGAAGTGAGATGACCAGTACAGAGAAGGAGAAGGCAGGTATTGCAACTTGATTTCATTGATATTTTGAATGCTGATTAAAGAATTTATGGGAGAATTCTGCCTACGAGAAGCTTGCCAAAGCCAAAGACTGTTAAACAGGTTTCTGAACACTTCCCCAGATCTTGTTTGTGCGACGGAAGACCGATGACTGATGTTGATCTTAGGGAAAAAACAACGGAAGGTGCCAAAGGAGGGAATTTTATTAGGTTTAGACCGAGAACAACATTTGGATCAGCAAACACAGTTTTTCTCTAAGATCATTCAAATTATA
The DNA here is from genome assembly GCF_003254725.2 of Canis lupus dingo. NCBI lineage: Eukaryota > Metazoa > Chordata > Mammalia > Carnivora > Canidae > Canis > Canis lupus. The sequence continues at coordinate 15,268,150 of NC_064243.1, forward strand.
GGTACCAGCCAAGTTACTGTAATGTATGAAGAGTCTATACAAACGTGAAAGACATTCATCTTTATTCTCAATGGTGGAGAGGAAAAAAACCTGTAGCAATATGAGGCTGTCATGGCTCTTGCTATATTGTGGATTTCAGATTTTTTTTTTCCTAGGGCAATAACTGTTATTTAAGGCTGGTAGATTTTAAAGATAGAAAAGAAACAGTAGAGTAGCGTAAATCCCATATTATAACATATGCAGAGAGTGTCCCACTGGTAGTAAGAGAAAAAAGAGTCAGTATTTGAGGTGTAAGAATTATGCCAGAAAAACGGACTGTGTGATCTCAAACATAGGGAAAAATTCTAAAAATGTAAGAAAATGGAAAATCTTGAAGATAATCCAATGTGAGCAGGGATGGTAAGAGTTTGGGCATGGCATTTAGAGTGATTAAAAGAGGCAAAATTAAATAGAAATGAAAATAAAGATGTAGAAATGTAAAAAATCAGGCATTCACAAGCCATTATTAGAGAACACATAATTTTGTTTGTTGAAAATTTTATGTTGAGCCTTATGGAAAATCGGGGCAAATTTAATGAAATGTTTTGCTATAGGCTGTGAGTAGTGGTGAGTTGTTACTGGATTTTGTATGATTCTCCGTGAGGAGAGCGGGACATGAAAACTGGGGGGCAAGCCTTTTGTTTTACCTGCATGATGGAAGGAATATCAGCAGGAGAACAGATGTTTGAAAAGCTGGAAGAGTTGGAGGGCAGGAGGGATATGACCAGGGAGATGATGGAACAGTGAGATCAAGGCTGAATTTCTTAAAGGGAAGCCAGCAAAGTTTTCCAAAGAAGTGTCAAAGAAGGCTTGTGCTTATAAGGTAGGAATAGAGGGATTTAGAGGGAGAACATTCAAATTATCCTTCAAAAGCTTTTGAAAATCGAAAGAGTAGGGCAAAATTAGGGATGTCACGTGTGATGCTTCTGAGTAAAGCCCATGTAATGTTCGCAAGGAGATCCCATTCATCCAGGAGCAGTGGTGGGGAAAATGATGAAACAACTCATCTCCCCCAATATCATGCAGCAAAATATTTTTGGACTCAAGCAGACAAGATTATCAGGGAAAGAGGAAGCACACAAAAGTGATGGAAGAAGGTTCATTTTCAAGGGAATGACCATGGAAACAAGATGTGAGTTGTTAATATCTCTTTAGCCTGGTGTAGCTTAAATGTGGGAAACTATGAGAGATTTATTAGACTCCAGAAGTACTAGTAAGATGGGTGGAAACAAATAGAAAAATAAAGATAAAACAAGTGATAGTTTAAATAAAATGGAATACCAACATATGGATTTTATAAGACATTGATATGGCATATTTCTAGAAATATAGTTTGGGGAAAATATAAATTTATAAATTAAATATATTGTCTTGATACTGTATTCAGTGGTAGGAAATTAAGGGACTCATTTTTTTTTAGTATTTTATTTTTTTAAAAGATTATTTATTTAAAAAAAGATTATTTATTTATTTATGAGAGAAAATGAGCAGAGGGGAAGGGCAGAAGGAGAGGGAGAACCAGACTCCCTGCTGAGCAGGGAGCCTGACCACACAGAGCTGGATCCCAGGACCTTGGAATCATGACCTGAGCTATTTCATGATCTTGAAATCATGACCTTGGAATCATCAACTGACTGAGCCACCCAGGAACTGCTAAGGGAGTCATTTTAATAAGTAAAAACATGAAGAATTCTCTAATATTTGGAATTAATAGGATCCTAGGCATCCTGTATGGTCTTCACATGACAACATTTCTAGGATTAGATATGTTTAAAAGTAGGATTTTTCTAACCACAGTTTTAATTAGGCTTCTCTGAAGACCCAGGTATGCTCTAGGATGGCTGGAGACGCAGTAAGCCATTCTGGAGACTCCAAGAAGCCTGTCAAAGTTAGACATAAATGGAAAAAAATGAGTGACCATTTCTATAACTCAAACTGTATCTGTGTCAACCCAAAAGAACAACAACCAAATCCTGTCAACAAGTTATTTCATTTATATGACACCCAGACCACGGTTGACTAATTTTTCCCCATTAGAATTGGCCAATTCTTTATCATATAGAGAATATTTTTATCTTCACTTGGACATGTGCTTTAATGGTGGGATTATGCAAAAAAAAAAAAAAAAAAAGCAAAAACAAACAAAAACCAAAAACCTCAATCCCATTACAGAGTTTGTTCTGTAATGAGTATAGGGCATAGCAATTCCAATAAAGAAAAAGCACTGGACTGCAGTCTGGACAGACTGTCTCTTATAGGAATAAGTAGTTGAAAAATAGAGCATCACAGGAAGATACTGTCTTCGGGAGGATGGGCCTCAGGTAATGTGAACACAAGTCGACTGGTACCTTCGTGACTTCTGGTAATCGCAGGGGACAACTAGACAGCCTGTTCCAACAGGATGAGCAGGCTTATGCACCTGCCGGCTGTTATCACTAAGCCAGCTCTTCTGTCTTGAGCCCACAGAGCTCCACGTCAGCAGGATGGGGATGAAAGCTAGCTGGAAGAGTCCTGGGCTGCTTACCCTGTGGCAGTGGCAGTTGTTGGCTGTGCTGTGTTGCTCTGGTCCCAGAGCTGTTCAGCAGTGTGGAGCCCTTTTATTTTTATTTTATTTTATTTTTTTTAGAAAGAGAAGGTGGGGTTGTGGCAGAGGGAGAGAGAGAATCTGAAGCAGGCTCTATGCCCAGCTCGGAGCCTGACACAGGGCTTGATCTTATGACCCTGAGATCATGACCTGAATAGAAATCAAGGGTCGGATGCTTAACTGACCCAGCCACCCCAGGCGATGTGGGGCCTCCTTTAATACACCAGCTGGTGGGCTGCCTGTCAGGCTATGACAGGAGATGCACACTCAGCATATGAGGCCATTGTGTGTGGTCATCCTGGAGAATGTGGAATCCAGAGACAGCATTTTCTTTACCGTTGGTGTGAACTACAGGGCAGGAGCCATGGGGCCCTTGGGGAAGCGTCTCCAGTCTCCTCCAAGCCAGGCCCTGCCATGAAATTCTCTGTTATCATAGGCACCTATTTCGATTAGACTTTGTCACTTGAATTGTACTTCTGGGCATTGTTGAAAAAGGTTAAATCCTGCTTATTTTGTTTGTTTTTTCTTTTTCTTTTTTTTTTTTTTTTAAGAGAGAAATAGAGACAAAGAGAAAAACCGGAAGAAAAATAGTCTTTTCAATAACCTGAAGTTCAGTATTAAAATACAAGGATGGTAGCAATAACTACAGAGCTCTGCAGAAATCAAAATTTAATATACTCCCTCCAAAAAAGTAATCATTCAAAATCCTTTTGTGCATCTTTTCATGATACGGGATTTGGGATGTTCAGACAAAAGAGTCACTGATCTTTAAGAATAAGGGATTACTGTGATAGGGACAGGAGAAACAACAAATAATGAATATGATTAACATATTAGTTAATATTTTTTACTATATGCATACTGTTGAAATACTGCCAACGGTACATCTATCTTGCCGGTGAAGCAGATGAATGTGATATTACAACACTCGTCACTGCCCGGCAATGATTGCCCTACATTGTTTGTGCTCTCTCTCAGAGCACTAGGCAAGGATTTTTCATTAAATGCATCATTTACAGCTCACTGCAGTGGTTCCACAAAGTCAATACATATCTTTAACAGAAAGCGAAGAACGAAGCATGTGGAAGAAAAAGAGAGACAGGGTATGGGTCCAGCAACTGTCAGAAGCCCTGGGTGTGCACTCCATCCAGCCCAGGCTCGCTGTCAGTGGCTTTGTAATCAAGGAGCCTATGTGTCCCCAGATCTGTCTCCTCTGATCTGGTTGCCCTCGACGATGGGGTTCTGGACCTGGGAGCCAAACGGGAAATAGCAGGCAAGTGCAATTTGGGGGGAAGTTAATAGACCAGCTAGGATATTCTCATCATATCTTAATCCCAAAGGTAACAGGAAAGATTTTGCTGAAATGGAATAAGACGACCATGAATGACTTTTCTCTTTCCCATCAACTATTGAAACCTACCAACAGGGGAAGCATAGTGAAGTTCCCTTCTCAATGATAATTTGGGCATCATTCCATAAAAATTTGTAAGGGTTTAGGCTGATTTTTTATGAGAAAAATTGCCTTAATTGGTTATAGATCTCCGAAATGATGCCACGTACGCATTAGTAACTCAGGTGGTAATTCACTTATTTCACAAATAATTTCTAAATCCATACTATGCGCCAGATACCATGTGAAGTAAGAAGGATAAAAATAAGTCAATAAGGAGAAATAGTCACTTTCCTCAAGAAACATTGCGTTCAGCTCACAAGCTATCATAAAGCTAAAGACATAGGAGGAAGGCATTTGTGAAGACTCCTGGACAATGGGACACCTGGGTGGCTCAGTGGTTGAGCATCTGCCTTTGGCTCAGGTCGTGATCCTGGCATCTGGGGATCGAGTCCCACATCAGGTTCCCTGCAGGGAGCCGGCTTCTCCCTCTGCCTGTGTCTCTGCCTCTCTCTCTGTGTCTCTCATGAATAAATAAATAAAATTTTAACAACAGCAGCAAAAAGAATCCCGGACAAATAACTGTATTCAGGTAATGTAATTCTGTTTTCAAGGACATAGTTATATCAGTAATACAGGAAAGTTAACTCATCAAAAAATTCATGTCCTAATAGAAGAAAAAAACCCTTTGTGATTATTATTACTGTATTATTACTACTTTGCTTTATATTGACTATCTATAAAAATAAAACCAACAGTTCTCTTCTATGAAGAATTTAAATTTCTTGACTGATTTAGATTCACTGTGTGATTAATATAGCAGGCTAAGTAAGTTAGCCATGTGTTTAAGGAGAAGAGAAATGAGTGTGATCCTCATGGAAATTTGCCTAGAGACCTTCAGTATATTCTTCCTCCTTCAGTGTTTTTCTAATTTCTTTCCTTCGGTTTGCTTCAGAATGTGTGCTTGGGAAGGGATTCTGAATGTGCCTGGAAGGAAGAAAGATACTTCCTAGGATACTTGATTTTTTAGGGCAATTTTCCCTCCCTTTTCAATGGCTTTTGGTGGTTTAGAACATAGTGCAGGATGAACAAACCCATGGAGCGTTTATGGAGAAAGGGAGGACAGTGGGCAGAGCATTATCTAAAACAAAAATCCGAAAACAAATAAAAATAAAAAAATAAAACAAAAATCCGGGGACGCCTGGGTGGCTCAGCGGTTCTGCGCCTGCCTTCGGCCCAGGATGTGATCCTGGAGTCCTGGGATCGAGTCCCACGTCGGGCTCCCTGCGTGGAGCCTGCTTCTCCCTCTGCCTGTGTCTCTGCCTCTCTCTCTCTCTCTCTGTGTGTCTCTCATGAATAAATAAATAACATCTTAAAAAAAAAATCCTTCACTGGCGCAGACTTAACTTTTCTGACCTGCATTTGAGCTCTGGCAGCCAAGGTATCAACGGATCGCTAGGAGAAACGGGCTATAACAGGTGCCTTCAATGCTTTTCTATTCAGCCCTGGTTTCTGAGAATTTACTAGAAAGTCAAGGGAGCATTCTGGCCGAGCAGGTTATCTGACCTGAAATAAAAAAAAAAAAGGAGTTGGGTTTCACAGGGGAAGTCTGGCTGCTGGCTGCTTTGTCTTTTAGTTTGCTTCTTTGTTCTGTCTTATGCTCAGTGTCTCGTCCCAATTATGGTTAAAACAACCCGCTTTGAGCTGGCACACAGGCCGGCTTGGCATAACCCAACACCATTTAAATCTCTGCACTTGCTGAAGCAGATCCAAATGTTTTTTGTAAACGAATTTCCCATTTGGATATAGATTTTGAGAGTCCTCTTTTTGCTTCTCTTTTCTATAATGTTTTGCTTACACATCTATTATTTTACCTATTACCTGGAATCTTTGGTGGAAGATGGAAATGAAGGTGATTGAGAGTGAAAGGCAAGAGGAAGTGGAATTTGCAAAAGTCATGGAAAGTGTAGTAGGGATGATGGCATTTGTAGAGCTACTTAGGGTAATTGTGTAATGTCTTCTGAAATTCAAATATGGCTTTTAGATGTTGTTATTTGGCCTAAATCATTCAATGCAGAATTTCATGTCTGTGTTTCTTAAATGGGAAGTGCTCCAATCCACAGAAACATGGAATCTTGCTCTCTGCTCTGCTGTCACTAAATTATGTATTTCTCATTTGGAAAACTTTCTAAGTTGACTATAAATAAATTAACTCTGGTTTTGAATAAATGAATACTTTTTTTGTTGGTATTCTCAAGACACCTGTGTGGTTTCAGGGTTTCAGTGACTTTTTCTCAGGTAAAAACTTTACACCTAAAACATTTTATTCACCTAAATTAGTTTGATCTTTTCAAGTGAGGAATTTTAGTTGAATAGCACTAGGGAGTTTTCCAGCATTATTCAAACTTAAGACGTAAAAATGGTATACAAATAATAAGAAGAATTAGAATAAGAACAGTGGCAGTTTATAATAGGAACTTCATAAATATCGTAAATATCTGTTGAATGAATTAATAAATGATAATGGCATTTTTCAAATATTAATTATGTGACAGACCCTGTGTTAAATATCTTTTAAAGGCAACTTAATTGAGATATAATTCACTTATTTACATTCACTCATGGAATCATAGAGTATATGGTCTTTGTGATTGGTGACTTTCACTCTGCAAGAGATTTTCAAGGCTCATCTAAGTTGTAGCTTGTATCTTTATTTGTGCTAAATATCTTACACAGAACTAATTACCACAACAGCCTTTGGAGGTTGTATCTCCATTTAATATATGAACAGAATAAGCCTCACAATGGGTGAGTTACCCAAGGTCACCCAGCTAATAAGTGAGTGCTCTTCACCCTTCTTCTGTGGGTGATAAGTTTCTTTAGTCTGTGGCAGTTTGAGACTTTGATGCCCTTCCAAAGACTGATGCAGAAGAGTGTCTTGGATATTCCCTATTTTCATTGGTGCTGTCTCTGGAGAGAACAGGGACATAAACGGGGTCCCTTGATGCCACCTGAGCCTTCGTGCAAAATGTGAAGCATGTTCCAGATGCTCTTTGGAGCACAGGTGCTGTGAGGAGAACCATAATAAATAGGTACTAAAACAGTGGTGGATTCTTCTTGGGATTAAGGTCAGAATTTTCCTTAGGGTGCTGCAAGTCTCTACTGAGACTCCTGGTTTGCTGTCAAGGTGATGTGGAGGGCAGTCTGAAGTGGAAGGAGATGGTTCCCAGTGGTAAAATCTGGAGTCTCATATATGCAATCAGTTGTTATAGCTCCCACCCCCACCCCACCAAAGTGAAGCACATTAGCTTTTACAAATCACTCTCAAGTTTTCTTTTGTGCCTTCCCCTACTTTGAGGCATTCTGCCTGATTTAAACTTTATTTTTATTTTTAAAAATTATTTTTAAAGATATTCTTTGAGAGAGAGACAGAGAGAGCAGAAGCAGGGCAAGGGACAGAGGGAGAAGCAGACTCCCCACTGAGTGGGGAGCTTGATGTGGGTCTTGATCCCAGGACCTTGGAATCATGAACTGAGCCGAAGTCACATGCTTAAGCAACTGAGATACCCAGGCACCCCCTAAACTTTGTTTTTTAAAAAGATTTTATTTATTTATTTGAGAAAGAGAGAGAGAGAGAGAGAGCATGAGCAGGGGGGAGGAGCAGAGGGAGAGGGATAAGCAGACTCTGTGCTGTGTGCAGAGCCTGATGCAGGGCTAGACCTCAAGACCCTGAGACCATGACCTGAGCTGAAATCAAGAGTCAGATGCTTAACTGACTGAGCCCCCCAGGTGCCCTGGACTTAAACTTTATTTTACTTGTGTCTGAACTACTGTAGGTTGAAAAAGGGCTGGAGAGGACAGCAATGCCGGGACTCTCATTTGCCCTACTCTGTGAAGGACCTGTAATACCTGGGTGATGTTACATGCTTGAGTGAACTAAAGAGCTAGGGAGTCAAGGCGTAGAGCAGTCCTGACATATCATCATGGGCTTCGGAGGGAGAGGGCCAGTCTTCTAGCTCTGAAATCTCTGCCACGTGCAGGTGGTACACATAGGGGGAATGTCTCCTCTGCATTCATACCACCTTCCAGGAAAACCCACGCCCACTAGACTTGGGCTGTGGTCCACTCTCTAGGGTCACATTCTGGTGAATTGCTATAGAGCGCCAGATTTCCATGTGATGCATTTATCTGCCAGACAATTCTCAAAAGGAAGAAATACACGTGGCCTTCCCCACACCAGCCAGTCAGTTCTCAATGGTAAAGGATTGATTATGCACTTTGTTAATTCCCAAAGGCCCACTGGGCACCTTCCAGTGCCAAGCACGACTCCAGACACGTGGGACACATCAATGAGGTAAAGATTCCTGTTCTTGTGAAACCAACATTCCAGTGCTTTATGAATGCCATGGCCCTTGCTTTTTTAACTTCCTTTTAAAATATTTTGGTATGTATTTTTTAGGCATTTCACTGGTAATTAGCATCTTCCCATCAGATGGAAATTTGGGCAGGTTAAAAAAATGGAATTCATTTTGCTATTTCGGTTCTTTTAGAAAAGAAATTATATGGAGTTGTGGTTTCACCTAATAGACAAAATGCCGTTTTTACATTATGCTCATATTTCAATTATCTATGCTAACCCTTATGCCTATTTCCATGGATAACTTCGAGCAGGATTCACTTTTGGAGCTCATTCTGAATGGGTTTCATTTTTGTTTTGCTTCAATATCACTGTCAAAGAAAGAATTGGGAGATTTCCTCAATACATAAATAGAGAGGGAATGTATTTTGTAGTCCTTTTCTTCAGAAGGATGATCTAGATAAATTCGTACACATTTTATTTCTACCCATCACAGCACAGCACAACACAAGCCACTTCAATTACCTCAGCAACAAGCTAGCAATGCAACTCTATCATTTCAATTTTTCATCTTTTCCCTTTGACTTGATGTGTGTTCTACACAGTATATCAGCAAAATCTCATCAACCCCAGCCTCCTTTAGGCAAATAAATCTCAGTCACAAATTAATCTCACACAAAAGGGGTGAGGGGAGGAGGATCACAACAAGGAAAAAGCTAATGGCCATAGTCGGTCACCAGTGTATTTCCTCAAATAAATACTCTCAAGCCATACTAGGGAGGTTTCAGATTTTTTAGCCAGTGTCAAGCTGTTATCATATCTGGCTGTTGCTTTTATTTCTTTGGCTATCTTGTTTCTGTAGGAGCACTGTGACCTTTGGGTCATTGCTGCTTCAACCAATGAAGTCGTTAGTGTTTCTGTGACATTGATGAGAATTGCCCACACAGCTTAAATGATTATTATTTTTCTTGCTGAACTTGGTTTATCCTTGCTCACTTCCTTTTAATGTAAGAATTAGATGCATTTCTGTCATCAAGTTGGAAATGTCCCCTCAAACACCTAGAAGGACCCAGAATCCACTCCCATGGCAGCGTTAGCATCCTTTCACTGTTTCTGGAGCAGGAAACGGGCCGATGTAAAAAGTCTCCAGGCCCAGAGCCTGCATCATCGTATCTAAAGAAACAAAAAGTCATGTTTTGCAATCATGGCAAACTGCTCAATGTCAGAGGAAACAGAAGAAAAGAGTGGGATCTGGATTATTTGTTTCTTTTGTGTGTGTGTCCGAAGCAGAGGCTGGCGTTTTGAGACAATGCCACAAATGAGGACATTAAAATACAGCCTTGATTGTACCAAGCGTGTTTTTTTAAACATAAATGATCTCTCTGGAGAATTTTGCCAAATGAATGTGGTATAAATGTCACTATAACCGAGGGCATGTGGTTATCTTCTCAATAAATCTAAAGCCAGAGTCACCAAAATGTAACTCTTACTTTACAACGCATTTATCTTTTTAAAAGCTCTAAAGTGGGTTGTGTCACAGTGTATTTAGATGTTTGTCACTCAAAACACAAAATAAACCCTGAACACATTCTTTAAACTATTGGAGGAATCTGGAAGCTGATTAAAATTATATGATATTTGAGGGGCCAAACGTGGTCTTGTTAAAAATCTTTGAAGTCCCTAATTAAAAATGAAAATGTCAAAATATAAACACATGGTGTTTTCTTTCTTTTTTTTGGTTCAGAATATGAAGCCATCACACAAATTTCTCTGCCTTATGTATTGTATTCAGGGTTAGCACCTGCAATGAAATTTTCTGCCATTTATTTTTTCAGATCTCCCATTAATTTGTGAAAAATAATTCTGAGGTGGTCAAAGGAGATGGGTGCTGTTGTTGACATAGTTGCAGAATGATTTTGTTCATTTTCTCATGCCTGTGTCTCCTCTGTCTCTCTGTCTCTCTCAGTATGAAACCCAAGCAGGCAGGGACAACTAGTTCTTTGTGTCCTCTTCATTGTGGCTTTTTGGGTCCATTCTTTAAACAAGATGATACTAAAGATTTTTAGACATTTAAAGGAACAAGATAGTGATAGGAATTCGATGGAGCCAAACAATGAGTGAGGAGAGCAACATTGGGAAACGTAGATGATTCCAGGAAAAAAGTGCAACAGAGCTTCTACATCTTTAGCCTTGAGGTGCTGATCTGCTGTCTTCGATCCTCAAATCATCATGACCCAGGGTTCACAGGATTTTTTAATTTATATTTTTTGTCTTATCTTTTTTATTGGTTATTTTGCTTCCCAAACTGGAATTTGATGTCTGAAATAACAAAGATACAAGTTTTTTGTTGTTGTTGTTTTTTTTTTTTTTTTGCAAAGCCAGTATTTTACATTCTTAGTGCTACTGTAGGATCATGAACCATGTACCACATGAAGGGTTTACTTACCCAGTGAAATGTGGGAAGGGTCTTTCTCTTGGTTTTCTCCAGGTTTCCCTCCTGTGGGTTTATAATATAACACAAAAGGATACAGAAAAGTTATCTATGTGTCCATGTCAGTACTGTATTGTTCACTTAGATTATTTCACACTTTTAATTGATACACACATGTACACACAAATGCAGTCTATATATAGTCTCTATAGTCTATGTACATTTTTTAAAGGTTTTATTTATTTATTCATGAGAAACATAGAGAGAAACCTGAGCCAAAGGCAGACGCTCAACCACTGAGCCACCTAGATGCCCCTAGTCTGTATATTCTTATATATATAGACTATATATACAACAATCTGGGGCAGCCCAGGTGGCTCAGCAGTTTAGCGCCACCTTCAGCCCAGGGCGTGATCCTGAAGATCTGGGATCGAGTCCCACATTGGGCTCCCTGCATGGAGCCTGCTTCTCCCTCTGCCTGTGTCTATTCCTCTCTCTCTCTCTCTGTCTCATAAATAAATAAATAAAACCTTTTAAAATATCTGTAATTAATAACTTTAATAAATATTTTTGATATTTGAGTTTCTTTAGGATACATTTCTGTAACTAACTGGAAGAACAAATAAAGGATATAAATATGTTTTACTCATACATTCTGCCCAAACCCCCTTCAGAAAATCTGTAGATACTTAACTCTTTAAACACGAATGTACAGAAATGTCTCTGTACTATTTTTTGTTCTGAAAAATCACCAACATTTCAATAGAAAGAAGAAAGCAAAGAAGTGGGAGGGAATCATGTGTTTTTTGTTGTACAAAATTCGTAAAAGCCAGAGGCCAAAGGAACTTGTTTTTTTCTCTTCTGTGAAGTTTTCAAGAATTCCTGTGTGAAATAATTTTTCTTTTAAAAATTCCATTTTGATTCATTTTTTATATTCCTTTCTCGTCCTTCCTTTTTCTTTGGGGGCATTCTTTAGGGCTTTTCCTGTCAGAAATAGCTGTTGTCAACAGTTTTCCACTCTTGGTTAAAACTTTCAGTCAGAAGCAGTTCTAAGGCACCTGCTCACATGTTTCTCCCTCTCTGCATAGTTGGAAGGAAGCACTTGTGGACCTTTGCTCTTGAATAGGGAGTATCCTCCAACAGTTTAGACATCTCCTGAGTACTAGATGTATTCAGGTTTAAAGTACGAAAAATCTTTAACCACTTCTGTTTTTCCCTTCATGATAAAACCATATTTCACTTGGCACAAAACCTTGTATTTCCTTGGCCATCTGATGTCTTCTCCACTGCTAACACCCTAGCCTAAGCCCCATATTCTCTCGTCTGGACCACTGTAGAGACTTGATAATAATTCTTCTTGCTTCGTTCTTGTCTGTGGTCCATCCTCTACACTGAAGCCTGGGTGGTCTGGGGAGAGCCCAAATGAGATCATGCCTCTTCCCTGCTCTGCGTCCTCCACTGAATTTTTCTGGCAGTTGAATAAAATCCGATCTCCTTTCCATGACTTTGGCAGCCCCGCCAGATCTGGCGCTGTCCAGCACTCATCTCCTCTCCTGTCCCCCAGTCCACTTTCCTCCTACCCGGTGATCTTCTGTCTTGCTCCTCTGCCAAGCCTGTTCCTGGCTTAGAATCTTCACTTGCAGGTCCTGCTCCCTGAACAGCTTCTTCCCTACAGCCTCATGTGGCTGATTCCTTCTTACTGTCCAGTTCTTAGCTCAAGTGTCACCTCTCTAAAAGGCCTTCTCAGACTTCCTCATCTAAATAGCACCTTCCACTCATCACTTTCTATGCCATGGACACATTTTTTTTCTTCAGAATATTTATTAGGAACTGAAATGATGTGACTTGTTTTTTAGTTATGTGCCCTCTTTCATATTCCCCAGAGGAGCATGAGCTCCATGATGCAGACATCTTGTCTACCATATTCACCAGTACCTGGAATAGTAGCTGCAACAGAAGGAATGCTTTATTGAATGAAGTATCAGTGAAAGCTCCCTTTCCTGTATCCAGTTTCCATATTCTCTTGATTTTTTCCTCCTAAATATTTCTTGCATCTAATTTTCATTATCCTTCTCCATTTTAGTCTGAACTTTATGTCTTCTGTCCTAGGCTTCTGGATGCACCTTCTAACTGGCCCGCTGTATTCCTTTGCCTATTCTTCCAATTCATCATGTAAACTGAAGACAGTGATTTGGATGTGAGTTTCATGTTTTAAAACCTTCAGTGTATCTCCATAACCTGGAGGCACCTGGGTGAGCCATCTCGATACCTTCCTTTATTGTGACTGCTCAGCGCACATATATCATTACTGTTAATAAGTCCACTTTCCCCTGACCGTAGTGGTTAGCATATGCTGGACTCAGAATCCTTCCCTTGAGCTCATAAATGAATATTCAGAGAAAAGTGGCCTTTCTTTCTGCTGGGTTATGAAGCTGGAGAAGCTGAGGCTCTTGAAGGCCAAGATCCCTGGTCTCATAGTGGTAGCCCATCTGCAATGAGACAGAAAAAAAAAAAAAAAAAAAAACAACAACGAACACATGGAAGAAATTAGAAGTAATTGCAAGAGTGAGAAGAGGGAAAATGCTGATAATATCATTTGAGTGCCTGGACCCAGCTGTGTCTGAATTTATTTATCAATTGGGGGAGCCAATAAATTCCTATTTTTGAATAGACTGCTTTGGCTTGGGTTTCTGTCATTTTCTGTCAAGATTTTTGATTACTATGATTTGGCTTTCAAACCTTCCACAATTTCATCAAATCTTACTTCTGACCTCCACCTTTTTCTTCTACTTTCCACTGTTCTCAGCACCTCTTCCCAGCTGTGGTTGTGCTTTCTCACTCTTGACTGATTTCCTGTCATTATCATGTGTGGGATGGCTTCTCCTTTTTTCTGCGTAAGTCCTTTCTGTTCTTTAAAACTCAGATGAAGTTTTCCTTCCTAGGGGACAACTGGCTGGCTCAGTCATTAGAGCATGTGACTCTTGATGTCGAGGTTGTAAGTTCAAGCTCCATGTTGGGTGTAAAGATGACTTAAATTCTTCTCCATAAAGTCTTAAAGAAGACTCAGCTCATACTGATCTTTCCCTCTTCAAAACCCCTGTAGTATTTCTTGTTTGTGATATTTGTTTAAAAGTAACCATATACCTACTTATGCTGTTATTGTTGCTATTAACCTTTTATATTATAGATTAGGATCTCAAAAATGCCACTGCCAAAAATGTCAGGTGTTTGATGTAAATATGTGAATTGGGCTGGTATAATATGAGGAGTGGTGGCATGGGGAATGGAGAGGTATATATCCTGCCTAAGTGCCTAAATGAATAATTTTTAAAACTGTGTTAACCAAATGAGACAGGCAGGTTGGATCTAGTCCCAGCTTTTAATAAGAAATTATGTTTTAGAGAAGAGAAATCAGGGTGAGATAGTTGTCTTTACTCTCCTCTAGAAGACCATCAATGTCACATTCCTTAGGACACCATTTTGAAAAAGAGATTAAGACATTTTTTTCTTAAGAGGACCAAATCATTCTCAGATTCACAATTTGTTTTTCCTGTCCACATCACATTTTGGAAGTGGAAGGGGGCCTTACAGATCATGCATTCCAATCTTTTTCCCAATGCAGAAATACTGTGTACAACCCCATGACAGATGGCTTCTACTTGAGCATTTCCAGGATTTAGAAGCTCGATCTTTTGTTGAGAAAGCCCATTTCTTTGAAGAGCAGCTCTAATTAGAAAATCCTTTCTCATAGCTTGACAAAATAGACCCCTTTAAACTTGTATTTATTGTTTTTAGTTCTCTTTAACAAATATACAACATCTGCTTGTTGCAAACATGCAAAGGTATTCAAGAAGACAAATGAAAGGGTAATAAAAAAGTTATACCAAGCCAAACTTTCTTTATGACTTGAATTATCACGACTTCTTAAGAGCTTGAGTTGGATGTAGGAAAGATGGACCCAGTCGCAACTAACTTCTAATTAAGCAGTGCCCAGGTTCAGGAGGCACTTTGAATACCTAAAGTTGGATGATGCTCATACTCTGCAAGCTATTTGTCACTGTTCTGATTTGTGTACCCAATACCACTCTTGCCTCAGGTTTTCAATGAAGAGGGGCACTTCTGCAGCCCTACAAGGGGGTAGTATTGGAGTTAGCTTTTCAAATTTCTCTCAGCCTTTTTATTCACCCTTTTCTGTAAACACTTAGCATGGGGGCGCAGGAGGAGCTGCCCTGTGTCCTTAGGTATCTCCTATTGTGTCTTTCTGGATATTTCTGCTTTTATTAAGATACAAATAGATTGAGATATCATAAAAGCCCATTTTCTTTGATTGCCAATAGCTCTAGATAATCTCTATATTTATCAAGGCCTGTCTATGCTTTGGAAGTAATTTAATAATTAGTATAGAAAATGTTATATGGTAGGTTGTGATATGAGATGAGATGATATAATACTAGTTTTAGATTTTATTTCACCAAAAGCTTCCATCTTATGCATTGTTCTTTGTGTATTTTGCAATGCAGATGTAAAAATTCTGGGCTGCCCAATAAAGTTTCTCTAGATATCTGGGCAGAGACTTGAAGTACTTGTGACATATCCATGGACAGATTGGGGCACTTATTCCCTTAGTCACTTCTGATGAAAAGGCTACAACTAGTTTTACATGGATAATGCTATAAAATAGTTGTTACCAGTTTTTCTGCTGACAAAAATGTTGGACTGAATAGTGGGAGTAGAAGTTACTCTTCTCCTAGTTCACCCTATTAATAGTTCATCCAATTAATAATGACCATGCTTAGCTGCTTAGCTTAGATGGAGCCTCTTCTGGTCTTCTGCACAAAAACAGGCTGTGCTCTTCCATTCACTCAAAATTTGGTTCTGATGTTGAAACTGATTGATGCCACACATGCACCAAGAGGTTATGTAAAGGTTTATTATGCACTGAGGCTTTCTGAAGAGAGCAGGGCAAGTGTCCAGGCAGAGCTGAAAATGCGATGAGAGAGCTAGGAGAGGAGATTGGTTTGGCTTTTATTGTGGTTGTGGGTTGGGGCTGGGATGAAGGTTTGCTCACATGGGCTGGAGTTTACACATTTGAACTTCTTGCTGGCACTAAAGCAGGGTGCACTCAGGCTTTCTTAGCAGCTTGCTCGGATGTAGAGCAGAAAGAGAAGAAGGACTGGTGGAATGTGAAAGCCGTCAGCAGTCAAATATAAAAGCTGGAGCCAAAGACTTTAATATAGTGTTAAGTTGTGCTTTTAGGTAAAATCAAACCATTCTGGGCATGTGCACTGCACCCAGGATGAAGAGCTCAGAGACCTCTCACTAATTGCTTCCCTTTTACTTCTTGCTACCCTTCTCGTCCCTGTAAGATCCTTCCTGTACCTCACTCTCAGCAGAAATGTAATAGTTATCTTAAACTTTTGGCTCAGACACTTGCTTCTCTTGCTAAGTTGGGATTCCTGCTTATATACATTCATGTTCAAGCAAATATGTTTGTACTATGTATATGTGTGTATAGATTACAGAGAATTCAATTTCCTTTTCTTCCTCTTTGGGTTAGGAGTGTGTATTGACTTTGCAGAACCACGGCAGCAAGTTGTAAATGATAGATGAGCAGAACATCTCCCATGCTTGAGGAAGTGGGACTGCAGGAAGAGCTGTGGGAGCGCAGGTGCACTTGGCCACTTTTTCTACATTTACATTATTGGTGTGTCAATCTACTAAGTCTTCCCTACTAAGGCTGAGTTCCTCAGTGACACAGTTTGGAAATTGGCCATTGGAGTAATGGAGTCACTGTAGGGATCCTCATGTGATTGAAAAGAGCTTCATTCTCAGTAAGTATGTTCTGTACAGGTAGAGCTCAGAATCAAATGCTTTCTGCATTTGCAAGTTTGGGAAACTAAAGGAGGCATTAGAAGAGAATTTGACTTGTGGAGAGATGATCTGATCCTAGATTTTCAAATTTTTTTTGACACAAATAGTGTTGTTTTCTGTTATTGTTTATGCTTGCTTAATTTCAGGTTTCTTATCTTTCTCATGAAAAAATGCTCTGGATAAATGTTGGGCAGAGAAGCTGCTTCTTACTCATTCCTTATAGTCCAAAAGGTATTAAAAATAGAAAAATTTTATAGAGACAGATTTTACCAAGTGATTAAAGGCATTTGAAATTAAAGCTTAGTGCAATCTTACTAATGATTTTAAAATATTGAAATTAGAATCTGTCAGGTGCCAGGTGCCTAAGGAACAGAACAAATCACACTGCTAGGCAAAGTCTCAGGTAAAATGCCCTCCATTTCAACTAATTCACACATGTTAGATATATCTGCTGGGCTTAGGGATGGATTGTGGATTGAGAGTGCCAGCTTCAGAAGAACCTAAGACATTCCGCTTTGATTCAAGATTCAAGGCAAGCCCTTGGATGACTATTGTTATTTTCACAAAGATTATATGCCAACATTATTATTCTTGCCAGTGTAAACACAAAATATGAGAGGCTGTTAGAGTCTCTACTACACCATACTTTTCACCATGCTATTTTAAAATCATTCATGTGTTTTTTTTTTTTCTTAGCATTGGTATGATGCTTTATCCTAGGAAAACTCTTTGAAATTTTCATCATTAATAATCTTTCAAGCAATCCAGTGAGATAAGTTAGGACTCCTGGCACTGTCTCACACCTGAGTATACAAAAGCAGAAAGAGAGCATTGGACTTGAACCAAATTATAATATTTTAATACAAGAATGAGAACTAATAGCCTGGAGTTTCCAATCTGTTGTTTAGCCAGCTGGCTTATGCTCCTGTAAGTCATGTTATTTGTATGAACTCGAGAGAATTGTTAGGTTCTTGAAAGGTACGTCTTAAATAGGAAGCAAATCAGAGGAATCATTTGAGCTCCATGCTTTTTCAAGAGAAATATTCTGCAGTTGCCTGCCTACTATAGATTTACTTCCTTTCTTCACTCCTGTTTTATACTTTTCCAGATATAATGCAGAGAAAAACTTTTATGAGAAGTTAGCCAGAGTTTTCATGGTGTTTCAGAGAATAAAACTTCTGACATATCTGTGGATGGTGTTTGTTTTGACAGCTTCAAGTCAAAATTTGGGAGCTAGAGAACCAAGAAAGAATTTCTTCAAACTAGGAGTTGGTCAGAGAGAAGACCACTAGCAACAATGATAAGAAATATCCAGAGGAAGACTTTTGTGGTGCAGACCTTGGCATGATTAGAACATCAGGCAAATTTGGATCATACAAATAACTTATAGAGCTTTTTCATAGATATGAACTGGAAGTTTTATTAGGAAATCAAGTGTCCACGATAGAACATTTTTAGCTGCTTGGCAAAAAGCCTCGGTCAAACAAAAAGGATTCAGATGTTTTTGGTGACAGCTGACGTGGAATAACTTTTTATAGTACATGTTCTATCATGTGGCACAATTTGTGAATTTTCTCAAAAAAAGTGACAGTCAACGGAGGCCTGTGTTTGTGGGTTTTATCTGTAAAAATAAAAGATCTAGGTTCCGTGAAAAATAAAATTCACAACTTATCAACATTCAAAATAGAAAAAAGTTTCAGTTCTGCTTTAGGGAAGATGAATGAAGTGGAGAATTGTTCCTGATGAGCTTCTAAGCTTAGGAAACATAATATAGAAAATAAAAAAGTGTAGTTTTTGTTATTATTATTTTTGCCAGGGTTAGAAAGTAGTCATAAAGAGATATCCAGGAAGCAGTAGGCAGTCCAACGGCTTCTGGTGAGTGGAATTCTTTATTCCCTTTCAAGATTCTTTGTTGTGGGAGAGAACTGTTTTTTACATGTCTAACCTCCCTCTTGCCTTGAACGATCTATCTTTCCTTTGGATATCTACCCACCCTTCGAGTCTCAGTCACATCTTACTGACTAGATCACATAGTCTGATTGCTCCATAGGTTGGGGAGCCCCAAGATCACTCTTAAGCTTTATGCTTGACTAGAAAGACTTAATGGAGAACAGAAAAAACTTATACTCATGGTTACAGTTTATTACAGTGAAAAGATGCAGATTAAAATAAGCAAAGAGAAAAAGGCACAAGGGGCCAAGTTCAGAAGAAACCATACACAAGCTTGCAGGTGTCCTCTTCCAGGAGAATCCCATGGATGTGCTTAATTCTCTCAGCAATCATGTGTGATGACACATGCAATGTGGCTAACAGAGGAAGGGCTGAGCCTTGGTGTTCCAGAGTTTTTATTGGGGTTTAGTCACTTAAGCAGCTGACCCCAACCACTCAGCTTCCGGCATCCCAGAGCAAAAATGGGCATCACCATAAATCACATTGTTAACATAAGCTATCTGATCAAACTGGTACTGGGTGACCCAAGGCTTGAGGCATACAGACACTCTTACCAGGCAGAGTATTCCAAGGGCTTGAAGCTTGTCTTCTAGGAGCCAGCCAAGGACCAGTCCTGAAGTAGGCAGGTACTTGGGCATGTGCAGGGTTTGAGCAACCCAAGCCTACTGAGTTATCTCTTTCCCACAAAGCCTACACTCCTGGCCCTTGGCTTAGGCTCTCTTCCTAAAATGAATCACACTTTTATGAGCATCTACATTTAGTATAGTGTTTACATAACTCAGCAATCATGTCAGCATGAATATACCTAACACCTCAAGGATCTAGTGAGGGGTAGGGATGAACTTAAAGGAACAACCAATCCATCCTGTGAAGGCATTATATGTAATTTTCATATATTTGTGCTAATTTGATTACTTGCTATCCCCCTTGATCTATTGTTATTTGTACCTTGTGATAAACGTATGCAGTACCACTTAGCATAGTGATTAACTGATGGTTAGCTAAATCCAGTTCTTCTGGCTGGTCACTTTTCATCAGTACTATATCCTGAAGAGGCCTTATCTCTAACTTCTGAAACATTTGGTCATTAATATGAGTATTATTATATAACTTATTGATACAAAGTGCTTGAATCTTACTGGCAATGCCAGTGTTACATTATATTGAATATAGTCATGATACAATTCAGTTTTATTACAAAACAAGTCAGTTAGAAGTATATTGGTATTTGTAATGTCTTCCCAATAGAACTGGTTCTTGTCCATATAGCAGATATTATTGTGGACAGGAATCCTTAAAATTGGCCATGGTTTGACTATTTCTGAGTTCTAAGTCAGTTAGGGACAGAGCTAGTTACCTCACCTTCATTTAAAAAGTTTTGTATCAAGAGAGGTGTCCATTGTGTGCTCTTTTATAGCCAAGCCCACTTCCTTCTGTGGAGAGGACACAAGTGTTACTTGGAATAGTTCTGATTCCTGCTAGCCATACTACAGGTTATATTTTATTCTGATCTATCCTTGAAGTGAAAGCAGTCAGGTGCATCTGTGTAAATTAAATTGCCACAGAGAAATTTCCTAGGTTTGGAGATCCATAACATCCCATCAGTGCACTTCTTAAGCCTCTGTAGCAGAGTGGAAGGCCATTGCCACATAGTTACTTTAGCCCTAATCTGTATTAAAATAGTCAAGAGGGGCACCTGGCTGGCTCAGTTGGTTGGGCATCCGACTCCTGGTTTTGATTCAAGTCCTGATCTTGAGGTCATGAGACTGAGGCCCAGATTGGGCCCCGTGTTCATTGGGGAGTCTGCTTGAGGATGTTCTCCTCTCCTTCTTCCCTTCTCCCCTCAAATAATAAATAAAATCTTAAAGAAATAGTCAAGAAGTGCTGGTGGGTTGGGATACAAGGAATACTTTTCTCAATGCCAGGTCCTAGCATTATCTAGCATTATTTGTTGAGTTGGTCTAACTAACTTCACTAAATCCTTGTCATCTTTTCAGGCTGGCTCCCAATCCTTACCTTCCTCCTGGAAGAGAATACCCTCCAATCTGCTTATTCTAGTAGATTCATCTTTTTCATTTGAATATTGTTCCTCACTAAAAGTGAATTCATCTTGTTCTGTGACGTCTAGACTGGCACCCATCTCCTCTAAAACACTTCTGTCTTGTGGGCCAGTGTTGTTTAACCTACTACGCTTTTTGTTGCCATTGTGTACTGATGGCCTGAGTGCTGGTAGGATGCATGTTTTGTGCCCCAAAATTTGAGTCTCTCAAATGCTGGGTTAAATGAGTGGTAGTCATGCCTAGATATGAGGTAGTTTGAATATGCTGTATGGCTTCCCATAGCTTTCCTCATCTCAGAATTGGGCTGCTCCGCAGGGGATTTTGGACCCAAAGCATGAAGCCTACTGCTTAATTCTCATCAGAAACCCATTGGTTCTTCTATTTTGGTTAATAGTTTTTCACCCACAAAAATGAGAACAATATGTACTTTTACATAGTACATGGTGGCATGTCAGGCATGCAGCTGCTCTGTTTCCTCCATTATGACCAGGGGCCTTTCTAAGCATGTGCAAGGTTTATAGTTGCACAGTGATCAGTCTGCCAGAAGCTGTAGACTACATAGTGACTGGAAATTTCTTCCCAAGTGATATCAATTGTAGTATATGTTACCTGAAAAATGGGAGTCAAAAGATATTGGCACATTACTGGAGTTCCAACCTCATCGATAATTTGTCCAGTTAATCATCATTTTGTATGAGCAGAATGTTTCCCAGAGTGATGCCATTCAGGTTTCTAGGCTGCCATTAGACCTTGTCAGATTCCAAAAGCAGGGGTGGTCTTGGCAACCATATGGCTTCATTGTTTTGGGCATCTGGTATAATTGTGCTATGAGACAATATCATTCTCCTGCTCTGAATCTTTATCAGGCCACCAATGTAAAATTGGATCTCCCTTGTTTCATATCCACTTATTCATTCCTTTACCCTCAGTTACTATTTTTTCCCCTCTACATTTGTCATCAATTTTGACCTAAAGTTTCCCATCTTTAGAAGGCACATTCATTTCAGGCACTGTACTGGTGCAGACAGTCCTCAGGAATATCAGTCTAGCAAGTGCCTCCGGCTTAGCAGATCTTCATTTATATAGGATAGGGTTATGCAGGTACAGAATTAGTGGGGTAGCTCTACCTTTAGGCAGTATAGCTCTATTCACTGTCTACCCCAATTTCGCCAAATAAGGTAAAGGCACTGTAAGTTATTTGTGTGGGAGCACGCTATCTTTCACATTGTTTGTGCTCAATAAAAACTTCCTGATTGATTGATTGATTATGAGAGAGATTTAGACAACTAGTAGAAAATGGCTTTATTATTTTTTCAACCCATCTAAGATGTTCTTCACCTCTTGATCACATCTTAGGCAGATTATATAATGTTCTGATCTCATTTCTATAATGAGGAAATTATAGAATTTCCCTTTTCTGTAATTGTGACTTTTTGTATGGTAGGCTGTTTTGTGGGCAACTACATGGACAGGGTAATTCATTGGATAATTTGGAAGTCCTTCCAAAGACCACCACATTGCACACTTCCAGTATACTGGCTTCACACTCTCTGGTTGACTAATCTGCAAACCCTGTTGCTTTATGCCCCTTGGAATGTGTTCTGTAACCTCGAACTGTGAGGTCTCCTCACCCCCACCCTCATGGATGAGATATCTACAGTGGGGGCCCCGCCCTGCTACCTTCTAAGTACTTACTTGACCCAAGGTAAACAAGATCATCCTTGCTGTACTCCATAGTAGCAGTTCAGACTGACCCACTGTTGCCCTCTCTTTCTGTTATGTTGTTAGGGGTCCCTTCAAAATTTGCCAGACAAGGAGACCCATGAGTCTCTATGCTCATATATGCCCAAACTCCAGAGTATCCATGTCAAGTTTGCTCAAGAACCCTGTTGCTGCTTTCTGCTCTGATGACAGGGCTGGGAGGCCCTCTGTACTTCTCCAAGTGTGCAGTTTGAGAGTGACAAGTCAGTGTCCCTCTTTCACACCCAGTCTCCTGGAGTGTTTCTTTTGATCCCTGCTCCTTTGTCTTAGAGAGGTAGGTGCACCATCCTTCCTCCTCTCAAGGCCACCGCACTCTCCCTTTAAGCCATAGACTTGCTGTTTCTGTTGCTGAGCAAATTACCAAAGGGAATTCTTAAGCAGGTTGGAACTGGCAGCACCACAGTTACAACATCCCAACACTTAGTCCTACAGGAGAATTGTGCTTTTACAGGACAGTTCCCATGAAAGAGGTATCATAACATCTCTTACAGCAAATTTGTTTATCTGTAGGCAGGGAAAGGTTGCTGAGGAACAAAATTCTGTGTTTAACTTGGTTCTCAGATACTAACATTTATAACAATTTAGCACATTTGTGCATTATTATATTTGAAAGAAATCATTTCTTACGTCTTTGGAGATTTCAGGTAGGAGGCCTATTTACTAAGACCTTGTCACAGCTTCCGTTGCTGAGATCATTTGGTATGCCTGTTATGGAATAATCTGTAAACCAAACCCTGAAGATAAGTGGATTTTAGTCATTTTCATTTTTGTAATTACAATTTTATTATTTCAAGGAGGGAAGTGCTGGATTTAGAGGTTTCAATCATGTCATCTTCCCTAATTTAACTTAGCAACTTTCTTTCTATAACTATGTTAATCAGAGCTCTATGTCTGAATCTAGGGATTTCTCCCATTGAAGCTGGATTATGTGAAATTTTATCTTTCTTTTCAATACCTGCACAAATTTTGGGTTGACATACCAATCTTATTCTGTTTCTTACAAGTTTAAGTTTAATGGGAAATCGGCAACAGTATAAAGAATTAGCATTTGAATTCCTGAACTTGGTTCATACATGCCCTAGGAAGTAGGGACTCAGAAAATTCTCCAAGTAACTAAGGTGAAAAGCATTTGGGTCTAAATGAAATATTCTGTACTTCATTGATGGGCAAAAATAATAACTGCAATTCTTCCATTTGCTTTCAAGATTTCTTATGAAAAATAGCTCATCTTTTTCATGGTCAGAGTGTCCTAGAAATAGTTGTAGTGTTTGTGACAGATTGCTGGGTGCTTAGATATTATTTTAATATAAGAAAATAATCTCCTGTGAAGCCATTAGACTACAGGCTTTTGGAGAACAGACATTGTGTCTTGTTTTCTATTATATTTCCATTTCCTAACACACAGTGCCATGTTTGTAGTACATACTTAATAAATATTTGCTGGATGGTATCAGATCCCCATATTTTTAAAAAGTGCTAAGCTATATTCTGAGTGCTCTGTATGTATTAACTCATCTACATGTCACAAAAACACTTTTAAGTAGGTGCTACTATTATCTCCATTTTATTATGGCTAGGGAAACTAAGGCAAAGAGAATTATGCAACTTCACCAAGGAAGCAACAGAGCTGGAGCTCAAATCCAGGTTCTGGGTGTAGAGCTTGCACACTTAACCACTGTACTAATCTAGCACTCTTCTGACATTGGAAATATAGAGATGTATCTTCCTAGTGTGCCTGGGTGAAGGGGGTTAAAAGGTACAAACTTCACTTATAAAATAAACAAGTCAGGGGAATATAATGTACATCATGGTGACCATAGCTAATAATACTGTATTGTGGGGCACCTGGGTGGCTCAGTGGTGGAGCATCTGCCTTCAGCTCAGGATGTGATCCTGGGGTCCTGGGATCGAGTCCCACATCAGGCTTCCCACAGGGAGCCTTCTTCTCCCTCTGCCTGTGTCTCTCATGAACAAATAAATAAAATCTTAAAAAAATATATTACCATATTGCATATTTGAAAGTTGCTAAGAGAGTAGATCTAAAAAGTTCTCATCATAAGAAAAAAAATTTTGGTAACTGTATGACTTTGGATGTTAACTAGAAAAAAAAAAAAAAAGAGATCTTTGGTAGATTTTTGACAGTTTTCCAAGGCAGGGTCTCTTGTCAACAGATACTTAATCAACAGATATTTTCCTACCAAGTAAAGCTTTATACTGTCACAAGAGGCTTTATAATTCATTCTTAATTATTGGTTAGATGTATGTGTTTTCCTCAGAATTGTCACATTTAGAATGAAGCCACATTTGGGTTCACATGCCATATAGTTATTGCCCTCTGCATTGTTTTAGAGGGATGTCTGGCTTGCCAATGGTCCTGTTGACTATAGAATCACACCAGGGAGTCCTTGGGAAGGACTAGCTGCCAGAGGCCTAAGCAAAAACCCATAGCTATGGGCCAGTAATGCAATTAATACCTCGTTAAAAGAAAACCCCATTAGGATGGACAGATGACTGGCTGTTGCAGAGCAGAGCAAAGATCTTGTTGGAGGGCAGAGCAAAGGACAGAGAAGGTAGAGAAGATTCAGTCTTTATGGAAATAACTAAAATAGGGAGTAGAGGAGGGAAAATTGAAAAAAAGAAAGAAAGAAAGAAAGAAATGGTAAGTCCAGGAGGCTGAGGAATAAGACAGCCTGTGTCTGTGTGGGGATCCAGGAGGAAGGTTTACATATGAATTGTAGTGACAGGCTAAAGTAGGGCTAGGAATCATCCACATTGCTACTTTTCTGATTTTGTGATTCCCAGAGTGGATGTGTTGGTGTAGAAGTCATCAGCTCCAAAGGATCCAATTTTTTGATGGAGTCTTTTGGCACATCAGGTCTGAGGCCTCCCTTGTCTGTAATTCCAGAGATGTAGTCTCAAAATAATGCCACATGACATTCTTATCTCTTTCAACTTCCACGAAAGGACCAACTGCTATCATCTGTCTAATCAGAACCACAAGCATTCACCCATTTATTCACCATTCAACAAATATTTATTGAGAGCCCTGGTTAAATATATAAGTAGCTGAAGCCAGGGCATATTGGGAAGTTATAGCTCTACTATGAATAAGACAGCTACTTCATTTTTTAGAGAAGTTGTTATGATCTGTAGAACTATTTAGGAAATAACTTTTGGGTTCACATAAATCTAGCTCTTAAATCTGTGCAAAAACCACCCTTGCAGAATTCCTGGATCTGTTTTCTGCTGCTCTAGGCCAAAGCCATTTTGTCCTTTACTTCTCTGCTCATAATTCAATTGGCATACTTATATCTGGAGTCCATCCTCAAGTCCAGGGCGATGTGGCTGGGGAACTTTCTGCAGGCAATACTCTTTATCCAAGACTGCAGGTGCTCAGAAATGAAGGAGGGAAGCCAATGTGAAGTGAGGACTGAGGTCATCACCTGAAAACGGATGGTACATGAAGCTGAAGGAGAGAAGGAGCACAGAGAGAAAGCAGGGCCCTTAGAAGGTGTGGGGCTTAAGGAGGAAAGATGAGCAGCTGGGGGAGGAGGGAGGAATGCAGGCAACTGGGCTGCAGTCTGTTGAGTGTGAGGGACCCGAGGAGGAGGGTGGCTACCACCAGTCCTCACGGGGAGCAGGGAGGCCTGGCCTTGCACTTCCCTTTCTTCCCCTGTCGGTCCTGCCCCAGCCCAGCCCCCCTCCACGTCCCCTCCCCTCCCCTGCTCCTGTCCCTGCCCCTGCTTCTCAGCCCATTTCTTCTGACTGGGCAGTTTCTCTAGGTTCAACTACTGGGAACCTTGAGACTTGAGGCAGGAAATACATTAGCAGTGAATGAAGTTCATTTTCATCTGGTAAGCCCTGGTTTAGTCTTTCTAGTTGTTTATCGCTGGTGACAGTTTTGACGGCTACACCTGTTGTAGAACACATTGTAATATACTCACCATCACCCTCGTAATTCCAAGTGAACTTCCAGTGTATATGTGTGCGTGCTTGCGTGCGTGTTGGTCCAGACTTCCATCCAGTATAAAACCTCATCTCTTCTGCATGGTTCTGGAAGGCCAGGACAGGCTGTATTTGTACTGAATACTTTAGATAATCTTTTCTAACCTTCGTGGCAGGTTATGGGAATCTGAGGTGGAAAGTGTGATCTATTTGAGTCTTCCTCTCTCCTTGCACTAAGACGCTGCCTGCTGTTGGAATCAGCTAACCCCGTTGTGTGCATGTGGGGTGTATGTGTGTGTATGTTGAAAGAACTTTTATTTCTGATGTTGTACTTCTTCTATTTTTACTGTCTATGCTATTTGCACTGCTGACCATATCAGTTTGTTTGTTTGTTTGTTTTGCAAGTGTTTCAATTCCTTAAAAAGCAGACAACCCTCTCCACAATCCCTGTCATCATCCTAGCCCCATACCTATTATATGTAGCAGCCCCTTGGTAGCCCAGTGCCTCACCTCCCACCTGCATATCATCCCGATTAACCACAGGTGAAAGTTTTAGACATCGTGATGCCATTGCATGTCAGTAATCAAAACCATTGCTTTCATAATTTCACTTTCATTTCACAGACTAAGAGTCTGCTTAAACATTGCTCTCTTATAAGCTGTTAGCTACTTGGGGATAAGGACGTTTTTTCCTGAGGAGGTGGTTGTCTGTTTCCCCTTCAGGTAGTTCCAGTGTTGAGCATGAAGGAATCAATAAATAAATATTTGTCGGATGATGAATAAAAATAAATAAATAAATAAATAAATAAATAAATAAATAAATAAATAAATATCCTGGTAACTTTGAAACTAACTCTTGTAATAAAATGAAACAAAGGCTAGCATGAACATTGGGGTGCAGGTGCCCCTTAAGATTAAGATCTGTATCTTTGGGGTAAATACCCATTAGTGCATTGCTGGGTCATGGGGTAGCTGTAGTTTTAACTTCTTGAGGAAACTCCATACTGTTTTCCAGAGTGGCTGCCCCAGTTTGCATTCCCACCACCAGTGTAAGAGGGTTCCCCCCCTTTCTCTGCATCGTTGCCAACATTTGCTGTTTCCTGAATTGCTAATTTTAGCCATTCTGACAGGTATCTCATTGTGATTTTGATTTGTATTTCACTGATGCCTAGTGATGTGGAGCATTTTTTCCTGTCTGTTGGCCACTTGTATGTCTTCTTTGGGGAAATGTCTGTTCATGTCTTCTGTCCATTTCTTGACTGGATTATTTGTTTTTGGGGTGTTTTTTGAGTTCAGTTCTTTATAGATCTTGGATACTAGCCCTTTATCTGATAAGACATTTGCAAATATCTTCTCCTGTTCTGTAGGCTTTCTTGGTTTTGTTGACTGTTTCCTTTGCTGTGCAAAAGGTTTTTATCTTGATGAAGTCCCAATAGTTCATTTCTGCTTTTGTTTTCCTTGCCTTTGGAGACGTGTCTAGCAGGAAGTTGCTGCGGCTGAGGTCAAGGAGGTTGCTGCCTGTGTTCTCCTCCAGGATTTTGATGGACTCCTGTCTCTACTGAGGTCTTTCATCCATTTTGAGTTTATCTTTGTGTATGGTGTAAGAAAAGGGTCTAGTTTCATTCTTCTATATGTGTCTCTCCAATTTTCCCAACACCATTTTTTGAAGAGACTTTTTTCCTTTGACTATTCTTTCCTGCTTTGTTGAAGATTAGTTGACCATAGAGTTGAGGGTCCATTTCTGGGTTCTCTGTTCTGTTCCATTGATGTGTGTGTCTGTTTTTGTGCCAGTGCCACACTGTCTTGATGATCAAGCTTTGTAATAGAGCTTGAAGTCCGGCATTGTGATGCCATCAGGTTTTCTTTTTCAACATTTCCCTGGATATTTGAGGTGTTTTCTGGTTCCATACAAATTTTAGGAGTATGTGTTCCAGCTCTGTAAAAAATGTTGGATGGTATTTTGGTAGGGATTGCATTGAATGTGTAGATTGCTCTAGGTAGTGTAGACATATTAACAATATTTATTCTTCTAACCCATGAGCATGGAATGTTTTTCCATTTCTTCCCCATTTTTTTTTTTAATGAGTGTTCTTTAGTTTTTAGAGTACAGATCCTTTACCTCTTTGTTTAGGTTCATTCCTAGGTATCTTATGGTTTTGGGTGCAATTATAAATGGGATTGATTCCTTAACTTCTCGTTCTTCTGTCTCCTTGTTAGTGTATAGAGACGTAACTGATTTCTGTGCAATGATTTTATATCCTGCCATGTTGCTGAATTCCTGTATGAGTTCTAGCAATTTTGGGGAGGAGTCTGGGGTTTTGAATGTAAAGTATCATGTCATCTAAGAGGAGTGAGAGTTTGACTTCTTCTTTGCCAATTTGAATGCCTTTTGTTTCTTTGTGTTGACTGCTGAGGCTAGGACTTCTAGTACTATGGTAAACAACAATGGTTAGAATGGGCACCCCAGTCATGTTCCTGACCTTAGGGGAAAAGCTCTCAGTTCTTCCCCATTGAGAATGATATTTGCTATGGGCTTTTCATATATGGCTTTTATGATATTGAGGTATGTTCTCTCTATCCTGCATTGTGGAGAGTTTTAATTAAGAAAGATGCTTATTTTGTCAAAGGTTTTTTCTGAGTCTATTGAGAGGATCATATGGTTCTTGTCCTTTCTTTTATTAATGTGATGTATCACAGTGGTTGATTTGAAAATGTTGACCCATCCTTGCAGCCCAGGAATAAATCCGACTTGGTTGTGGTGAATAATCCTTATAATGTAATGTTGTATCCTATTGGCTAGTATCTTGATAAGAATTTTTGCATCTGTGTTCATCAGAGATATTGGTCTGTAATTCTCCTTTTTGGTGGGATCTTTGTGTGGCTTAGGGATCAAGGTGATGCTGGCTTCATAGAATGAATTTGGAAGTTGTCCTTCCATTTCTATTTTTTGAAACAGATTTGGAAAATAGGTATTAGTTCTTCCTTAAATGTTTGGTAGAATTCCCCTGGGAAGCCTTCTGGTCTTGGACTTTTGTTTGTTGGGAGATTTTTGCTGACTGCTCCAATTTCCTTGCTGGTTATGAGTCTATTCAGGTTTTCTGTTTCTTCCTGTATTTATAGCAGCAATGTCCACAATAGCCAAACTATGGAAAGAGCAGAGATTTCCACCAACAGATGAATGGATAAAGAAGATGTGGTGTGTATATCTATAGTGGAGTATTACTCAACCATCAGAATGGCTGAACTCTTTCCATTTACATCTGTGTGGATGAAATTGGAGGGTATTATGCTGTGTGAAATAAGTTAATCAGAGAAAGACAATTATCATAGGGTTTCACTCATATGAGGAATATAAGAAACAGCACAGAAGATTGTAGGGGAAGGGAAGGAAAATGGAATGGGAAGATATCAGAGAGGGAGACAAACTATGAAAGACTCTTAACTATGGCAAAGAAACAGGATTGCTGGAGGGGAGGTGGGTAGGGGGATGGAGTAACTGGGTGACAAGCATTAAGGAGAGTAGGTGATGTGATGAGAACTGGATATGATATGCATCTGATGAATTACTCAACTTTCCATCTGAAACTAATGATGTACTCTATATTGCTAATTGCATTTAAATAAAAAAGAACATTACTGTAAAAAAACAGAATGAGAAAGTTCATTATACATTAATATTGAAAATATAAAAAATACACTGTTAAGTGAAAGATCATGCTATTATTGTGCAGAATAATAGAAAATAGTAATAATAATAATTGTTGTTACTACCACATTGACCACTG
Organism: Canis lupus dingo; assembly: GCF_003254725.2. Taxonomy (NCBI): domain Eukaryota; kingdom Metazoa; phylum Chordata; class Mammalia; order Carnivora; family Canidae; genus Canis; species Canis lupus. The sequence goes on from NC_064243.1 coordinate 15,298,323, forward strand.
GAGAGAGACTTCCTATTATTTCCAGAAAGGTTGCTAATTTAACTCCAGAATCCAAAATCTGTTGAGTGTTGAGTTCTAGGCCCACTCTTGGTAATAGCTGTCTTAACTTGGTTTCGTGAAAAAAGAGAGCTTCTTGGGAAGGCGTTGTCATCCTAGAGAAGTGACAATGAAGGAGAAAGGGGAGTGAACTGATGAAGAAAGCAGAAGAATTACAAGGGGGTGTGCTACTAAGGAAGCTATAGCTTCCCAAGAACACAGCTGGAAACAGATGGCATTTACAACTCTTCTCTCAGAGCAGTCCTCTGCAAAGGAAGGGTGGGCGTGAGGTAGACAGATGACCAGTTTATCTTCCTGCTTCTTTTGGTCTGATTTTCCATTGGTTGGAGTATGTTATTGGGGACATTAACTTTCTTGCATTTCTGGGTTGAATTGCTGGCTGTTTTGAGTAGCTTCTGAAGAAGCTAATGCAAGTCCAGGATAGTCAGTATGCTAAGGTTTCTCCTGGATGGTGGTTCTTTTATATTTACTCACATATCTGCCATTTCTAGTGCTCTTTATTCTTTCCTGTGGACATGAGTTACCATCTAGGGTAATTTCCCTTTAGCCTGATGGGTTTCTTTTAATATATCTTGTAGGGCAGGTCTGCTTGCAACAGACTTCATATTATTTTTATTTTATTCTGGGAGTGTCACTATTTCACATTCATTTTTGAAGGCTGGTTTTGCTGGAGTTAGAATTCTTAGTGGCAGTTTTTCTTCTTCAGCATTTTGATTAGGTGATTCTTCTGAATTCTTGCTCCCATACTTTCTGATGGGAAGTCAGCCAAAATTCACCATTATTCATATTATATTCCCTTTAAATGATAAGTTATTTTCTCTTCCTACTTTCAAGATTTCTTTCTTGCTATTCCCCCCCCCCCCCGCCCCCCCAGTCTTTGGCTTTCACAAGTTTGGTTATGGTGTGTCTAGGTGTGGACATCTCTGTGTTTATCTGGACTTTGTCGAGCTTCTCAGATATGTAGATTAATGTTTTCTAGCAAATTTGAGGTTGAAACCGTTGTCTCTTTTTTTCTGGGCTTGTATCTGCCTTTTTCTGGGATTCCCGTTGCATGTAAATTGGCATGCTCAATCTTGACTCTAAGGTCTCTGAGGTTTTGTTCATTTTTTCTTCAGTGTTTTTTCCTTTCTGTTCTTTGGATTGGATAATTTTTATTGTCTTGTTGTTCATTCATACTTTATTCTCTCATCTCCAATCTGCTGTTGATCCCATGTAGTGAATTTTCCATTTTGGCTATTCTACTTTTTTTTTTCCCCCTTAGATTTTATTATTTATTTAGAGAGAGCCAAGGAGGGGTGGAAATGCAGGGAGAGGGAGAGAATCTCCGGCAGACCCAATGCTGAGTGCAAATCCCAATGTGGGGTTTGGTCCCAGGACTCCAAGATCACTGACCAGAGCTGAAACCAAGAGTTGCATGCTGAGCACCCAGGTGCCCCTTGGCTATTCTACTTTCTAATGCTAGAGTTTCCATTTTTAAGATATGGGTTATATTTCTCTATTGAAGTTTCCTATTTGTTGAGTTACTGTTGTCATATTTTTAAAAATTCTTTAAGATGTTTATAATAAATGCCTTGAAATTTAATGTCTAATAAATCCAATGTCTCCATCTACCTGGAGTCAATTTTTCTTCTTTTTTTTTTTTTAATGATTTTTTTCCCTCAGTATGGGTCACACTTTTTTGTTTCTTTCATGTTTGTAATTTTTGATTGAATGAATCCTGGACAGTTTAATTAACATTGTGTAGCAACTCAGGATGCTGATTTATTTTGTTTGGTTGGTTTTGGTTTTGTTTTTCTTTTCTTTAAATAAATTACCTGAACTTAATCTGTAGAATTTTATTTCCTCCATTGCATGCAGACACTTTTATCTTTGGTCAGCTTATTTATTCTCTTTTTCACTTGTTAGCCAGACTTTATTATTTTGTAAGATTTTATTTATTTATTCATGAGAGACACAGAGAGAGACAGAGACACAGGAAGAAGCAGGCTCCATGCAGGGAGCCTGATGTGGGACTCAATCCCCGGACCCCGGGATCACACCCTGAGCTAAAGGCAGATGCTCAACCACTGAGCCACCCAGGCATCCCGTTAGCCAGACTTTAGAGTGGTGACACCTGTGTCTGCATAATTTATTGATAAGCCAATGACTTAGCAAAGGCTGTGCTCAAACACTTTGAGCCAGTAAGACTTCAACCCTCTGCTGAGGTTGGAAATGCAGAGCTCAGCCATTTTTAAATCTCTTTGGTGTTTGTTTGCCACTGGACTTTCTTGGGTTTCCCCTGCACATCCTTGTGTCTTCCAATCCAAGGATGTGTGGAAGGAAAGCTTATTGACCCCTTCTGTAACTTTCTCATTTCCAGCATTTACTCCATCTGTGAGCACAAACTCAAGCTAGAAAAGAGATAGTTTTTTCCTTAATGCTTTCTATTTGAGGCCCATAATTTTTAGGGAGAAAGCCATGAGTTCCCTACTCTCACCTCCTTACCCCCAACCCAAATAAAGATTGCCCCTTCTCAGATCAGAGTGGCTGGTTTTCCAGCAACCTCAATGTCGTAAGATCACTCTCTTGTCTGTTGAATGGGGATTGGGTATGCAACCAACCCCAGGCAATGAGGCCGTAGACTGTTCTTACCTGAAGCTATAGTAGTTTTTCAAGATCAAGTACTCTTCCAATGTGTTGTTTGCTTTAGGTCTATTTCCAGAGCCCTGGAGTAGTTATTTTTGATGATTTTGACCAGTTATGATTTGTGTGTGTGTGTGAAGAATATTTGCTGAACTCTTCACCTTGCTGCAGCTGGACATTCATCTCCAGTATACTTCTGCCCATTGTTTCATTTTCAATCTTTCTGTCTCATTTTGTTTTAATTTATCTTTTATAAAAATCAGGAATTGGGGTTTCTTTTGTGATCTAGTGGTTTTTTTTATTTTTAAAAGATTTTTTATTTATTTATATGACAGAGAGAGCACAAGCAGGGAGAGTGGCAGCCAAAGGGAAAAGCAAGCTCCCTGCTGAGCAAGGAGCCTAATGTGGGGCTTGATCTCAGGGTCCCAGGATCATGACCTGAGCCAAAGGCAGATGCTTAACCAACAGAGCCACTCAGGCACCCTATGATCTAGTATTAAAAGTTATTTTTTTCAGGGCACCTGAGTGGTTAGTCAGTTAAGCATCTGCCTTCGGCTCAGGTCATGATCTCAGGGTGCTGGGATGGAGCCCCATGTCGGGCTCCCTGCCCTTTGGAGAGTCTGCTTCTTCCCCTGCCCCTCCACCTCCCTTGTTCTTTGTCTCTCTTGCATGAGCTCAAATAAATAAATACAATCTTTTAAAAAATCATTATTTTTTTCCTTTCTGATATGCAAATTAAACTTACATTTTACTGAATTTGACACAGAAGTTATATTTGATCTTAGTTTTGTCATGTTACTTTATGTAATATTTTCTGTTTTGTAAGTTTTTAAAGTCTTAACTATGTTCCCTATTGGCCTATTAGTTTGTATGTGTGTAAGATTTTTTCTTACAGAGTTTAGAGAAGTTTGTATTTTTGTTTTAGTGGTTATCTTTATAATTAAATCTTTATATAATAACAGTCTTAGTCTTGTGTTTCTTTAGTCAATATTATTGATTTCTTCAATGTACAGTCATGTTTCCTTTCCCATGTTCTTTTTTTACAACTCAATTTTAATTATTAGTATTTTCTTAGTGTTTACATTGTATTGTTAACCATGCTTATATTTTATCATGTTAGTGGCATTATTGAATGAAATCCTTTGACTGTTAACTATGCAGGTGAAACAATGAAATTCCCATACATTCTACCTTTTAACCTCTTTTTCTCTCCAAATAGTTGTATGATTACTACATTGTGGGGTGATGTAATATTTACATTTTCTTTTATCACCTTAATTTTCACTTTCATTTTAGCCTGAAATTTACAGTTAAGTGTATTTGGTTCTCATGGCCAGCTGCTATTTTTCTTTTTTCTTTCCTAGGCATTTCTTGGTTGGTTGACATTGGTTTTCTGGTCAAGTGCCCAAGAAGAACCTGTGAGTGTCATACTCCTTGTACACTTGCATGTTCCGTTGTTTGTCTGCAGCTGTGTACGCAAAGCTTCCATGAGTAGATGCACACGTAATCCTCCATTCACACTCTTTTTCCGATTTGTTGGTGCTGCCCCACTTCTGGTATTGTGTGTTGCTGTAGAGAAATCTGAGATCACTCTGCAGCTTTTCCCTTTGTGAACAACTTAATCTTTTTGCCTGACTGCCCAAAGAGTCTATCTTTATCTTTATACTCCAGTAACTTCGCAGGGATGTATCTTGCTAACCGAACTGACAGACACATAGTGAGCGCTTTGGTAGAGAGAGTCGGGAAACTTCTCTCGAATTGTGTGCTTGAATCTTTATTCTGTTGAATTGTCTTGGTGGTCCTTGGCCTCTGATGATGCACACGTTAGATTTGCCTTGGCTGCTTTTCATAATCATCTTCCCTCTCACCCTTTTTAAAATCTTTTCCTTATTTCCTCTGAACTTTGTTCATCTTATTATTTCTGTCCTATGTGTCCCTAACAGTGTTTTCTGTAGGTTTTGTTTGTTCATTGTTTTTTGGTTATTCCACGGTTGCCTTTCCCCTCCCTTTTACTTACCTGATAAGTTCTGTCAGCACACATTTTGTTTTCTTCTATTGTCTCACCGTCTCTTACTGAGTTTTGTGTTTCTCCCTTGTGATTTTTCTTCCTGGAGGTGGAGTTTTGGTTTGCTAGGGCTGTCAGAACAAAGTGTCACAGGCTGAGTGGCTTAACCAATGGAAATTCACTTTCTCACAGTTCTGGACGCTTGAAGTCCAAGGTCAAACTGTTAATAGGGTTGATTTCTTCTGAGGCTTCTCTCCTTGGCTTCCAGATGGTCATCTTCCTCCTTTGTCTTCACCTGGGTCTTCCTTTGTGTGTGTCTGTGTCCTTATGTCCTTTTCTCATAAGGCCACTGGTCATACTGATTAGGGCCCACCCCAGTGACCTCATTGAGCTTTACCTCTTTAAAGGGCCTATCTCCAAATACAGCCACATCCTGAGGTCCTAGGGAGTAGGACTTCAACATAGAAATTTTGGTGGAGGACACAATTCAGCCCACAACTTTATGGAATTCTTATTTTTAAAATTTTTCTCACATTATTATTTAGTTGTTTTTATCTCCTCATTGTTTGGTAAGTGTTCTTCATCTAATGATAAAATTTATTGGTTCCCCCCCAGATTGTTTGCTTATCATATTTTCATATTCTGTGGGAATTTCTTATATTACTCATTGAATGATTTGAATTTTCCTCATCTCTTTATATAGACCTGTACTTGTATGTGTGCATGTGCATGTGGTGTGTGTGTGTATATGTGTGTGTGTGTGGTGTTCATGGCAGCCTTACTGGCTTCTCAATCTAAAAGCCCTCTCCTGCCACAGAGAGGGCCTGTTTTTTGCAGCTGTGCTCCTGGAAGTGAATCATTGGGGTGCCTTTCTCCCTGTTTCTCAAAATAAAATGAAAGTCAACCAAGGAGTGTTCCTTTTGTCAGCTTTCTCACTTCCATTTCTGCACCCATTTTCACAAACCAGGTATATCCTTTTGCACTTTGGTGTGAGGTTTCACTTCCAGCACTTGATGTGATTGGGGTCACTAGGCCCTGTCAGCACTCCCAACGTTTCCTGTCTGTCCAACTTCCTCTGTGGCTTTTGTTTTATTTCTGCTAATTTTGGAAGTCTTTATTAGTGTTTATGAGTCAGTGCATTGTGTATTTCTCTTAGTTTTACTGAAGATGGAGTTTTAAGTTGTATTCATTTTTTTTTCTTTGACTTTTGGGTTAAGAAATGGAAAGGTAATTCTTACTCAGCCAGGTTTATATTAGAAGTCAATTAGTAACTGATTGTATGATTCCTGTCTGCCAACCAGAGGGCTAAATGCTGTCGCTTATATCATATCTGATGGCAAGTTACCCTAGTGATAAGAGATAGGATGATAGATATTGCAGATCATCCCTTTCATCTCCACTTTCAGAATGTTAGGTTGCTGCTATAGCAGAAAAGTTAGTCTGCATTTTTCAGACTTTCTTACAACTCAGGCTTGTGTGTGAACTGATGGTCCCCCATGCAGTTTGGAATCCAAACATGAAGTGAAGTCTACACTCTGTTGCCTCTGTGAGTCCTTTGGTAGAGCATCTGTGGCTTTGCAACAATGACAACAGGGTTGTTGTAGAGACGTGGAGTGTAGGCACCCATTTTCTGGTGATATGTTCTGGAAGTCTACAGTCATGGTAGAAGTTTTGAATTTCCAGATCCTAGCAGAAGAAGTATAGATTTAGCAGTTGGGACAGTGGGTTCCACATTCTCTTGATCTCAAATTATGCCAGAGGCAGCAGCTCCATTAGAGGACCAGTGGTGTGGTATTGGCCTGAAAGCTCAGTCAGGGTCCTGCTCCTCCAGCCTTCCCTCAGAAACTTCTGTAACCTCCTAATTCCCCGCACAAAGTCTGCATCTGCTTATGCTGACCAGGATAGTTTCTGATATTTGGAACTGTCTTGACTGGTGGATAATTTCATCCCCATTTTATAGGGAGGGAGAGGTCACCCAACTAGTTAGCAGTGGAACTTGGATTTACTCCCAGTTTGTCTGACTCCAGAATCTCTCATCTAACTACTGTGATTGATCACAGATCTCAGATAATTCTATAGTGTTTATTATGTGCCAGGGACTGTTCTGAGCACTTTAAATTTGTCAACTCACTAATTCCCACAATAATCCCATAAGCCAGGTACTTTAGAAAATTATCTTCATTACACAGGTAAAGAACCAAGACACATAAAGGCTGAGAAATTTGTTCAGAGCCACACTCTGTTCTAAAGTCTGTGTTCTTAATGGTTAGGCTACCATCATCTCAAAAATGAGGTTTGCCTTTATTTTACATTTTCAGGTTTTATTTTTTGAAGTTACTTTTTAAAGAAGATTTTATTTATTTATTCATGAGAGACAGAGAGAGAGAGAGTCAGAGACACAGGCAGAGGGAGAAACAGGCTCCCTGCAGGGATCCCAATGTGAGACTCGATCCCAGGATCCTAGGACCACGACCTGAACCAAAGGCAGATACTCAACCATTGAATCACAGGAGTGCCTTGAAGTTACTTTTAAGATGCAGTCTCTCTCTCTCTCTCTTTTTTAAAAGATTTTATTTATTTGAGAGAGAGAGAGAGAGAGAGAGAGAAGAGGAGAGGAGAGAAGAGAGAGAGAGATAGGAGAGAGAGAGAGAGAGAGAGAGAGAGAGAGATCTAGCAGGGAGTGGGGCAGAGGGAGAAGCAGACTCCTTGCTGAGCAGGGAGCCTGATCCCAGGACCTGGGATCACAACCTGAGCCAAAGGTAGATGTTTAACCGGCTGAGCCACCCAGGCATCTCTTAAGATTCAGTCTTAACTTTGTGGTACAGATGTTAGTTTTAAGCTTTATTCTTACAGATTAATCAGTTTGGCCCTATTCAAATTCTTCCTACTAGAATATTCTGAATAGCTCTTTAGTATGTTGCCAATGTAATGGAAATGGTACTGTCGTAGAATTATGGATTATCAGGATTGGAAGAAAGCCTATTAATTATCTAGTTCAAGGACTTGAATTCTCTCTATAAATGCCTTGTCTATTTATCAGTCAGCCTCGGAGATTCAGCATTTCCCCAGACAGCCATTCCATCTTCAGCCAGGATCTATTAGGAGACTTCCTAAGATTGAGCTAAATGTGCATTGTTAGGACCCCCATTCATTAACTCTTGGTAAATACATACCAGCTGTTATTTCTATTTCACACGATGGCCCTTCAGATATTTGGAGATAGTTATCATGCCTCCTGGAATCTTCCCTCTTCTTCTCCTTAGATGACCTACTTCCAATTTCTTGAATACTTTATCAGGATTTCAGTTGGCTTCAACATACAGATTGCTCTGGATGTATTTGAACTAAGTACAGATTTAGAGTTCGATGTGATTAGCAATGAGCAGAACAAGACCTCATTGTCCTTGTCTGGGATATTGTGTCCTTTGAAGAACTACATTACATTATTGAATCATACTGAAATTAGAGTCAGTTAAACCTATAACCCTTTTTGACTTATGCAGCCATTAGGATCGTCTCTTATATACTATATTTCTTTGAGGTTGTCTCCTCTTGCTCCCTCTGCTCTAAGTATACTGGATTACTCTCAGCTGGTTACTATGCCAGGGCCAGTTCTGCTTAGGGCCTTTGCACATGTACTCCCTCTCATAGGCTGGTATATGCTTCATTTTCCAGCTCAGATTCCCCTACCCCTCTGTTGTGATGCCTTCTCATTTGATTGGTTATTCCCAGAGCAGTCTAAGATTTTCCATGCATGCATTGTCTCCAATGGGCAGGATTTATTAAGTTTCTGTTTCTGTTAGGTCTCTCTAATACACACTTCCAAGGCTCCGTGCTTCCATTTTCATGAACTTATCTCACTTCTGTTTTTTTTTTTTTAAGATTTGTTTATTTATTTATTTGAGAGAGAAAACGAGATAGCATGTGCAAGGGGAGGGGCAGAGGGAGAGAGAGAGAATCCTCAAGCAGACTAGACTCCCTGCTGAGCATGGAGCCTGAGGTGGCGCTCTATCCCAGGATCCAGAGATCAACCTGAGCCACTTAACTGACTGAGCCACCCAGGTACCCATCACTTGTAACTTTTTTAAATGTAAATTTTCAAGCAAGATTAAGAGTTTTATGACCTTTTCATTTACTTTTTTTTTTTTTTTTTTTTTTTTTTAAAGATTTTATTTATTTATTCATGATAGTCACAGAGAGAGAGAGAGGCTCAGAGACACAGGCAGAGGGAGAAGCAGGCTCCGTGCACCGGGAGCCCGACGTGGGACTCGATCCCGGGTCTCCAGGATCGCGCCCTGGGCCAAAGGCAGGCGCCAAACCGCTGCGCCACCCAGGGATCCCTCATTTACTTTTTTATTTCCAGTTTCTGGAACATGTTCAAAATGCATGTATTAACAACTAATTGATAATAATGGGACTTCAAATACCATGTTGTTGGTTTTGACCCATTTAGCCCATCAGGATCTTTGGGATTCATAACTGTGTCACTGAGAGTATTTCCCATTGTCACTAACAGGTTTTATTACCATGCCATTCATGTTCTTATCCAATTGATGGCTAGAATCCTGTATCTTAATAGTAGGAGCTCTCTCCAGGTGAATGTCAATCCTTTGAATTATGTCCATGCAGATAAGATTGAATTCACTTTGTCATATGACCATTCAACTCATATTTCTTTAGGTTGTCTACATGATATTAAGATAGACGTTAATTGCCTTTGGAAAAAAAAAACCCACTAAATTCTATTCCATTTCCCTGAAATATCTTGTCTTCTAAGCTCTGAAAAATTAGTCCTAACTTAATTTAGTAAACATGGAGCTGGATTCTAGTAAACATGATTTCTTATAAGTTCTTGCTAACTAGTTTTAAAATAGAACTTTGCTTAAGATTACAATGCATAATGTACCATTAAAAAACAAAATTCAACTGAGTAAATTTGAAGTTCTAATTGGCTTTATTCCATAATTCATGAGTCGGGCAGCATCCTATCTAGCAAGTAGAAAGGAGCTCGAAGGAGCTGCACAAAATGGAAGGTGTTTAAAGGGGTGAGACAAGGAAGTCATAAACAAAAGAAAGGATTATTTTAGGCAAAGTCACCTTCCTTATGGGGAAGGCAAGGGTCTATCAGGTCAATTACCTCATCAATACTAACCAGAAAAACTACCTTTGCTCATTTGTACTTAGAAAGTACTCCATATAGGGGCACCTGGGTGGCTCAGTCAGTTAAGCGGCTGCCTTTGGCTCAGGTCATGGTCCCAGGGTCCAGGGGTTGAGCCCCAAGTTGGGCTTCCTGCTCCCTTTACATCTGCCAGTGCCCCTGCTTGTGCTGTCTCTCTCGCTCAAATAAATAAAATATTTTAAAAAGTATTCTATGTAGTGATATTTTGGCTGACTGGCTAAAAGTGACATTTCTGGGAAAGGCTCAAAACAGTATTAGATTAGATATTAAGTTTTGGCTTGCTGATGTGGGGCTTAGCACAAGTAACTCCATTTTGGGCCTGTTACTTCTTTTTTTTTTTTTTTTTAAACAATACATCTATATAATTTTGCAGAACTGTTGAGAATGAGGAAGACAGTCACAAAGAAGATTTTTTTTTTATATAACACTGGTTATTATTCTCAAGAAGTTTATCATTAGTATATTATTTAATATATGGTTCATATTCAAATTTCACCCATCACCACAGTGATGTTCTTTGGAATAGGATCCAAATAACCTGGTATGTTGCATTAAGTTGTCATACCTCTTTGGTCTAGAAGTTCCCCTGCCTTTTACATCTTTCATGACACTGGATATTTATGAAGGGATCAATCCCATTGTTCTTCAAAATGTTCCTTAATTTGTATTGGTCTGATTATTTCCGCATGGTCAGATTTTGGTTAAACATTTTTGGCAGAAATGCTGCATAGGTAACGTGTCCTTACATGGCTGGACAGGCATGTTTATCTAATGATTGGTGATTTTAATTTCATCTCTTGGTAAGGTGGTTTCTACCTGGTTTGTCCCTGTGAAGGTATCTTTTCGTTTGTACTTAAAATCTATTCTATGGAGCAATATTTTGAGGTCTGCTCTTTTCTTTTTTTTTTTTTTAAGATTTCATTTATTTATTTATTTGAGAGAGAGAGAGGGAAGAGTGAATGGGGGAGGGGCAGAAGGTGAGGCAGAAGCAGACTCCCTGCTGAGCAGAGGTCCCTATATGGGACTGATTCCAGGACCCTGGGATCATAACCTGAGCTGAAGGCATATGCTTAACTGACTGAGCCACTCAGGTGCCCTTTTTGTGGCTTTTCAAGAATGGTTTTTTGCACTCGGTCCCTGTTGGGTTGTTCAGTGGAGAGAATTAGAACTCTCAGCTATTCTCCAACAATCTCTTCACTTCTGTCTTACCAGTGTTTGTTTGGTGGTATCACTCTGAAGATCAGTCTCTTTTGTGGAAAAATTGTAAGCAACAGAATCGACCAGTTTCTTTTTCCCTCTGTTATTTGTTAAAATTTCACTATCTGCCCAAGCTTCTATTCCTTTCTGGGTGTGTCCAGTTCCATCCCACTCAATTATTTTACCAATTGTTTTGTTACCTCTGTTGTCTGGCTTGGAAAGAAAAGTGCAAAGTATCTCACTTTGATTATTAGTTGCTTTGTTTGGAAATATGGGCCATGCTTATCCATGTGAGGGTCATATTCTGGGTGCTATCATTCACTCCAGACCCAGGACAAAAACACTAGATCCATCCTTAATTCAGTAGTTTTCATAGGAAGTTGGCTTATTCCTTTTTTTCCTTTCTCTCCTCCTCTGTCTTCCATTCAGTGGCATCATTTAACTGGAATTGCTTTTGCACAGGTCATCCCAGCAGTCACTTTCTGCCTTATCTTACTGGATGGTTCTGTGGATATCAGTCTGTTGATCTCTCCACATTTCTAAAATTTCTCTACCCTCTTGGCTTTCCAGACAGAACACTTTTCTGTTGTTTGGTGTTTTTAAAAAAGATTTTATTTATTTATTATTTGAGAGAGAGTGTGTGTGCTTAAGCAATGGGGGCTGGGGGTAGGGAGAGAGAATCTCAAGCAAACTCCATGCTGAGGGTGGAGCCGGTTAAGGAATCGATCCCATGACCTGAGATCATGACCTGAGGCAAAATCAAGAGTTGGATGCTTAACTGATTGTGCCACGTAGGTGCCTCCAATTTTCTGTTCTTTGATAGACAACTAACCATTTCTTATACTTTGATTGTTACAAAACTACTCAATATATATTAGTTATTTTTGTCTGTTAAAATTTTGGTATGAAATGTATTACTGCAGATACCTTTTAAATATTTTTTTGTTTTATTCAATTATGGAATCTTTGAACAGGGCAAAAGACCTCAAAGCAACTCGTTAGAAATCGTTATGTTGTCAAAGAGAATTGCACTGGATGGAGTTAAACAGGCAAGGAAGACTTTTTTCCCAAGAATATTGCAATAGTAAAAAAAAAATATTGCAATAAAGGAGAGAAATTGAACTGATCTCTGCAGAAACAAAAGATGGGATGGTTTTTAAGCTCTGGGGGGAGCTCCTGGCAAAGTACTGGAGGATGTTTGGAGGGGTTGTTTAATGCAATTGGTTCATTCCCATTGGCAAATTGTCTTGTTTAAATTAGGCTGCTCTCCCACAGAGATTGGGGCACTATCTTTCCTGATGATTACATTTCAAAGGGATCGCTCCCACGTCCTTGAGAAAGAAATTCCTGGTTTGTGAAACCGGAGAGGCTGGGACAAGATTTATCTCCATTTCAAAGGGGCAGAGAAAGAATTTGCAATTACAGGTTTTCTAAAATAAATGTGGGAGGCCTATAGTTAGGAAGAAGTTTGTCAAGCTGAGGGCAAGTTAAGGCCATTTTGATCAATGCAGGTATTGGCTTCTCAAGTTATTGCAAAATAATCATTGGCTCTGAGTTTTGAACCAAGTTCCTGCTCAGACACAGAAGCCAAGGTGAAAAGGAGAGCAAGCCACCTGAAGGGAATATTCAAATTGGAGCCCAATGGCTTGGGCAGAGTCAGGAGGTTGTTTTTTTGTTTGTTTTTGTTTTTTTAAAAGATTTTATTTATTTACTCGTGAGACACACACAGGGAGGCAGAGACATAGGCAGAGGCAGAAGCAGGCTCCCTATGGGGAGCCTGATGCGGGACTCGATCCCGGGACCCCAGGATCACACCTGAGCCAAAGGTAGACGCTCAACCATGGAGCCACCCAGGCGTCCCGAATCAGAAGGGTCTGTGCTGGGAAGACAGGGGCCACCCTGAACCAAAAATTGAGTTTGTAAGGATTTTTTTTTTCTGAGCCATGGAAGGTTTTAATCTCACCTCCCTATGTTATGGACATAAAGAAAACATTTTTATATCTTCTAATTAATTGAGCTTTGAGACCAGAGTGTTTGGGGCTGAGAAAAAGCATAGCTATTAATTCCCGCCTGTAGCACCCCTTTCTCTTCTCATAACTTCCCTGCTGTCTCTTCCATGGGGTTTGTATGTATCACCCTCCTGTGTTGGGATTGCTGTTTTAAAATCCTGCTTTATACTAGAAAGCTCTCACATTGTGAGCGTGGTTTCATGATTTTATTTTTTGTTCAGATGACCTTGAAGTGCCTGTAGAGAGAGCTAAAAATTAGTAAATATTTTAAATGGCTTAGGATTTTTGTGGTAGTCTTTTATTCTTTTGAAGCCTTGATCTTTATCCTTCTTCATTTGTAAATTTCTGTGTCTGATCTTACTCAACAAAATAGTCAATCTCCCTGATTTCTGGTAATCTGCCTTTATCTTGAACATCTGATAGGCATGTAATTGCTCATTGTCTTCCTCTGGAGCCCCAAAGAACAGAGGTTATGCAATTTGGGGATCTAATTTACTGTTTCACGATTCTTCATTTCCGCCCAGATGCTGGCCCTTGTCTAAATGCAGAACTTGTCTAAATGCAGATCAATGGGCATTATGGGGCTTGTTTAAATACGAACAAAGTCTAAACATCTAATACTGTGATAATTCTTTTCCTTATATTCTGAGGACAAACTGAAGTTTTGTGCAGAATGATGTATCGCCTGGTTAGCAAACACTGATTTTTTTTTTCTCCTTCGTTTTCAAGGCACTGGTTGTTAGCTGTTTGTTCAGTGTCTTTTGTCTCAAAGCTTTTGTTCTAAGTTCTTTGTTTGAAATTAATACATAAGAGTAAATATCTAATCAAATGCTTGATTTGCTGATATTAAAAAAGTTTCAGTAGCACTTAGTTATTCAGAAGATGACTCAAAACATTTATAGAGAATTAGTGACCGACAGATTTTTTTGAACCAGCCTATTGCATTCATTATAATAATTGTTTTGGCAGGCTTCTCAAGAATAAGAAAACGCATTCAAAATGCTTCCCACCCCCCCATAATAAACTGGAGGATTTGCATAAGGACTGGTAGGAGTAGACTAATTTCACCGAGGTCTCGTCTATGAACCAATACCTGGAAGAATTTAGGGTTGGTTGACCTTACCTTATGCCTACCAACTAACAAGAAATATAGTTTTACTTATGTTATTTCATTTAATGCTTTTTCACACCATAAGCAGTGGATATTATCTCTATTTTATAGATAAATAATCTAAGTTTGAGAGGTTAAACATGTTTTCTCAAATTTACACAGGCAGAAGTAGCTAGAACATTTTAGATGCTTGATAACAAGCTATCATGTATTAAGTAAGCTTCTTCTAGCCCAGATAAGAGATCCACAAAATGCATGATTTGACTCGTGTAAGTCCACCCCCTCCAACAGGAAGGGTGCTGGAGCGATGAAACAAGAGCCCATAGTCAAAACAGTGTGGGTATCCATCCTTCCTCCAGGATGAAGTGCTTGTGGGGATGTGTGGGAGGGATTTACATGCATACAATGCTGTGCCAGGTGATTTATTGTCAGCAGCTGCTCCTGAGTGCCCCCCTCCCCAGGCTGGACTGTTTCCAAGGAAACATGCAAAGATGTTGGGAATTTGGATATAATATTCTGATCTTTATTGACAAGAAAAGAGAGTAAATACATTGGGGTTATCTACTCTGCTCAGACATTGTTTCCTACTGCTCTAGCCCCAAATGAATTGAGTTTTAGGGCAGCTGGTCAGTGGGGCCCCCGCATACTGAAGGGGAGGATTTTGACCCAGGGCCCATTATTATCTGTGTCTTTGCTTTCTATATCATGCTTGTATCACCCAGGTTATTGGCACCTGGCTGGAATGTGAACGATTTTATCTGATATAGCCTTGTGGATCTTCTCTCTGTTACCAACGTGTCTTGTTTCCCATCAGTGCCCATCTTCAAGTGACCACACTTTGATCGTTGCAGCCTAAGCCCCTGCCTAGCAGGATGGCATAGGGGCCACAGGTACAGACTCGGATACCTGACAACCTGGGCTCAAATCCCACTGCCCCATGTGATGTCGTGCAGGTTATTTTAAAGTTTTAGCCTCTCACTTGCCTTGCCAACAAAATGAGGGTAGTACAGTAATAGTACCTCACAGGGCTACTGTGGGGTCTAAGTAAGATAATACATATGGAGTACTAAAGAGCAGGTTTTTTGTTTTTGTTTTTGTTTTAGATTTTATTTATTTATTCATGAGAGACACAGAAAGAGAGGCAGAGACACAGGCAGGGGGAGAAGCAGGCTCCCTGTGGGAAGCCCGAGATCACTCCCTGAGCTGAAGGCAGACACTCAACCGCTGAACCACCCAGGCATCCCAATGAGCGGGTTTTTTTGAAAGCATAGAGGAGGGAAACAGGAGTTGCTTTATGTTGGTTTAACAAGGAAGGATCGTAAGCAGGGTGAGGAGACTTTTAATTGGTGGCCTTTGCGTTTTGGTGGAAGCGGCCAGTGGAAGAGGAAAACCATGTAGGCAAAAGCATGAGGCAATTTGTATTAAGGGAGTGATGCATTCTAATGGGGCCCTGCTGGAGCGTAGGGGGTGGTTAGGGTATGTGGATTAGGGTATGACCGGCCTTCATGGGTCCCAGGTGCAGAAACCACCGGGAGCCGTGGGCCCCAGACTGCTCCCCGCTTTTCTGTGCTCTGCATCATCAGGTTTCCTTTCTGCTCGTCATTTCTTTTCCCTTTCTCACTTCAACTTGCTTTTGAGTTCATGTATCCTGACTTTATCTCTTTGGATCCTGTCAGCTTCAACCCCTGACGCCCACTGCTTAGCCTCTGGGCATTGAATAATCACATTCCCTGGAGGAATCTGCTTGGTCATCCTATCTTTTCTCATCAGGACAAGGCAGCGGCCACCGCCAGCCTATGGAGTGATTGCTTTGGGTCAGGTGCCATCCTTTGGTCTGATGAGCTCTGACCAGAGGTGGCAGGATCACGTGATACAAAGTATAACCTTCTGAACATCAAGAACAGGTTCCCTTAGAATTGCTCCGGGCCTGACAAAATGCTGAGGCTTGCACTGGCTAATATACTTGGGAAAGTATCAGGTTATCAGGGCTATAGGCAGTCATCTGAATAAGTCCCGGAGCCATGTTACTTGAAGTCATGAGAATGGATAGCATCACTGAAAGAATGAATTTAAAGTGTGTACATAATCTTTAGGAATTGCTACACATAATGGGTGAGGAGAGACAGAGCTTTTAAGGTATAGGCTGAGAGGCTGGTATAGGCATCACAATGGTGTCCACTGTCCCTGAACAGTGGCAGGAGAGGACCTGGGAGGCTATAGCTACCTCTGCAGCTGCATAGAGGGCCAAGACAACACAAACTGGACGTACTGTGGACTTCAACCAGTAAGACACGGAAGGAGGAGAGAGCCAGCAGATCTATTTCTTGCCCTTCCTTTCCATCAAGGACTCTTTCAGGGAACAGTTTCACAGGCTCTGCGGAGACAACTGGAGAGATTGAGCAAGCACTGTGTTTGCTGTGAAGCTGTGGCCAGGGCAGTAACACATCCCTGTGTTTTTGCTCTCTCTCTTCTCCTCCATCACTTCTCTTTTTCCCTTGTTTTTGCCTCTATGGGGTTCCCCTCTTCATTCCCCAAAGTATTAGCTAATAAGTTTCTTCTGGAGCTCAAATTTCAAGGGAGTCTGAGCTAAAACACCTTCATTAAGTATACTGACCATTGCTCACAGCACACTGAACACCCAGCACACTGAACACCCACTATGGTCAACTATAATACGGTGCTTCTCAAAGTGTGGTCCTTGGATCAAAAGTATCCAGATATCCTAAGGATTTGTTAGAGATGCCACCTCTTAGGCATTAGGAGCCTTGCTATTCATACCGAATCAAAAATTCTAGTTGATTTTGAAGCTCACTAATGTTTGAGAATCACTGCTCTAGTCCAGAGATTGACAGACTATTGTCTGAGGGACAGCTGCTTGTTTTTACGAATAAAGTTTTATGAGATCCAGCCACACTTACTTGTTTACTTATAACTTTTGTGCCACAGGCAGAATTGAGTAGTTGAGATGGTCCAAAATACTTACTGTGTAGCCCTGTAAGTGATGGTCTGCCAACCTTGCTCTAGTCCAACTCTGTGCTCGTTCCCCCTACAGTGAGTTATGTCCTTATCAAGCGTCAGTGGTTTTCCTTCCCAAACTTGTTTATGCCAGCTGTTCTTGTTATTGCAATCATTTAACCTAATTGTGTGCGTATCAACCACTATTGTGAATTCAATAAAGAAATAAGGATTTGGAATTTTGTCTTCCTGAAGACAAACTTGAATATTTTGTAGAGTTGTGGGGTGAGTGGCTGGAACATATTGGCATGAAAGTGGGCATGTCCAATATAACCATAAAGTCCTGGAAGGAAATCCTAAAAATCCAGAAGGATTTTACATTAATTTTGTATTTAGATTAAGACTTGACTTTAAAGAAGCCAGAACTGGGAATTGCAGAGAATGCATTAGGGATATGGTTCAGGAAAGAATGGTCTTTTAGAACATCTTTGGAAGAACCATACTCAAAAAAGAGGCTTCACCCATAATGAAAGACCGGTAAAGAAATAAATATCATATTTCAAATTAAACTGTAGATTTTTAAAATGATTCTTGTGATTTAAGCTTTAAATGATTTTCTTGAGTCAGGATAGTGATTGAGGCAGGTACGAGGGCTTCTTTTAGGTGTATGGAGGCACATAGGTGTTCACATGTCATGCCCACAGGTACCTACAATTCTATTTTTGTCCTTCACCAGAGACACAGCAGACATTCTCAAATGTGTTCTTTGAACTCATGCAACAGAATCACCTTATTGAAATCTAGATGTTTGGAAAGATCCCCTGAAATCTTAATTTTAATGGCCTCCATGTGATTCTTATTATATGCAAAAGAACCAATGGTACAGAATAATCACCTATTTAATTATTTCTGTTCAAGTCATTAAATATAATGCAACCCAAACTCAGAGGATTATATGAAATCACTTCCTGCTTACTTTCTCCTAATTTCACCCATGAAAAACGTGTTATTGCATTATTTGCAGCCTTCTTTAAATTCCTTTGGTAGGAAATCGTGGATAAATAGGCAGGCAGGTTTCTGTTTTGCTCCTATTTACTTTACAAAAGCCTCCACTGGACAGTGATTTTTTGTCATTTGAGGAGTTCCACAGTTGAACTACTTAAACCCTAAAGCTGTATAAGTATAGAGTGTAAAATGGAACACAGATGTATGTGTGAATGCATCTTTAAGTTTGGGTCATGGCACCAAGATAGAATAGATGTGAGGTTTGAGGGGCACCTGGGGGGCTCAGTGGTTGAGCATCTGCCTTCTGCTCAAGTTTTGATCACAGAGTCCTGGGATCGAGTTCCGCATCAGGATCCCCACGGGGAGCCTACTTCTCCCTCTGCCTGTGTCTCTGCCTCTCTCTCTCTGTGTCTCTCACAAATGAATAAATAAAATCTTCAAAAAAGAAAAAAGATATGAGATTTGAAAATGGAGTGCCAAGTTCCACGTGGGAATTTCAGCTTCAGTGAGAGCTGGTGGGATGGGCGGAGACAGTGGGGAATGGGGTTCCCAACTAGATCTCTTTGGAGAGCTCCGTGACCATCCTGTGACAGTGCTGCCTCCTCTTGTAAGCTGGAGAAGCCCAGCTTCCTGGGGATGGGACTTTGGGGTCTGGTGCTGGACTTGCATGTGAGAAAGCAAAAGCAACACAGTGGTATGTGTGTGTGTGTGTGTGTGTGTGAGAGAGAGAGAGAGAGAGGAGGGCAGAAAATGAGAGGAGGGAACAAGAGAGAGAGAGAGGTGGGAGGATAACCACCTCCCATGGGAAGGGTTCCCCAAAGACTCCCATGGGTGTGTGGGAGAAGAGCTGCCTGCAGATGCCCCTCTGGCCCTAAGCAAGAGTGCCGTGGGTTGGGGCCCCCAGCAGCCAGAGCCTGTTCACAAAGCAGACCAGGTGCCAGGACAGAAGGGCCTTGGTCACAGGGCTCTGGCTGGGATTATCTTGAGAAGCCTAGGAAGCTCCCAAGGGAGGACAAGTGGGCCCCACGAGGCTATGGGGGGCAGAGGGCTCGGTGTCTGTTTCCTGCTGCAGCACTTCTCAGCCGGAGAGGCCCTCCTGGCCATTCCCTCCACGTTCCCCCCATTCCCAGTCTCAACCCTGCAAGTGGGGAGGAGATGAGCAGGGGGACAGTGCAGGAGCACACGCCTGCTCTCTGCCTCCGCAGGACCGGTGTGGGGGTGCTGGCTCCTGGCCGAGGGAGCAGCAAGAGTCCTGGCCCCCCAGAGTTTTTGAGCCTGGGCTGGGGAGGATCACCCCACTTAGCAAATCCAGAGGAACGTTGGGAAAGAAAAAAAATCAGTTGTATGTTACTTGCGTCTACTACGTGCCAGGTCAGCATGGCAGTGGCACGTATGTGTGTGCATGTGGCATGTGTGCGTGCATGCTGGCACCATTTACAAAGCAACTGAAGTCCTCAGGCCCTCAAAGTTTGGAGGGGGGATTTTTTGGAGGTGTTTGGCGATGTTGCTGTCACCTGCATTTTTAACCACATCACTTGAAGGAAAAAACCTGAAGATGAACCTTCTTTGTAGCCATTGGGCCACAAAACAGTCTTGAGGCTCCTCGCCTTTCAGGGCAGATACAATCAATTGTCTGCCTGAGACAGTCTTTCACCAAAGGTCAAACAAAATTTTCCTAGACACCCCAGGGAGAAATATTTAAAAACCCGAATCATTGTTCTGTGATGTCAAAGATATTATTTGGAGCACTTAGGGGCTTACATCATTTTCCTGAACTTAACACCATATAAATCGCCATCTTATATTATGTCACATGCTAAGTGATGTTATATTTTACTGTAATCCAAGGATGAAAATCGCACTGAAATATCCACTTGCCTACAAATCAGGTGGACTGTCTGTGCTGCATTTTTCCTGTTTGTTGTTCCAGATTTTCCTTCCACTCTTCCTCATTCCTCTCTGAGGGTCTGTCTCAGGGTTCCTTGTCTCCTGGCTTCTGGACACAGAAGGGCAGAAGGGAATCTGAGTGGGATGGGGGTATTTTTATCCTGAGCGGCTCCCTATGCTGGCTGCTCCCCAACTAAGGATGCTGCTCCTGGAGGGCCCCCTCCTCACCGCCTGGGGATTGCACTCATGCCTGTTCTAATGGGATTCCCTGTTATCTCTTGTGGTCTCTCACACCTTTGTACACATTTATTAAACTTCCCTCAGATTACCTGTCTGAATCCCATCTACCTTTTGCCAAGACCCGGATTGATATTCTACTTTGTCTTTTAGCACATATGATATTCTACTTTGTCTTTTAGCACATAAAAATACAATGCGTATTTAAAATATTAATAAAAATTAATAAAATATTAATTTAAAATATTTTCTTAATGAGAAAAGGACCGTAGAAATCATTGGTTTACTTCTATTTCTTTCTAACTGTCGTGTTAGGATTTGGAAAACTCTGTTTTGCACAAACTCTCAAACTTAATTTTGAATGGAGGCAAAGCCTCAATGTTCCAAAGGTATAACTTCGGGGGATCTGGGGGTGTTGGGGGGGTAAAGAGCAGAGTGGATGAGGCTCAGGACGTTTCACTGCAGGTTTTACCTCCCTTTTCATCTGTTCTCTAGGTTGGGCGTCTTTGTAAGAATAAGTTTGTATGTTTGATAAAAGGATTCTACTGTTTAAAATGTGGGAAAATTAGTAGGTTAAGGCATAGACTATTCCAGTAAAGTGTAAATTATTTATCCTGGAAGACTAATACCTTATTGGCTGTTACCAGTTAGTCAGACCCTTCCCAAATAGGGCTTGGAAGTGTCTAGAGCTGGGTTGAAGGCCTTGGTCCTTGTATGTGTAGAGACTTAAGGAAGGTAACATGGTCAGACTTAGGAGGAAAGCTGCCAGGACAGGGCTGAGCTCCCCATAGGAGGATGAAAAGATCTTGTACCCATGTTTCCCTGACTCTTAGTTTGGCCAACCTTATGAAGACAAGGGGCTGCATCATAGGGCAGAGAATGGCCTCAAGAAGAAGCAGTGCCTGGTGATTGGCATTCGTTATGAAGAAGGAGTATGTGTGGAGAGGGCTCATCACCATCCGATTGCTGTTCATAGCTGAAAGCTGGGAGTCATCCCTTAGGCTTTCTTCTCCCTTGCTTCCACATCCAGTCTATCACCAGGTAGATTGATTCTCCTCTTGAATAAATCTCAGTGCTGTTGCTTCTCTCACATTATTTCTTCTGCCTTGGGCATTCTTCTTCTTGTCACTTGGCCCAATTCTTCAGGACTCAGCTTAACAGTTACCCCTTCAGCCAAATCTCTAATCTAAACTGGCTCCTTGTTATGATCTCTTACCATATTCTTTAGTTTTCTTTTATAGCTCTTGACATGAGTTTTATTTATTTATTCTTAAAGATTTTATTTATTTGAGAGTGAGAGAGATAGCAAGAGAAAACATGGAGGGCAGGGAGAGGGAGAAGCAGACTCACTACTAATCAGGGAGCCCAATGCGGGGCTCAATCCCAGGACCCCAGGACCACACAACCTGAGCTGAGGGCAGATGCTCAATCGACTGAGCCATCTAGGTGCCCCTTGATATGAATTTTAATGGTACATTTATTTATGGTCATAGATTTAGTATGTGACTCTATTAACACTTTTATGTTAGAAGTGTGACTCTGGTTACCCTTGTATTCTTGGCACATGGACCAGTGCTTGGCATAGAGTGGGTGCTCAGTAAATTTTTTTAAGAGAGAGAGAGAGAGAGAGAGAGCGAGCACATGCACACACATGAGCAGAGTGGGGGAGGGGCAGAGGAAGAGACAGCGAGAATCTTAAGCAGGTTCCACGCTTGGTGTAGAGCCCCATGCAGGGATCTATCTCATGACTCTGAGCTTATGACCTGAGGTGAAATCAAGAGTTGGACACTTAACAGACTGAGCCACCCAAGCATGCCAACTCAGTAAATATTTCTTAAGTGGGTGGATTAATCTGAACCCCTCACCTCTTTGTGGAAACTTGCAGGATCCTGGTTTGGTCACTTTACTCTGCTGTATCTCTTGAATCCCTCCCCTCTCTGCCATCTGCACTGTCACTCTTTTAGTTTATGCCCCATCATCCCTCTCTGGGACAGCTGTCACTGCCCTCCATGCTGGACTCCTTGATTCTACTTTTGCCTCTGCCAAGGCATTCTCCACACATGACTAGGATGCTCTTTTTGCTTAAGAGCTCCCATTGCTCTTAGTAGGAAGCCCAAACTGTTTTACCTGGCTAAAGGCTATTTCTTGGTTTTCTTTTTTCTTTACTTCTGAACTTGTTGCGCACAGGCTATTTTTCAAGCCTGAAATCCTTGTTTATTCATTTCCTTTCCTTCTCTCTTATCTCTTCCTTTCCTCCTTTTTGTGGTGGGTTCTTTGTCCAGGGGTGTTTTAGATGTCACTCTATTTAGATGTCGCTATGTCTGGGCTTCACTGTCCCTTCCAGGGCTCTCAGAATTCCCCATATATTTCCCATCACAGCACTTTTATATTGTCTTCTGTCTCTTACTGACTTGTTTCGCTGTCATTAGACAGTGAAGTCTCTGAGAGCAGGAACCTCAGCCATGCTGAGTCCACAGGAAGAACTTGGTTCATTCTTGTTGAATAAGTGGAAGGGTAATTTTGGTGGTCATGGGTTTGGGCATTGTTTAGAGATGATAGAGGTAGATACGCTGTGATAGTTACTGAGATATTTGTTGGTTTGTTTGTTTATTATCTCCTTACATTTCTCTCTCCTGCTTTTTCAGGTAGGTATCCAGTCCTTGCAATTTCTTTCCTCATGTGGAGTTAAAAGGGAAGGGGCCAGAAAGAAGGAACTACTTGAAACCCAGGGCTAGTACTAAAGCAGGGGCCTGTTTGGGCAAAGATAGTGCTTTTTTGGTGACACATGTACATCTGGATAATCTACTTCTAATGTAGCAACATCAGCAATGTAGCAGTCATCATCGCCATAAGAGAAAACTCTTCTAATCTGACTTTGAACACTCTCCTCTCTTCTCATTCTACTCTGACAGGAGTGAGTATGGGCAGGCCTGCATTATCACCCCGCTTCCTTGAAATAGTATCCCTCATGCTGAGAAAAGTGATGAACTGTGTATTTTGAATCTTCCAATTATTGAAAAAGATTCATACATTGATCAAATTTATATTATGGATGATGAATCACCCATTGATAGCTGATAACATTTAGTTCTTTGGAGAATTGATAAAGAGAATCCACAAAGGCACATTGAGAGATCCAGATATGGAAGTTTCTGGATTCTGAACAGAGTAGTGACAGAGGATACTCAAAAATACTGTAGTGTTAACTTTGCACAAATCTTGAAAGCCAAACTACCTGATCCGTGTGGAATAGATTTGATGATAAGAGTTCATTTTGGCTTTATGTCAGCATCTTCAATGTCTATAAAAATTGGTTACCCACTTGACAATCAGGCAACTAGGATGCTAAGCAAAGGGACAAAAGCAGTCCTTAAAACTTGAAGAACTGAACTGAATTTGGCTTTACTTGGAAATTTCTGGCTTAATTAGAACCTTTGTCCCCAATGTCAAGTCAGACCCTGAAGGTACTAACTTTGAACTTTGTCAAGACCATAATCATTTCCCTTTTTTATTTGTTCCCTTACCAACTCAGTCAAGTAAGAATAGAAACAACAAGCAAGCAGACAGACCCAACAACAACAATAAAATCAAGACCATGCTGACCCTAGGGTGCTTTTAATCTGATAATGAGAACATGATACACCATATAGCATATACATCAAATAGCGTTAATATTGTTGTCTTTAGTTACATAGAACATTATGTAGAACATCAGGATCCTTAATGACTAGATTTATTTTTTTTCTTATTAATTCCTTTTTAAAACAGACTGAATCAGGGGCACCTGGGTGGAGCAGTCGGTTAAACACCCAACTCTTGGTTTTGCTCAGGTCATGATCTCAGGGTCGTGAGACTCTGTGCTCAGCATTGAGCCTCCTTAAGACTCTCCTTCTCTGTCTGCCCTCTCCACCTTGTACTCTGTTTCTCTAAAATAAATAAATAAATCTTAAAAAAAAAAGACAATCAAAATACAAATAATTTGACACAATTCGTGCCAGCTTTTCTTACCTCTTATAGTAGCACCCTTCTGCTGCAGTGGGAAATAGTAGTTGCTGGTAGCATCAGTGTCAGATTAAAATAACCCAGTGCCTTATTCTTATTTATGAATCACAGTAATGATATAATTTAAAATATTTCTTTTCTTCTGGGGGAAAAATAATGCACTGTAACATTTAGCCTAAAAGCACTGCTCAAAATCTAAGGGTGTTGATTCATTGCTTTCCTTTTTTTTTTCTTTTTTTCAAGCTTACACTCCTGTAATTCTCCTTTAACTGGTCTTCCCAGTGGGCAAATATAACCTCCAATGGTATAAAGCTCTGTAGCTCATCTTTCCATTCGGAAACCAGCTAAATCTGCATATATTCTCTTCATGGGAGAATTTACCTTGCCTTCCAGGAAGGCTCCATGGTGATTTGAAAGTGTTATCTTTCAGTCTTTAGAACTCTGAGATCTGGCTGGTACCTCCAGGCCCTACAGATAGTACAGACCCTACAGCTGCCATGTCAAGAACCTCTTAAGTTCTCAGCATCAATCAGATAGGTTTTAATGTTAAAGCTTTTGCATTTGTTGTTCTAACACTTGAAATATTTATCTTTTAGCCAGGAAATATTTGCCAGTCTGTTTTAAAGTTTTAAACCAAGATAAAAGACAATTTTTATTTGAGTATGTTACATAAAAGTGTCCTGAACTATTTTTTTTCCCTTTCTTCCTTTCTTTCTTTTTTATTTTTTTTAAGTTGGAAACTCTATGGAAATAAATATGCTCTGGAGTTAAGGAGTAGTGTGTCAAGCTGGATCCTAGATTAAATTTGTGTGGGCTGTTGAGGCTGATATTCCAAGTGCTACCTTAGCCGGAGTTAGAGTTTGGTGAGTGTGCTGTAGAGTTTGGGATAAAAATGGATTGAGTACTTGCAGCTCCATTCAATTCAAGATAAGAAGTATGTTAAAATGTTCCTTAAAAAAAAAAAAAAAAAAGAAAAATGTTCCTGAAGAAAACTTCCACCCTGCTTGGGATTTATCTTGGATCCCTGAGATTGTAAACGCTATCAGAAGACCCAAATTAATGATCACATGCCTCAACTCTTCCTCAGCATAGAGCTTGGATGTTACTTTTTACTGTAGCCTTCCCCAAACCAACTCTTCTCTGATTCCACAGAAATAGCTCATGCCTTTTCTGTGACACCTCTCAAGTGATACCTTGCTTAGCTATTCAGTTGCTTGTTTCCATCACTAGAACATCAACATTTTGGGGATGCTGTAGTCTTGTTTATCTCATCTCTAAAGCCCAAGAGCCTCCATCATGGCTTAAAATGCCTGCTGGTTGTTAAATTGTTCAATGCACAAATAAAGTTGTAGAAGTACAATGTTTGAAATATGAATTGGGGGCCAGTGCTGCTCAGGGGATGTAGGGGAAACAGTTCTAAGACTTGTGTGCATTCTTGGAGGAGCACAACTGAACCTGATTGTTAACCAGCTCCTCTTATTTCTTTTCTTACTGATCAGATAGGACCAGTCTGGGTCATGCTTATTGGCAGGCTCAGGCAAAAACTGATAATGACTCTGGAATGTCTCTGTTACCCAGAAGCTCCAAGTTATTTTTATAATGCAGCTATCCGAACTCCCTTTGGCTTCATTCAGCCCCTGGAGTTAATCGCTGGCTCATCTTTGCAATAAAACATTGCCCTCTGGAGATTGTACTCTTCCCAGGAGGTGGTCTTACATTGAGGAAAGAGAATCCCAGCTGTGCTACTCAGGATCTACGTGGCCTTGACCAAACTGCTTATGTCTCTGAGTCTCTTCCTTCAATAAAAATGTGGCTTGATCTATATAATTCAAGGTGTTGTGAGGATTAAGTGAGTTTTAATATGAATCACATCAATTACAAGTCCGTGCACATTGGGATGTGTCCACATAAACCTGCTTTCCCTCATGCTACACTGCCTCTCACATGCTCACTCTCTGTGATGGACAGTGTTTCTTTCCTGAATTATATATGCCTTGGGCAACAGGAGCTCCCAAAAGGAAAGGCTCCTTCCCTGGAGTGACTATGGCAAAGCTACTGTGTTTCATTCTATCTGGACCCCTTCCTAAGAATCCCTGTGTTTCTAAAGAGTTGGGCTCAGGGCAGAGGTCTTCAACTTCATCAGACTCATCTTTGTGGGAACCCATGATCCTAGGTGATAATGATAGCCTTTGAATCAAGATGGTTCATTGGGCTTGGGATTCAGGGGAATGCAGGTGGGTGAAGGTGCCATTACGAGCAGTGCCCAGTGCTTCGTAGCAGTGGAGGAACAGTGGATACATTCAGAGGTTTGGAGTGATTTGGTGTCAGCAGGCCAGTGGGCAGATTCCACTCATGTTTAAGCAGTCAGTGCCCTGGTCCCAAACTCCAGGAAGCCTGAGTAGTCTAGATGCAGAGTAGAAAGCCACATTTGTCCCCTTGTGTACGTTGATTTCCCATGTGAGTCCATTGACTGTCTTCGAGGGCATCGAAGGGGACTTTGACTTCTTGGAGGAATTGCAACAAGTTAGTTTGACAGATTAAGACAGATCACATAAGCAAGCAAGGATTGGGTTCTGGATAGCCAGTCAGATTGGGAGCATCTAGGGTTAGTGCCTGGTTGCTATCTAATTAGGAGGGCAAATCCCTCCAGGAAGAGACTTGACTCCATGCATTGGCTTCTTCCTTTTCACACCACTGAGTCTAAACCAGTCCCTTTAACATAATAAATGCTAAATAAATATTTGGTGGTTGAACCCATGAATTGATGCTAGGAGAAATAAGCAGAGAGTATCAGAATAACTTAAAGCTGAACTAGGACTGATTAGCAATAAGGTTCACATTGCGTGAGGCCTGCAGGGTTAGGAATGTTCTGGACATAAATGAAGGCACAAATTCAGTTTTGGGGGAGTAAAGATAGAGGCACAGTTACTAAAATGGAGAACAAGTCTGAATCTTACATATGACATAATTAGGTATGATCCTGGTTACGGGCACCTGCAAACAGCCTCAGAGGAGGTTCAAAGTTGACTCATTCTTGCTTGGTTCCTGCCAACTATTAGGCAAGGAAGGGTAATGTATACATTTAAAATAAAGTCAGTGATTTCATATGTGCAATAGTTTCTATTCTGAGTTTTCGAGTCAGATGCATTAAAGTAGAAAAGAAATATGTTTTGTATTTAAAAGAGCATGTACATCTATTGATCACAAGGTGCTGTACTAAGGACATTACGTATATTAATTGACTTAGTCCTCGCAACTCTTTGGAGCAGATTCTGCTATTATCCCATGTAACAATGAGAAAACTGAGGCGAAGAGCACTTACATAACCGCATAGAGGTCTTTCTTAAAGGCTTATCAGTAGCCATGGTGGGATTCAAATCCAACAAGTCTGGCTTCTTCATCCACTCTTGTGACCACTGTTGTATCCTGCACTTTCCATGGAGAAATCATGCACCAGTGTCCTTGGAATTAGGAATTTATAATCATTCTTTTGAAATATAATCCCTCTGTTTATGAGTTAGATGCTTCTAAATTGAGCAAACAATTGGACACTGTTTACTTTGGCTGTTTGATACAAGCAATAATTGATCACCACGTACCAAGAAGACATTCTAACGTCAGCAAGCCCAGGGATATATTGAACTTGCAAACATATAACATTTATATTTGACTTATTTGATAAAGGAACTAATACAAAATAATGCCATCAGTTGCTCTCTCTATTGCGAGTAATATTAAACCTTTATGGCATTCTTTGAAGGATCAATTTTGGAAGCCAGGGAACTCTCTCAAGCTTTAATTACTGTTGCATTTTAAAACAGGAAAAAAATTATGTGGTTACCTAGACTATCTTAAGGATAAAAGACATTTACCCTAATTTGATCTTTTCCAGTAATTTATTTTAGAATTCTCAGGGGTAATGTTAATCTTCAGTAACTTATTTGAGGTGATATTCGATTCCAAAGGTATTTTCAGAATTTTATTGTAGTCCAGGGTAAATTATCTCTCTTTATTTGAATGTTATTAAATAGACACTTTTACAAAGCAAAAAACATTTCTGATAGCCTAGACATCGAAGCAAAAATGGTTGGCATTTGCCAGGTTTATTTTTACTAACTTTCATTCTATTTTGGTGACTTTAAAACTAAATCTTTCATTGTATTTTAGATTTACATATATGATTCCAGGATTGAAATTAGTGGTAATAAAAATGAAAACGTGTCCTAATTGTGACATTATTTATTTCTGCATTTGAATTTTGTGCCACCCAAATACCACCTGAAAAGGAAAGGAATTAGCCGTAGAATTATCACTTAGATAACACAGAAACATGGAGACCATTTAGAGCTAATATTTCCCACATATAATAATTGCAGTAACTGGTTGATGAATAGATCATAATAGTGTTGGGCTGAGAATCTAGACTTAAGTCATTTTGGGCTCTTTTAGAATTTGTAGTGATTAGGAGAATTGGAGTGCCTGGAGAAGCGTCACCCACAAATCACCTCTTCATGACAGCAAGTTAGGGTTGGCTTTGCATACCAAATAACTCCACGTACTTTCATTTTTTTTTCAAGTTATATATGTTGAAGTGTTACTCTCTGTGAAAAAGATTTGTAATGAGAACTTTAGGTATAATTCATGTAGGCTCATATCTGTGCAGAATTAGTCTGCTCACAAATAGCAAATGATGGATTTTTTTTGTACCAGGTGTTGGGAAGGTTTTTTTGTATTAAGACAAACTCACCTTCCAGAGGTGTCTCTGGAAATGGTGTAGTTATAATAAAGTGATTGGTCCAAGGTCTAACCTATATGTGGATCTGTGTGATTTAACCTTCTACTCTCCCCTTCCTCCAACTCTTATCTCCGTTTAATTGTGCTGATTACCTTGGAAAGTACTGGGTGAGCTTGTCTTTCATTAGCAATATAGGTTGTAAAATATCAGACTGTTACCTGTTTTGGAGAGGCATGGCTTCATCCTGGAGTGAACTAAACCTACAGTTCAAATCAGAGGAGCCTCTGGCACTAAAAACCTCTCATTTTTACCCTGCAGTAGTTTCTGATTGTTCATCTGAACACAGGGGTTATAGTGAAGTCACACAAGCTTCAAAGCCATTGGTGGATTTTTATTGCTCTTTGATTACTTAAAACTATAACAGGTATAGTTTACAAGTATGATTATATATTATAAAGCACAGTTTAAAAATTGAAGTTACACATAGCTTGATTTATTACTAAAAACATTATATGTGTGTGGTTTAAATAATTTGCAATAAGGCTGCTTGCTTTGTGGCCATGTATAATCTTTAGAATCTAGAAACACTGAAGAGTCATGTCTTCAAATCATGGATGGCAACCAATGATGTAGGGAAGAAAACTAATAATCTGATTTTAATTTGTGCTTTCATCATTGCTCTCACAATTATGTGGGGTTACAAGGTGCAATTTCCTTTCCAGACTAAAATCATCTGGCCATCTTCCAAATTTTGAGGGCTTATCGATTGTTCACTCAAGAAGCAGAATGGACCTAGAATTGTTTCTTAAGAAAAATCCTGGTTTTGCCTGTAGGTATTTCCTTGTCCATCCATGCCAGTGAGAAGCTCAATGAGATTCCTCAGAGGTCATCCATGAATGTTTATCTCTCTTTTATTGTTTATCACAGTGTGTGAATCTGTCCTCAGTTACCAGCATATAGATACTTCACCTGGGCTGTTGGCAAAGATGTGATCTTAAATTGCCAGGCTTTTTATCAAAGTCAGGTGGAGAGTGATAATAATATTTGTTTTGCATTAATTTGATCTTAGGTGTGCAGAGTTGGATTGTGATCCTTGTTTCATGATGTAGAGTAACCAACCACTTTTAAGGATTTTTTTTTTTTTTTTTTAGAGGACATACATTTAAGACATCTATCACTTAGGCTCCAAATGATTTCCAAAAGTTCCATCCATGTGTAATCATACAGTTGCTTTGACTGAGTTCCATTTTGTACTATCTGAATTTTTCAGGATACTGCTGAAAAGCTTGACTATTGAAACTGCTACTGAATTTGCTGTAGGGCTGTTATGAGACCTGTTTATAAGATCTTAAGTCAAGGGGAGGTGGCCGGTGGGTGGGGGTGACTGGGTGACAGGCACTGAGGTGGGCACTTGACGGGATGAGCACTGGGTGTTATTCTATATGTTGGCAAATTGAACACCAATAAAAAATAAATTTATAAAAATAAAAAAATAAAAAAAATAAAAATGTTAGTAAGCAATTGAAAAAAAAAGATCTGAAGTCAGATAAATCTGAGCTAGGGATCCAGCTCTAGCACTTAATACTCTTTATAAAGTGAACACTTAACAGTTTTGTATACCTACCTGTTCCTCCTACTTCTGGAAATCATAACCATTTCACATGCGAATTGTATCTAATTGAGTATCCATCGACTAATTCTACCCTTAGTTTATGTGGCTGGAGTGGAGCTGATTCTATTTTCCCATGCGAGAAGGGGCCTGGCCAATCAGAATATCTCATACACCTTATTACAATATTTGGGTGAAGGGTGGGGATGTGACTTGATTAAAGCTAATTTTAGTACTTCTAGAAAAACAAGAGGCCCTGGCTTTTATATTATTCTTTTAGAGTAGTGGCGATTATGACATTTGAGCCACTGGTAGCCCTTTTGTCACTGTGAGTACAGATCCTACCAATATAGCCAAAATGGGAGAAAAGGAAGTAGAAGATGGAGAAATACTAGATCCTGATGATGTGGTGTGAAGCCTTGGCTCCACCTATGCCTAAAACTACTTCCCAGCCTTTCAGCCACACACTAATTCAATGGGACAGTAAATGCCCCTTACCCTTATGATAATTTAAGATAACTTTAAAGAATTGTGAATCCCTTTGTTACTGGATCTGGGGTAAGTCATCTAATTTCTCTATGCCTCAGTTTGGCATTCTGTAAAATTATATATGTGATTTATGGCTCTGCTGAAAGACTTTGTGATCTTCTACAGTCTTACTTTTTCTGTTTCCCATACTAATTTATATGTTGTCTGGTCCCTATATATGTATGTGTGCTTGCAGGAATGTATACGTATGTTTATATATTATGGTATGGCTTTCCTGAAGCCCACCCCAAATCCTTTGTGGAGTGAAGTGTAACTAAATAACATACATTTTTCTAGTAACATTTTAAAACAGAGATTGTATTCTTGTATCTGCTTGATGTAGTATCTATCCATCTGTCTATCCTATCCTATCCTATCCTATCCTATCCTATCCTATCCTATCCTATCCTTGGATACAAGATCCATCCTATCCTTGGATACAAGAATACAATAAATTCTCAATTATGTAATAAAACCTCAATTAACTAGGAGGCCGTTATCTGTGATGATAGTCAATCAGCGGCTCCATTCCCACTAAGCAGTGGAATTGATAGTAGTTTAAGCAGAGGAACTAATATTTTTATGGCTTCTGCTCCATATAAGCATGTTCTAGGTATTTTACATAACTTGTCCTGTTTAGTTTTCAAAAAGCTCCCTAAGTTATCTTATTTATATATCATGGAAACTGTGTCTAAGAGAGTTTCCATAACCTTCCAAGATCCCATCAATGGTAAATTAGAGGATTGGGATTAAAACCTGAGTCTTTCAGTCCAAAGCCCGAGTTGTACTGTCCTTGCTGGTAAAACATGGAAGCTGCCCCATTCCAAAGCCAGCATTTAGTTGCTCCTGGAAAATTGGACATGCTGCTAACTCTAGTGTTTTCATTAGTCCCTTTTGTCTCTGGTAGAGATTCACTGGTAGGTACAGTTGTGGGTCCTGTTGGACACCATCCTGTTCCCCCTTCAGGGTCAAGGTGTTCATTCTTCAGCTTGTAGGGGCATTGGCTAATGGTGCCTCTCAGCTGGGTCCTTCTCTGGGGCTTACCCTCCACTGAAGGACCTGTCTTGCCCAAAGTTATGCCCCCTTCTCTCTTGGTTGGTATGGGATGTAAAGGCCCATGCCCTGTGCCTCAATGTGGGGCAGCTCGGACACACGGTCCCAGTTCAAGGGCTTCTTTTGGGACCTACAGGAAAACCTCTATTGAAACTACATCATGGCTTAACTCCTTCATCTTCCCTCACTCCTTAATGACTGAGCACACACCAGTCAGTTTCCTACACACAAAACCTCATCTCGGTCTGTACTCCATAATACCTGACCTACAACAGCACTCATTCATTTGCCTGTTTATTCCTCTTTACTTATCTATCCATTTATCAACCATCGGTCATTCATTGTTTATTTATTTATGTACCAAAGACTTACTGGTTAGTTTTTTTTTTTTTAAAGATTTATTTATTTATTTAGAAAGAGAGAGAGAGAGAGAGTGTGTAGTGGAGAGGGTCAGAAGTAGAGGGGGAGAGAGAATCCTCAAGTAGAGTCCTCGCTGAATGCAAAGCCCAACATGGGGCTCAATCCCATGACCCTGAGATTATGACCAGAGCTGAAACCAAGAGTTGGATGCTTAACTGACTGAGCAATCCAGGTGTCCCAAAGACTTCTTGGTTTCTAGTATGTGCCAGAGTAGTGGAAGTTTGGACCTACTGTTTCAGGATTAGCTAGCTAGTCATGTAGTAGAGATAAAGGGAGAGAAAGGGGGAAAAAAGGAAGAAAGGAGAGATAATAAATAGTTGAAAACATCTAAGGTGTGAAGTATTGCAAAAACATTTATTAAAATCCTGTTTAAGCATCCACTGTGTGTCTTGAAAATAAGAAACTATATTTGCTCTGTAATTGCTTGAATCATACATCTTTTACCTTGATTAGCAATTTCAATCAACCAAGACATTACTGAGCATTTTCAAATAAAAAGCTGCATATTTCTCAACCAGAAGTCCTCTATTCAACCTTTTTATGTTTTAAACATTTTGTGTTTGTTAGAATTAGGTGGTGTCATTTCTTATAAAAATATTAATTCCTCTAAAATGAAAAACTCTACAGATATGAACAAAATGAGATGTTTAAGATATTTTCTAGTCTTTTATAATTTTTAATGTGATTTTAATTTTGTGTCTTTTGATTTTTAAACTTGCTTCCGTTTTGGTCTTATGTTCATCTACGTCTAGATTAGAATACTCTATTTTGACATGAAGTGTACTTAGATTTTTTAAACGTCATAGCTGCTAAAAAATAGCTTTGGTCAGATGTCTGAAAAGCTTAATTTTGCAAAAGAGCTCAGAAGAGCAATAGGCTGTTTTCTTGAGAGCCACCTCTGAGGGTTAGTGTTGACTAAAATAAGCCTGTTGATACAAGGTGGAGTAAGTTGAACCAGTGGTGGCAAAGTCAGCTTCTATCTTGAAGGTTTTGTGAATTTCCATTTTATAATGCAAGATTGTCCTCTGCAGCATTTCCAAATCAGCCATCTAAATCTATTGCCTTTGTTTGATTTCTGTGTTGGCAGACCCGCGTTGTCCCTGTGGGATCTTGCCTTCTGTTTCTTCTGCGGGTTCTCCTTCTGCCAAACAAATTTTCTTGCTGCATCACAAAAGCTAAAGCCAGTCAAAAGAGGCTTTATCGCCATATTTAGACAGAAATACAATATCAGAAATTATAGTGAATGCTTTTGCTTCTAATGGCTGCAAACGGCTGTTGCCCCACTGGCCATCTGGTGGCATGTTTTTCTTTCCTCTTCATTTATGGACCACGTGATAGTTTCTATCTCTCTTTTTCTCTCTCTCTATTCATTTTACCCACCGCTCTCATCCACTTAAGTCTTATTAGGGACATTGTCAGAGTCAATCACTATTGTGTGCAAAGTATTTGAAAGTCCTTAGAAAGAGAAGGGACATAAGCCTCTTATTCTGAATAAACATTCTAAGGCCACACTGGAATCATTTGAGAAGGAAAAAAAAAAAAAAAAGCACAAGATTGCCCTTTCTATGACAATTTGCTATTTATCTAGATAATGAGATGCACTCTCAATAAATCATGTATATTAATTTAGTGTGAATTTACTTGGCTCTATCAAGTTATCCTTATGAGATCCAAATATAATAACATTAGAAGTATACTTTTTAAGGTTTTGGAATCAAAGCCAAACATGGACATTAACTGCACATATTTCTGTATATATGTTGATATTAGTGGCTTATGTGACTCATATTTGAATTTACACATGGCTACCTCTGCATTTGCAACAGAGAGTGTCACCGTGAACTAACAAAAGCACCACTCTATGGGCCTTGAGAACAGGAAGTGAGGAAGAAGCCTATAGCTACTGAAATTTACAAAAAGAATTTTAAGTAGGCAGATTTTAATTACCCCAGAATAGAACTTGGCGGGCACGCCAAATTGTTCTTCCTCCTACTCATTTTGGAATTTCTGAAAAGAAAAAAAAAAAAAAAACCACTAAATTGGTGCACATATTTATATTCAAAAATATACCTGGCTCTAGTCCATTGCACTTGATATCAGAAGTTAACAACTTTAATTTTCAACTCTAGATCAGTAATTAGATTGCATACAGAGAGGTCACATATGGCTAACTCATCTGTAAGTGGAAACTCTTACCATACCTGGCTGGTCAGTCTGGATAGATTATCTGTCTATCTATCATCTGTGAAATTACCATAATATCGGGTCAGGCAAAGAATCCTGGGTAGAGTGTGTTCTTTTTGTATTCTTGCCTATTCCTGTGAAATAGTGTTTCTCAAAGAGCAATCTATGTACCATCTGCTTTGAGATTCCTGTAAGAAATTCAGATGCCTGGGCTTCACCTATACAAACTGAATGGAGTCCTGAAGAGCTGGGTCTGGGAACATGCATTGAAATGCACTCCCAGAGTAATTCAGGATTATGTTATGAAAGTTTGAGAATCATTTCTCTAAAACACGCACGGGCCTTTTCCTTTAGGAGTTGGTACAAACCTATAAACTGAATCATATAAGAAATAGATTTTGTGTATTAAAAATAGTTTGAAAAGCCCAAAGCACAGTAGAGTGGTCCCATTCTAGTTGCCCTTGGAGCCTGGGCACCCTCTTGAACAAGATGGGTAAAGCAGCTCTTCCTTTTTCTCTCTCTCTCTCTTTGTGCTTCCATCCTCTCAGATTTTCACATGTACTATGGCACTGAGGTACTTGTTGAGATTTGTTTTCAGCTGTTCTAGGGAATGACGTATTCTTCATTTTTAGCAGCTCAAGAGGTGGAAGAGTAGGAAGGCTAACGGCTTGAGTAAGACAGACTTGGGTCCACATTTCATCTCTCCTGTTTCCCTTCTGAGTGTCTTTGGGTCATTTATTTTAACAATTATCTTAAAAAAGATTTTATTTATTTGAGAAAAAGAGAAAGGGGGAGAGGGAGAGGGAGAGAGAGCCCAGGAGCAGGGGCAAAGGGCAGAGGGAGTGGGAGAAACAGACCCCCCACTGAGCAGGGATATGGACTCAGGGCTCTATCTCAGGACCCTGGGATCATGACCTGAGTTTGATATAGTTTTGAAATATAGGTGAAATTTGGTGGGGTGAGGTCCAGAGCCGGTGGCCAAGAAAGAATTCTTGAGATGTCTTTGGTGCAAAAAGGTAGTTGTATTAAAGCCTGGGGATGGGCCCTGTGGGGGGAGGGGGGAGGTGAGGAGCAACTGATTATATACTATGGTGTTAAGGTAGGTTAGGAAGAAGGGAGGCTTTCAAAAGAATTTTCCTAAGTTAAAGAAGACCTGCAAGATACTGGAGGACTTGCCATTTGTTGTTCCCTCTCGTGAAGCATTTAGACAGTTGGGAGCTTCCGGGAAGCACATCACCCATGTCCCCCTAGGAGTGGCAGGGAAGGTGGGAGGTTGCAGGG
Organism: Canis lupus dingo; assembly: GCF_003254725.2. Taxonomy (NCBI): domain Eukaryota; kingdom Metazoa; phylum Chordata; class Mammalia; order Carnivora; family Canidae; genus Canis; species Canis lupus. Next base: position 15,334,399 of record NC_064243.1, read on the forward strand.
TGTCAGCTTGTGCTTTGTCTTCAGGCAGCCTTCTGCTCCCTCATCAAGCCAGAGACAGAGGCTTAACCCACAGAGCCACCCAGGTGCCCCTATTTGGGTCATTTAAAGAACCTTTTGAGTCCTGTGTACCTCATCCCTAAATAAGAGAAAATGATACCAACTTCAAAGAGTAGCCATGAGGATGAAATAAAATAATATACGCAAAGAGTGCAGTGCAGTTTGACAGCGCTCAATGGGTGTCAACCACTGGTGGTATCATCACTGTGCTCCAAGCCCGGAACAGAGGTGCATCACTATGGCAGTGGGGAGCAGAGGCCCCTCCGTACGTCTGATAAGGACATGGGTCAAGACAACCAAATGCCACTCAACCCCGGGCCTCCTCTGCTGCATCCCCAGCATGTGCCAGCGCACACACCTGGTGTTGGACTGGGTCTGGGCTCCACCCAGAGCCCTTTAATGTTCCATGGGCTTCTGTGATCCTCCTCCAGCCCCCACGTGCCTTGCTTCGAATGACACCTACGACTGTCTCCGGAGCCCCATCCTGGGTGTCATGGGGTTGCGCTGCCCGTACACCTAGAGAGAACAGAGTGGCCTGGAGCGACGTTCCCGAAGTCTCTACAGGATCCGGCTGGGCCTGAAATTTCCCATTGTTTCCTTCCCTCCTCCGTCTTGCCTCCCCCTCCCTTACCGGCTTTTCCTGAGAGCATTCCTTAAGAAATCACTTGCACACAAACTCTCACGTCAGTGTCTGCTTTTGGGGGTTCCTTCGTAAGGCACACCCGCACACCCGGGCTTGGACTCTGCAACATGTCCCTGGTTCTCTGCAGCTCAGGGGTCATACATAAACTGGTTTCCACGTTTAGGTTTGAGGGCTCTGGACAGGGGTAGGCAGGGTTCAGAGAGTAAGTATTTTGGGCTCGGCAGGCCGCGTGCAAGGCTCCGAGGCTTTGCTGACTGCTGGTTTAGGACACCTTCCCGCTTGCCTTCGCTTCTGACCCACCTGTGTGTCTTTATACTAATGCCTACGTGTCCCTCACTAGCTTTTAGTCGCTAATGATGGCTGGCCCAGAATGAGTGGTATACCCTTCAGCGCCTTTAAATTTCTGGGAATAAACTGAAAATACGAGGCTCAGCATTACTGCTGACACCTGGGTCATGCACCTGATCCCCAGATAGTTGTTTATTTGTAAGTTACCAGGGTTCGTATTTTAATGGTCCACAGCCGTGTTACTCTGAGAAAGACAGAATTTAGATCTATGAATCCTGTGGCAAGCAAGCAGCACCGACACCCAGAAGAGTCATTAGTATTTTGTAGTCTTTGCTTTATTGTTTTGCCTCAAACTAGCAACCTTCAGTGGATTGTTGACATTAATCCTACTCTGATACCAGTTTATTTACTAAGTGACAGAAATTCAGCATTAGCTGAGGTGAGAAAGGCTTATTTACATTCAATATTACTTGACATCTTTGTAATTCTTCCTTTTCATGACAAAGGGAGAATATTTACATTAAAAACACATCAGTAACCTTAGTAATCTCCTTGAGCAGACAAGGGTACATAAAATCTGGAGGCAACCTGAGAATGATGGGGACGCAAATGGGGGAAGGCCTGTTTCAGACAAAACTGAAAAGTGGTAAGATTAGAGAAAACCATGCAACCATAATTAGACTGGGGAGGTCAGGAGACACTGGGTGGTCTCCAGCCTTATCTTGATGAGGGAGATCACTGTGTAAAGGCCGAACAGAAGTCATTAACTGCGTTTGAGATTCAGATCATTGCAGGGAAGAAGTTAAGGAAGTCAGAAGCCAGTAGCTGCAGAGTAGTTGTAATATATCTGGAAGTAAAGCTTTTCTAAAAAATGGAATTTTTATGTAGTATAAATTTAAATTTTGTCATCAAATAATTCTTTTTGCTCTAAATAAAATCAATATTGGATTGCAACACCCACAGAGTAGAATGCATTAGAACATTGGGATATGATTTGTACCGTAGACATATTCACAACCCTCTCAACTTGTCTTGCAAGCGACAAAATGAAAATAGTGGGGTTTGCATGTGTCTCTGAGAAGCTTCTAGGGGTGTCACATTTTCTGACTTTATTTATCCTAAGGGATAGATCTGCGACATGGGCACGCTGGCAGCTGCACAGCGGTGTGGGATGTCTCTTGGCAAGGGGGCCTGCCCGGGAGAACTCAAACAAATCCCAGGCGGGTCAGAGATCATTGGCCCTGGTGTTTTCCTGGCACAGATCAAACCTTACTCAGGGCCCTGCCCCTCTTATCTCAGGGTGGACGTATTAAACCCATCGCAGAGTTCTGAGGAGCTATACTGAAATCCCCTGAAGCTTTTGAGAGTAAGATATGTCAAACTGCATCCCCCTCAGAAAATTTCAGTTGGACTTTTGTTTTAAAACCTGGCCATAAAAATCAAGAGTCCTAGAGAAGTGTGGATGTAAGCAAAGATAGAAATAAGATAAGAATCCTTACTCTAGGCCTATGTCTTTTAATACTAAATTTAAGCTTTTTTTTTTTTTTTCCTGCAAAGTTATCATCACATTGTTTGGGGAGTTACATCTTGGGCTAAGTGAAAAGCATTGCACCTACCCGTGCCTAGGTAGGTGGTGTGTTATCACCATAATATGCGATAGTTCCCAGTTCACAAATGAGCTGGCATTTCATGTACAGTATCCGCTGTCTGCTGAGTCCCTGGTCCTCCGGCACGTGGGAAGGCACTGGAACCACTGACCTCACTTGCCAGGACTGCTGGAGGGGCAGGTCTCCAGCCCGAGGTCTAGCTGGAGATGACAAAGAGCTGAAGGGTTCCTCTTGGTGATACTGGAATATGACAGAGGAGATTCTCTATAAACCCGGAGAGGCTCTGGGTGAAAAATTGAGGGTTAATCACAGAACAAGCGGACGCAGAGTGAAGCATGGGAGCAGGGCCCAGGCTGCACAGAATAGTCCTTTCACGTCTGGTTAGAAATGCACTAAATAGGTCCGTCTCCGAAGTATTCATGCGGTAGGGTCTTGACAGACAAGGTCCAAGCTGGTTTTCGTTTCCCTGATCTGGAAGTAAGAATTCCCCTTGCGATTCAGGTTCAGCTATTCAGCATTCTTTTTTCCTCTACTGGGAAGATCATGATTTTCTTTTCTGTCAGAACACTTAAGATTTTCATTCTAGTACCTAATATGATTGATTCCACACTATTGGCATCTCTGAACTTTACCCCTTATCTTTCTTTTCTATATCTTCGATGGGTACTGTTCAACAGATTTTCATTAATAATGAAAATAATAAGAAGGTCGATTAGTCCTGTTTGTTGGATGCTTTCGGCAAAGATGAGGACGATGGACCCTCGCCTCAGCCTACCAGTGCTACTCACGTGCGTCCCTAACTCTGACAATTTGAACTTGGTGGTTGAGACATTCCCCTTGTGAACTCAGTATCTGTGGCTCAAGGCGACTTGAGGAGGTGACGCAGGAAAATCTGTATGGGAACAGTTAGTTCGGCAGCATTTCCCTGCTGGGGCAGGAAAGCATCATACGTGCAAATGATCTCTAAGCCACAGGGCTTCATCTGTCCTTTGTGTCTTGAGCACAGAAGGGCGGGGGGGGGGGCGGGGGGACAGTGAGAATCCAATGTTTGTTCTTGTGCAAAGCCACAGAGCTCCCCCTTTCCACATCCGTCTTATTTTCCCACATCCTGGTACAAACAGACAAAAGTTGTTATTACAGAAGGTGAAGCTGATAGCTTTTAATACATCACATCCACTAGGATGAAGGCATAATTGCTACTTTTATGTTCATTTTACAGTGAATAGTAATTAGCCTTTGGCCCATTACAGTGTGTGAACATCGAATTACCCACCTGCTCTTGCCATGTCTCGTTAACTTAAACTATGTGCCTAAAGCTTTATCAGAAAACAACTCCTTCCCCATCTCCCAGCTGGCATGCTACTTTAGATATATTAATTTAGAAAAGGCACAGACTTGAGGATGACAGTCTCCCAATTTGTCCTGAGTACAAGACAAGGACCTTTAGAGATGCTTTTAGTTCAAAGTGGTTGGTATACATTACATAGCTTTTTTGGAAATAAAGGCTCATTACTTCCTGCGAAGACCCAGATATCTTTTACTTTTGCTCGTGACATTATTTGTTTGGCTATTAGCTGATTTATGAAGATAATTTGATAACCATGTTACAAAAATCAATGTGTATACTCAGTCCCCAAGAAAAGGCAGGTCGATGATAAATAACCTTTGCTGATTTGTAGCAAAAAATTTCCCTTTGGAGGAAATGGGACCTGAGGTGAAATCATCAAGATTATCACCAAATAAAGCACAAAGGAAAGCTTGCCTCTTTGTAAAAGACAAGTAATATATATTTGCACATCATAGAAATTAATCATAGATTCCGGTGTAAGTTAGAACCTTCGGAATTAACCTGGAGAACATTTGGTTGAACCCTGTCAGTTACAGAAGAGGAACTGCAGGCTTAAAATGTGAAGTGTCTTGCCTATTGTTGGAGAAAACATGTACTTCTTTCTTATAATATGTTTAAGTGGATCCAGCATCCAAAAGAAAGTTTGGTGACACTTTAAGATTTGCATTGGAGGTAGAAAGGAAACAAGTAGCTTAATTTTGGCTCAAAAAACATTCCTCTGTGGAATTTTGCCATTGCTTTACTTCTATATATATGGTGATGCTTTTGTCACCAAGAGGGAGGAATACCTTACTATTTAGGAGGCCCAGTCACTGGCTAGTTGTTAGGTTCTGAGTCCAAAGACGTGTGTAGGTGTATTGGTTTCCAAGGGCTGCTGCAACACGTTACCGCAAACTTAGTGGCTTAAAGCAATGCAGATCTATTATCTTACATTTCTGGAGGTCAGAAGTCTGAAATCAGTCACAATTGCTCTAAAATTAAGACACCTTCTGGGCTGTGCTCCTTCTAGAGGTTGCAGGCAGGATCTGTTTTCTTCGCCTTTTCCAGCTTCTGGAACCCATCTGCATTCTCTGGCTTGTGGGCCCTTCCTCCTTTCTCCTTCAAAACACATCATGTCCTCCTTCTTCCATCCCAGGATCGTTTACTTAGTGGCATTTGCAGTCTCTTTTATCATCATGGTAACAATGCTAAGGTATTCATAGGTTTCAGGGACTGGAATGTGGACACCTCTGGGGGCGGGGGCTTTGTTCTGCTCACCACAGCAAGGCTGTGGGAAAGGAATGGGGCCTCCAGTAGGGCGGGCAGCTTGGCCTGTATATTGTGATGGTGGCAGTGGTTGCTTTAGCTGCTCTGTCTACTTGGTTATGTGTCAGGAAGACCAGCAGGTTATCCTCGAAGGTTTCCCTACCTGGTCTCTGTGTGTCGCAGCTGGTGTGTCACGTTGGAGCAACTTATCATGTAATATCTCAAAAAATCAGGTTGGGGGACGTGGGAAACTGAAACCAGAGTCCTGTAAGAGATGTTTGTGAGTTATGCATGGTGTGATTGTCACAACTGTTTAGAAGCCATCGTGAGCTTTCAGTTGAAGCCCTGATATCTGTAGAAACTAGGTATAAGGCTTGTACTTCAAAGGGAAGAAACATCCTCTTTAAACATCTAGTTTTAAAATCTTCTTATTTTTTTGAACTGCAACTCAAAACTCAACTGTTTCACGATAGAAACATCAAGAAGGACAAAGAAGAAACATTTCTGTATAAAGTTTCTATACACAGCTAATTCCATTTGTGGTTCATTAATATCTTGTTTATGAAAAAAAATCACTGTGAGATCTTCAGGGTCTTTTCTAACTCAGGGGGCTGTATAAAATCATCTCAATTTAAATAGCATCTTAAAAGGTTTAGCATCCCTTGGTAAAGATAAAACATCTCATCATTATCAATTAAAGGACTCCTGAAGTCTTTGAAAAGAGGACTTGTTTGCTTAAAACACGTGAAGGTCAGGCTCACCCTGTAATAGTCAATGAGGAGTAGTCATTTGTTATTTTTAAACAGGCTGTCATTTAGCCATTATGAAGATGAATAACATTTGTTATTACCTAATAATCTTCCTGTTGATTACAGAAAAAAGACACTTGCAGACACCTTATGTGCCTTTCTTAGTTGCTAGATTATTAATGCCTTTTGATTAAATTCTGTAAACACAAATTAAGGTCTTTGTTCTCTAAATTTTGAGACTGGCATCTAGGCTGCTAAACTATGCCTTGGTCCATGGTATTTTGACTTGCATATGTTATTTGCCTACCGCTCGTGCAACATTGCAAAAACAAAGTTCATTTTTTAATATCAAACAGATTGTCAATGGATCATATGCTGCCTCTATTAAGGTTAGTTTTTGGATGTCTGCCTTCTTGAAGAGAGTTAATGAAGCTATAAGTTACCTGTGTGCCTTCATTTGGAGTCAGGCCTAATTATCTGGATCTTGGCCACATTATTGTCCGAGCCTTATTTCTAAAGCAGATGGAGTCACTCAGGAATGACTTCATTTGTATTAATTTGTTGCACTGTCTTCTGCTATTCATCTCAGAAGAACTATACAGCCTTTGTCACGGAGAGCAGGGAAAGACAAAAGAATTTTAGTCAGAAATTAAGAGACAGATCTACACATCTCTCCATTTACGGACACTGATGTTCCAACCTAGAGGCAATGAAGTCGTAGCTACTTTGGGCAGTGGAATGGTGTAAGAGGGTGACTGTGCTCCCTAGGATTCATGAGCTTTCATTTTTTAGAATAAGTCAGATGACAGACATATTGATCCAACACTTAAAAAGGGAAACTCTCTGGAGTTTTTTTTTTTTTTTTGCTGTTGACAGTTTTTCACCCGGCTTTAGAGAGCCCCAGGGGTAACCTCTGAGAGAAATCTCCATGTTGCCTGATGCTGAGCATCCTGTGGCTTGTTGGAAAGAACAATCACTTTGTTATTAATGGATCAGATACAGGATCTCCTGGCCAGGGGAAAAGGGGTGGTCACAGTTTTACCTGGCATCCCCACTGGCCATCTCCAAAGATAATAGCAAGGACTAAACTCTTAATTCAACCATGTTCATGAACTTTCTGTGGTGATAGTTTGGATTTGGTTTCAGAGATAATAGAATTTGGCCTTTTCACTGGCAAATGATAGTTTAGGCTTCTTTTACCTCTATTTTGGCAGCAATTAAAAATCATCCCTAGCTTTGTCAAATAACAAAATTCAACTGAGTAAATTTAAAGACCCACCTGGCTTTTTTTCAATGCCTTGTGAATTGGACAGCATCCCATCTAGCAAGTAGAAAGGACCCCCCAGAGGAGCTGTGCAAAATGGAAAGATTTTACAGATAGAAGGAGAAAGCAGATGACCTCATCTTCCTTTGGGGGAATGGAAATGGTCTGTGCGGACAGATTACCTCACTGGTGCTGACCAGAAAATTCCAGACTGACTGGTTAAGACTACATTTCTGGAGAAAGTTGTTGGTTAGGTATTAAGGCTTGGTTTGATGATGTGCATTTAGCACAAGCAACTCCATTTTGGGCCTGTTGTCGCTGTTTTAACAGCTTTCATGTGGTCAGCAGGATATGTCAATTTAGTATAAAAAGGCTTAGACAAAGAGTAACAACTCTATTCAATATCTAAATTGCTATTGGCAAATACATGAACTCTAATGATTCCACTAACTTATTCTAATTATGAAATGCGCAATTAGAATGTGTCTACATTGATATCAAAATATCCGAATGAAAAGCAAAGAGATGATCTTACCATCAACATAATGACAAGTATTCATTGATTTGAAGAACCCAAAATACAGAGGCTGTTTCTTCAAAAGAATTTTTTATTTGCCTTTTAGAGAAACTGCTCCCAGACAGTAACTTTCAGACATATCTGAGGTTACAAGGTATTTAAAGCCTGGCTCCTTTAAATTATCCTAGATTGGGGAATTCTAAAAGACAAATTATGGTATAATACGAACTTTTGGACCATGTATAAATTTGCTAGGGCCTCTGTAACAAAATGCCACCAGTTGGGAAACTTAAAACAACAGAAGTCTTTTGGCTTACCATTCTGGAGGCTGGAAATTCAAGATCAAGGCATTGGCAGGAAAAAAAATTGGACATGGATGTTACAGGATTGCTTTTCCTTCGGTGCCCACAGTTTTTGGTCACACTGCTTCGAAGATTGAAGGGATGGACCAGACAAAAGGTTGTGGGCAGCAAAGCACAGTTTATTGAGTGATAGTAAAGTTTAGCAAAGTTTATTGAGCTATAGGACAGAGCTGCCGAAGAGAGAGGGGACTCAAGAGGATGGCCATCAGAGTTTCTAAGTCTAGGGGTTTTTAAGAGCTTGTTGGTGGGCTGCTTTAATCTGATTAACCCTCCATGTGCCTGATACCCAATCAGGTTTTTGTCATCTACCTACCACATAGAAGGGGGGGGAGGACTCCTTCTGGGGTGGTATAAAGTCCTGTAAAGTGTGGCTTCCTCTTTGGGCAAAGGCCTCTTTTCCCTGCCTACCTTTCTTCCAACTATCCTTCATCATGGAGATGGGCATACATACAGGGAGAACGGCATGTGAAGATGAAGACAGAAATCCTTCTGCTTCCACCAGCCAAGGAAAGCCAAATACTCTCAGCAAACCCCCAGAAGCAAGGGAGAGAAGTGAAAGAGGTTCTCCCTCACAAGGTTCAGAAGGAGCCAAACCTAGCCAAACCTTGATTTCTGATTTCAATTCACTCTGGTCATTTAAGCCACCCAGCTTGTGGGACTTTGCTTTGGAAGCCTGAGCAAACCGATATAGCTGGTCCTATGATCCAGGTCCCAGGTCCTTGGAAGATCTTTTTCTGTGCAATGCAGATGGCCTTTCTCACACATCAGTTTCCCTCCTTCTACATTTCCCAATTATTTCCCTCCCATAAAGGTTAGCTCTTTGAAAGGGGATCTTGTCTCCTGGTTTATCCCTAGGCTCCCAACTCTGGTACACATTGGGCACTGAAAAAATATTTTTTGAATAAATAAATCATTTTATGGTTATTACCTACATTATATCTCCAGTGATGTAAAAGAGGACAGTAACAAATGAGTGAGATAGCATAAGAATTAATTTGTAATAGCCTAAATCTATCAAAAAAGAATTTTTATTGTGTGAAAATGTTTTTTTTCCCAAAACTATTAAGTCATAAAATCTTGGAATATCATTTTGAATTTTAGTTTTGATTTTTTTTAAAAAAGAATAACAACTAGCAACAACTAGTAGCATAATTTAATTGGTAAAGGAATTGCATTTAAATAGAATTTATTACAAAAATGTAAAACAAACCAAATTGCCTCATCCATTCAAAACATCTTTTATTTGGGCTCTTTCAAAGGAGATAATTTAATTTGAAAAGATCAGATGTATTGATTGAAATATGATTTCTATGGTCCTTAATGGAAAATTGAGGCCAATGAAAAGGGAATTTATCTTTCATATTTGTTAATATCTGACTGGGGGATTGTGCAGGGTTAGTTTTAGGCAGAACATAATAGGATTTTTAAGCCTGATATATATCCCCAAATTATATTCATTCAAATCAACTGGGTAAGATGTCAAGATCTCTGACAACCAATATTATGTTGGCAGTTAGGAAGTTTTGCAGAAATCTATAATAGTTCCTAGCCAAGAGTGCTCTGCACTAAGAATCTTCTTGAAGATAACTTCCGTTGATACTTTCAAATGATCCTGCCCCTTTTAATTGAGAAGTTGTTTGTTAAGACTTTAAGTCTACACATAACAATTTGGATACTATCATTTTTAATGTATATTTGTATTGAGGTATAACATCATACACACTCCCGATGTGGTTTGGCATGTTGGGGTTCGGAGCTGACGGCCAAGAATGAACTCTTTTTTTTTAATATTATCTATTTTTTTTAAAAGATTTTATTTATTTATTCATGAGAAACAGAGAGAGAGAGAGAGAGGCAGAGACACAGGCAGAGGGAGAAGCAGGCTCCATGCAGGGAGCCTGATGTGGGACTCGATCCTGGGACTCCAGGATCAGGCCCTGTGCTGAAGGCGGCGCTAAACCGCTGAGCCACCTGGGCTGCCCCAAGAATGAACTCTTGAAGCTTCTTTGGTGCACAAAGTGGCTTTGTTAAAGCATGAGGACAGGACCAGTGGGCAGAAAGAACTTCACTGGGGTTGTGAGGGTTGACTGATTATATGCTTTGGATTTGGGAGAAGTAATGACAAAGGGAGGTTTCCAAAAGGACTTTCCTTTGTGAAAGAAGACTCACAGGATCCTGGAGGCCCAGCTGTTGTCAAGCTAAGGTTGTCTTTCCCTCTAGCAAAGCATCAACAATAAGACAAGTGGGAGTTTCTGGAAGAACGTCCTAGTCTGCCTACCTCAAGTAATCACCGATGGGCTGCAGGTTATAAGGAAATTCAACTTTATCTACATTTCCTTCTGCCTTTGTTTCCCATGTCACCCACCCACCCACCAATCGCCCCCCCCACAGATTATAATAAGCATACAATTCCACTTGTTTTCACCAATACACCAGTGTAACGTAACCCGCACTAAAACAGGAAATAACATATTATTAGTTAAAGGTTCAGTTCAAGTGTTTTGGCCATTTTTCTTTTTTTAAAGATTTTATTTATTTACTTGAAAGAGAGAGTGCGCGTGTGAGCATACACATAGGGGTGGGAGTGTTGGAGGGGCAGAGGAAAAGGGAGAAACAGGCTCCTAGCTGAGCAGGGAGCCCAACACAGGGCTCTATCCCAGTACCCTGGGCTCAGGTTCTGATCCAAAGGCAAAAGCTTAACAGATTGAGCCACCAAGGTACCCCTATTTTGACCATTTTTCTATTGACATGTTTGCTTTCTTTACACATGCCGGGTATATTTTAGGTTGGACATAGAGCTTATCCATGTATTGTTCCATTCTGTGGCTGGCTTTTTCACACTTTTCCTGGTGTCTTTTGTTAGTAGGCATTTTTTATCTTAGTGTGGTCCAATATCATAGTTTTTTATGTTAGCACTTCCTATGTTCTGTTTAAGAAATCTTTATCTACCCCAAGATAATGAAATATCTTCCTGTGTTTGCTTCTAAAAACTTCATTGCTCTAGTTTTCCTATTTAGATCTATGGTTGATCTGGACTGATATGTAGCACAAGGTCTGGTCACAATGTTATCTGTGATTATCTTTGGAGATTGTAATTATAGGTAATTTTATTTTTCTTTAAAATTTTTAGTATTTTCTACAATAAAAATATATTATTCTTATAACTTTAAAAGGGTAAATTAATTACCTTTCACTATATTATATTGGGTTACCAAAAATCTTGAAATCTCAGTGGATTTCAATAGCAGATACTTTTTTTTCTTCCTTACTTATGTTGGTGACCGCCAGTCAGCTGATAAGGGTCTTATCCAATCTGTGGCTATAGAAGTTGAATTCTGTTCCAAGATTCTTTTCATTCTAAGACTCGGGCTAAAGAAGCAGACTCTCTCCATGGCAATGGTACAAGAGCAAATAGTCTGGCAGAAATCTTCACTGCCTCTGCAAGTTTCCACTTGAGGGTGATACAGGGCATGTCTGCTTATGTTCTCCTCTGTTAGAAAATCACAAAACAAAGCAGATCACATGACTGGGGCCAAAGGCAACGACACAGAGAAAATTGCTTTAAGGAGAGAACAAAACATTCCGAATATTATAATCTGCCACAAAGGCTATTTTACAGTGCCATAAATCTCATATCATTTCTTCCTCCTCATGACATCCAGAGCCTTTCATAATGTGGTCCTCATAGCACCCCAGTCTTGGAGTCCACCACTTTTCCATACAACCTTGATCTTGTAACCTTTTTTTTTTGTATATATATTTTTTTATTGGACTTCGATTTGTCAACATACAGCATAACACCCAGTGCTCTCCTGTCAAGTGCCCTCCTCATTGCCCATCACCCAGTCACCCCGTCACCCCATCCCCCCTGCCACTTCCCTTTCCACCACCCCTTGTTCGTTTCCTAGGGTTAGGAGTCTCTCATGTTCTGTCTCCCTCACTGATATTTTCACTCATTTTCTCTCCTTTTCCCTTTATTCCCTTTCACTATTTTTTATATTCCCCAAATGAATGAGACCATATAATGTTTGTCCTTCTCTGATTGACTTACTTCACTCAGCATAATACCCTCCAGTTCCATCCACGTCCAAGCAAATGGTGGGTATTTGTCGTTTTCTAATGGCTGAGTAATATTCCACTGTGTACATAGACCACAGCTTCTTTTTAAAAAAATATTTTATTTATTTATTCATGAGACAGAGAGAGAGAGAGAGAGAGCAAACGAGAGAGAGAGGCAGAGACACAGGCAGAGGGAGAAGCAGGCCCCATGTAGGGAGCCCGATGTGAGACTTGATCCCAGGTCCCCAGGATCACACCCTGGGCTGAAGGCGGTGCTAAACTGCTGAGCCATCTGGGCTGCCCAGACCCCATCTTCTTTATCCAGTCATCTGTCGATGGACACCGAGGCTCCTTCCACAGTTTGGCCATTGTGGACATTGCTGCTATAAACATTGGGGTGCAGCTGTCCTGCCGTTTCACTGCATCTGTATCTTTGGGGTAAATCCCCAGCAGTGCAATTGCTGGGTCGTAGGACAGTTCTATTTTTAACTCCTTGAGGAACCTCCACACAGTTTTCCAGAGTGGCTGCACCAGTTCACATTCCCACCAACAGTGCAGGAGGGTTCCCCTTTATCCACATCCTCTCCAATATTTGTTGTCTCCTGCCTTGTTAATTTTCACCATTCTCACTGGTGTGAGGTGGGATCTCGTGGTTTTGATTTGTATTTCCCTGATGGCAGGTGATGTGCAGCAGTTGTCTCATGTGCTTGTTGGCCATATCTATGTCTTCTTTGGTGAAATTTCTGTTTGTGTTTTTTGCTCATTTCATGATTGGATTGTTCGTTTCTTTGCTGTTGAGTTTAATAAGTTCTTTATAGATCTTGGATATCATCCCTTTATCTGATAGGTCATTTGCAAATATCTTCTCCCATTCTGTAGGTTGTCTTTTAGTTTTGTTGACTGTTTCTTTTGCTGTGCGGAAGCTTTTTATCTTGATTAAGTCCCAATAGTTCATTTTTGCTTTTGTTTCCCTTGCCTCCATAGATGTATCTTGCAAGAAGTTGCTGTGGCCAAGTTCAAAAAGGGTGTTGCCTGTATTCTCCTCTAGGATTTTGATGGATTCTTGTCTCACATTTAGATCTTTCATCCATTTTGAGTTTATCTTTGTGTCTGGTATAAGAGAATGGTCTGGTTTCATTCTTCTGCACGTGGCTGTCCAATTTTCCCAGCACCATTTATTGAACAGACTTCCTTTATCCAGTGGATAGTCTTTCCTGCTTCGTTAATATTATTTGACCATAGAGTTGAGGGTCCATTTATGGATTCTCTATTCTGTTCCATTGATCTATGTGTCTGTTTGTGTGCCAGTACCACATTGTCTTGATGATCACAGCTTTTTAGTACAACTTGAAATCTGGCATTGTGATGCCCCTGGCTCTGGTTTTCTTTTTCAATATTCCCCTGGCTATTCAGGGGTCTTTCTGATTCACACAAATCTTCAGATGATTTGTTCCAACTCTCTAAAGAAAGTCCATGGTATTTTGATAGGGATTACATTAAATGTGTACATTGCCCTGGGTACCATTGCCATTTTCACAATATTAATTCTTCCAATCCATGAGCATGGAATATTTTTCCATCTCTTTCTGTCTTCCTCAATTTCTTTCAGAAGTGTTCTGTAGTTTTTAGGGTATAAATTATTTACCTCTTTGGTTAGGTTTATTCCTAGGTATTTTATGCTTTTGGGTGCAATTGTAAATGGGATCGACTCCTTAATTTCTCTTTCTTCAGTCTCATTGTTAGTGTATAGAAATGCCACTGACTTCTGGGCATTGATTTTGTATCCTGCCACGCTGCCGAATTGCTGTATGAGTTCTAGCAATCTCAGGGTGGAGGCTTTTGGGTTTTCTATGTACAGTATCATGTCATCTGCAAAGAGGGAGAGTTTGACTTCTTCTTTGCCAATTTGATTACTTTTTATTTCTTTTTGTTGCCTGATAGCTGAGGCTAGGACTTCCAGTACTATGTTGAATAGCAGTGGTGAGAGTGGGCATCCCTGTCATGTTCCTGATCTTAGGGGAAAGGCTCTCAGTGTTTCCCCATTGAGAATGATATTGGCTGTGGGCTTTTCGTAGATGGCTTTTAAGATGCTAAGGAATGTTCCCTCTATCCCTACACTCTGAAGAGTTTTGATCAGGAATGGATGCTGTATTTTGTCAAATGCTTTCTCTGCATCTATTGAGAGGATCATATGGTTCTTGTTTTTTCTCTTGTTGATATGATTTATCATGTTGATTGCTTTACGAGTGTTGAACCAGCCAGCCTTCCATCCTGGGGATAAATCCCACTTGGTCAGGGTAAATAATCTTAATGTACTGTTGGATCCTATTGACTAGTATCTTGTTGGGAATTTTTGTCTCTATGTTCATCAGGGATATTGGCCTATAATTCTCCTTGTTGGTGGGGTCTTTGTCTGGTTTTGGAATTAAGGTGATGCTGGTCTAATAGAACGAGTTTGGAAGTTTTCCATCTCTTTCTATCTTTTGGACCAGCTTTAGTAGAATAAGTATTGTTTCTTCTTTAAACGTTTGATAGAATTCCCCTGGGAAGCCCTGGCCCTGGACTTTTGTGTCTTGGGAGGTTTTTGATGACTGCTTCAATTTCCCCTCTGGTTATTGGCCTGTTCAGGTTTTCTATTTCTTCCTGTTCCAGTTTTGGTAGTTTGTGGTTTTCCAGAAATGTGTCCATTTCTTCTAGATTGCCTAATTTAGTGGTATAGCTGTTTACAATATGTTTTTAAAATCGTTTGTATTTCCTTGGTATTGGTTGTGATCTCTCCTTTTTCATTCGTGATTTTACTGATTTGAATCTTTTCTCTTTTGTTTTTAATAAGGCTGGCTAATGGTTTATCTATCTTATTAATTCTTTCAAAGAACCAATTCCTGGTTTTGTTGATCTGTTCTACAGTTCTTCTGGTCTCTATTTCATTGAGTTCTGCTCAAATCTTTATTATCTCTCTTCTGCTTGGTGTAGGTTTTATTTGCTGTTCTTCCTCTGGTTCCTCTAGGTGCAAGATTAGCTTGTGTATTTGAGTTTTCTTCCAATTTTTTGAGGGATGCTTGTATTGCGATGTATATTCATCTTAGGACTGCTTTTGCTGGATCCCAATGATTTTGAACAGTTGTATCTTCATTTTCATTAGTTTCAATGAATCTTTTTAATTCTTCTCTAATTTCCTGGTTGACTCTCATCTTTTAGCAGGATGTTCTTTAACCTCCACATGTTTGAGTTTCTTCCAAATTTCTTCTTGTGATTGAGTTCAAGTTTCAAAGCATTATGGTCTGAAAATATGCAGGGGACAACCCCGATCTTTTTTGTATTTGTTGAGACCTGATTTGTGACCCAGTATGTGTTCTATTCTGTAGAAAATTCCATGGGCACTTGAGAAGAATGTGCATTCAGTTGCATTTGAATGTAAAGTTCTGTAAATAACTGTGAAATACACCTGGTCCAGTGTATCACTTAAAGCTCTTGTTTCTTTGGAGACGTGCTTAGAAGATCTGTCATTTGCAGAAAGTGTCGTGTGGAAGTCTCCCAGAACTAGTGTATTATTATCTAAGTATGTCTTTACTTTGGTTATTAATTGATTGATATACTTGGCAGATCCCACATTAGGGGCATAAATATTCATGATTGTTAGATCCTCTTGTTGGATAGACCCTTTAAGTATGATATAGTGTCCCTCTTCATCTCTTACTACAGTCTTTGGGATAAACTTTAATTGATCTGATATGAGGATTGCAACCCCTGCTTTCTTTTGAGGACCATTTCAATGGTAAATGGTTCTCCAGCCTTTCATTTTCAGGCTGTAGGTGTCCTTGGGTCTAAAATGAGTCTCCTGTAGACAGCAAATAGTTGGGTCTTGCTTTTTTATCCAGTCTGAAACCCTGCGTCTTTTGATGGGATCATTAAGCCCATTCACGTTCAGAGTTACTATTGAAAGATATGAATTTAGTGTCATCATAATACCTATTCAGTCCCTGTTTTTGTGAATTATTTCTTTGGGCTTCCTCTTTCTTTTACAGAATCCTCCTTAATATTTCTTGCAGAGCTGGTTTGGTGGTCACATATTCTTTCAGTTTCTGCCTATCTTGGAAGCTCTTTATCTCTCCTTCTATTCTGAATGAGAACCTTGCTGGATAGAGTATTCTTGGCTGCAGGTTCTTCTTATTTAGGGCCCTGAATATATCCTGCCAGCCCTTTCTGGCCTGCCAGGTCTCTGTGGAGAGATCTGCTGTTAATCTAATATTTCTCCCCATATAAGTTAGGGATCTCTTGTCTCTTGCTGCTTTAAGGATTTTCTCTTTATCTTTGGAATTTGCAAGTTTCACCATTAAATGTCGAGGTGTTGAATGGTTTTTATTGATTTTAGGGGGGGTTCTCTCTATCTCCTGGATCTGGATGCCTGTTTCCCTCCCCAAATTAGGGAAGTTCTCAGCTATGATTTATTCAAATATGCTTTCTGGTCCTCTGTCCCTCTCAGCGCCCTCTGGAACCCCAATTAAATATAGATTTTTCCTTTGGAGGCTGTCATTTATTTCCTTAACCTTTCCTCATGGTCTTTTAATTGTTTTTCCCTTTTTTCCTCAGCTTCCTTCCTTGCCATCAACTTGTCTTCTATGTCACTCACTCTTTCTTCGACCTCATTAACCCTCATCATTAGGACCTCCAGTTTGGATTGCATCTCATTTAATTGATTTTTAATTTTGGCCTGATTAGATCTAAATTCTGCAGTCATGAAGTCTCTTGAATCCTTTATGCTTTTTTTCCAGAGCCACAGTAGCTTTATAATTGTGCTTCTGAATTGGCTTTCTGACATCAAATTGTATTTTTTTTTTTTTGGCAGTTAGAAGAGTTTTATTTATTTAATTAATTTATTTTTTATTTTTTTATAAATTTATTTTTTATTGGTATTCAATTTGCTAACATATAGAATAACACCCAGTGCTCATCCCATCAAGTGCCCCCCTCAGTGCCCATCACCCAGTCACCCCCACCCCCCCTTCCACCACCCCTAGTTCGTTTCCCAGACTTAGGAGTCTCTCATGTTCTGTCTCCCTTTCTGATATTTTCCACTCATTTTTTCTCCTTTCCCCTTTATTCTCTTTCACTATTTTTTTATATTCCCCAAATGAGCGAGACCATATAATGTTTGTCCTTCTCCAATTGACTTATTTCACTCAGCATAATACCCTCCAGTTCCATCCACGTTGAAGCAAATGGTAGGTATTTGTCGTTTCTAATGGCTGAGTAATAGTCCATTGTATACATAAACCACATCTTCTTTATCCATTCATCTTTTGGTGACATCAAATTGTAATCCAAAGTCTAACTCTGTGGCAGAGAGTACTGTTTCTGATTCTTTCTTTTGTGGTGAGTTCTTCTTTCTAGTCATTTTGCTCAGTGCACAGTGGCTCTATAGAGCAGGCTGACTCAAGAGTATCAACCACGACCTAAGTAAATTTCACCCTAGATGATTCTGCCAAGGTCAGAGACCAGAAATTGAAAACAAAGATCAGATCAAAATAAAACAAAAGGACACTAAAGTGAAAAACAAATTTTAAAACAAACTAGTAAAAAAAATAAAAGGCCAGGAATCCTAAAGAATAAGAGGGGGGAAAAAGGAGAGAAAGAAAAAAAAAAAAAAGAAGAGAAGAAAGGAAAAAAAAAGAAAAAAAAAAGAAGAAAAAAAAGTGGGGGAGTGGGAGATGGTGGTGAAGAAGTTGTAGTAGAGGGAGAATGTAGTCTACCTGAAGGGTTCTAGAGGGTGATCCTCTTGTTTCTGAGTATATTAAGTTCTGAGTATATTAGTGGAGGGAGAATGTAGTCTACCTGATGGGTTCTAGAGGGTTATCCTCTTGTTTCTTAGTATATTAAGTATATTAGAAGATGCTCAGCCCCAGATTTATATAAACCAGAAATTCTTGTAGAAGGCCCCAATGTTGACCACCAAAACATAAATGAGATAAAAGAGGGGTGCAGAATGGGAATGAGGAATCTCACAGAATGAACCAGCATAGTATACCACTTGGTTCTGGGTGCATGCTGGTCATGTTTTAGAAGGTATTAACTTCCACCATTGTAGAACAAAATGAGGCAGAGAAAACAAAAAAACACAAAACAAAAAAACATATCTTGTATATCTCCCAAAATTAAGTTGAGTATGTTGAAGGGAATCTAGAAGTGGAAAATATATCTAGGACCTGTAATTGTAGAAATATGAAAGTCAAAAAGGAAGAATCTTAAAAATGAAGAGGTGATAAAATATTGTAGTTAAGGTGGGAAAAGAGAAAAACAATAGAAATTTACAGTCTGATATAAAAATGAGTTGTACTGGAGAAAGGAAGGAAAAAAAGGAGGGGTACCCTCTGGTTCTATATACTGTAAATCCCTCGACTTCCCCTTTAGCTTACAGTACTGCTCGGTCAGGAACTTGCTCTTCCTCCGTCTTTCCAGCCTGTCTTCTGGGGGAGGGGCTGCTGTGCTGATTCTCAGGTGTGTGTACCTGGGGGCGCTGCCCTGCCCCCTGCCAGGTGCACAACTCAGTGGGAGCTATTTACCCTGTGAGGCCTCTGTCCCCTGGGGCCCCACCCCTCCCAGGCACAGGGTGACACAAGGAGGAACAACCACACTGGTGGCGGCCAGTTCTCCAGCCCTGGAGTTAGCTCCTGCAGTAACTACCTCAGCTCCCAGTCTGCACTGGCCTGGATGCTCCAGGGCAGGGTGCTGATTTGCACGGCTTGGGAGCACCCGGCAGCAGGAGAGTCCTCGCTGTCCTGTGCCTTCCCCGCCTCCTCCTGTCCCGGGGGGACCACAGGATCCTGGGCTGTGCCCTCCAGCGTCCTGGGATCCGGAGCCTATGCTGCTAGAATTGCGCTCCTGGGGCTGCAGCTTCTGAAGGCAGTAGGATGCAGCCCCCTCTGCCCGGAGCATCCCCTGACCCACCGGCTTCTCCCTGAGGCTCCCTGGGTGCACTCCAGCCCTTTACTGAGCTTAGCTGTGGTTTGGGTGCGCTCTTCCCCTGGGCGCCCCTCCTCTCCTGGTGACCCTGGGAGACTGGAGGCTCCACTGCCCTTCCTGCAGTTCTCCCTGGTTTTCCTGCTGAGCGTCTTTCTGTCCGGGAAGAATCTGGTGCGGATTTTTAAAGTTCCTGCTTCTCCGGGGCTGAGCTTTCCTGTCCCCAAGGCTCTCGCCCTGGTCTTAGCCCGGCTCCTCACTGGGGCCGCTTCTCCACTGGATTCTTTTTTATTTTTTACACCTTCCTACCTTGTTAGAAGCGCAAACTCTTCTCTCTGTAGCGTTCCAGCTGTTCTCTCTTTAAATCTCAGGTCAAATTTGTAGGTTTTCAGGATGATTTGAAAGTTATCCAGGTAAGTTGGTGGAGACAGGTGAGGTGAGGACCCTACTCCTCTGCCATCTGGCCCCACCCCTCCTTGATCTCGTAACCTTGAACTGTGCACAATTCCCTGAACACAACTTGCGTTTATAAGACTGTATGCTTTTATTCACTCTGCCAATCCTTCCCCCCAACATATTTTATGGGCTCATGTTAGAAGGTTATTTGATGTTTCTTGAATGAATCACAATCTTCCAAGACTGAGTTTCTTTACTTCTCTCTTTCCTTGCTTCTTGAAATATTGCTTGTTCTTCTAGGACTCAGGTGAAGTCTTCTTGTATTCCCATTGTCAGAATTAATCATTCCCTTTTCCTACCCAATTATGGCACTAATTGCGGCCTACATTAATTTCTAGCTGTTTACACATTGGTGTCCTCCAAGAAGTTATATGAGCTCCTCAATTGACATTTTATTCTCCTCTGTGTTCCCTCTAGAGCAGAGAGGTAGAGTTCCTGGCACATAGTAGGCATTCGATTGGAGTTTGTAGAACTGAATAGCACACCAATATGGCCAGAGAATAATATTCAGAAAACATGAGGTGACTTTTAAAAAGAATTCCAGAGTTGTCAACAGTGAAAGCTTTGTAACTTCTAAGAAAAGTTTCTGATCAGTGAAGCAAAGAACAAGTCAAGAATCAAGTATAGTTTGCCCTTCAAGAACCAATGACTGACAACAATAAAGCTACAAGTGATTTATTACCTTCCTGAGGTGCATACATTTATTTTGCTCAGAGTGTGTATTTTATACCTCCTAACAGCCTTCTGGAGAGTTTAAAAAAAATATTCTCTGACTTTTATGCTCCCCAGTTCACTCTGGTGACTGTACCTGGTGGAGAGGAATAAAAATAAGCTCTAAAGGCCTGCTTCTCATGTTCTTGGGGCTCACTCTTTTTTCTTTATAAAAACATACATCTTACTTGCTGGTAGTCTGAGTTATTTTCAGGGGAGAACTCAACTTTAAGCTAATTTCTCATTATTTTTAGAAATATGGTCTCAGGTTGCCTGGGTGGCTCAGTGGTTGAGCATCTGCCTTTGGCTCAGGTTGTGATCCCAGGGGGTTCTGGGATCGAGTTCCACATTGGGCTCTCTTCAGGGAGCCTGCTTCTCCCTCTGCCTGTGTCTCTGCCTCCCTCTCTGTGTCTCTCATGAATAAATAAATAAAAAAAAATAGAAATATGGTCTCACGCTAGGGAATGAAATCTGTCTTACAATTTTGTATTTTTTAAGAATGCTTTTGTTTTCATGGCTTTGCTAGAAGGACATTTTGGCTAATTTCTGATCACTGACATCCATGTGTATTGCATCTTGCATTATTTTACACACCTATTTTATCCACCATTCTTTTGAGAGCGGTGTTCCTCAGAGGGTGGTCCTTGAACTGGCTACTGGCCTCTCTACTGTTTGTTACCAACCAGTCCTGAGTAAGTACCCTGGTGCTCAAGGGTAGATTAACTGTGTCACTAAACACTCGGTTGATTTCAGCTGACTTTTTGTTTGTTTTTCCATAGCAAGACTTTATCGATGAAGGAAGCAGTGCATTGATTGACATTCTAGCACAGGCTCCTTTCCTCACTGTGGGATCTTATGCATCTTGAGAAGCACTGCTGAGGAGAGCCTGCCCCTGTGTACGTGTGATTGGCCCAAGTCCCTGCTCATCGAAGCTGCAGGGGACTCGTGGCTTGTTCAGTGCAACATCAGTCTCTCTTCCTCCCTTTTTTCTCCCTCTTTCCCCCTCTGTTTCTGTTTCTTTGTCTGTAATAGGAACTAAAAGGTGTAGACATGTCTAGATGGAAACGTCTGTTTGTGGTGGACGTTACTAAGGTATTAGGTGGAGTCAGTATCATCCAAGAGGAAGCCACAAGCAAACCAAAGTTCTGGAGAGCAGAAGCTGGGAGCTCACAGGAAAGCAGGATGGGAAAGAAATAGAGAGACAAGCTATGGATGGAGATGGTGGAGCCCAAGGGCCAGACGATGGGGAAGGACGCACACACATGCTCCTTGTCACATGAGTCCTGTTCACCTTCCCAGCCTGAGCCCCGACCCCAGGGATTCTGATCACAGCGGGTCTTCATCTTTGGTGGCAATTGTAAATCTGCATTTTAACCAGTGCCCCAGGGTATTCCCAATTTGGGGACCTTTGGGGGACGAAATCTGGCTGTTTTGTGAGCTGATCAGTGCTCATCTTTCCAGCCTCAATCCTTGTCAAACTATAGACCTCCAGGCTAACCATCATATCACATCTTTCTCACACCTCCATGGTTTTACCCACATTCTTGCTGGAATTCCTCTCCCTCTTTCTCACTCCAGTAAGAGCCTCCTAATTCTTGCAAACATGCCTCACAGGTCAGTTCCTTTTGAACCCTCCTCCTTCTATCCCCATCCAATTTTCGCCATTCTTCTTGGGTTCTTGCTACATTATTTTGTCCCTTGACCAATTTCTTCCCTCTCCCTTAGAGAAAATCTGCCTCCTTCTTCCTCATTTCCCCTTCTGTCTCTTCCAAACTTTACCAAATCCCAAATCCCAAGAGTCTGTCATCTGCCCTTACTGTCTGGATTTCTCAGAAACATGATGGCACTGGTCATTAGTACCCTTTCTTTTCATATCTGACATTTTATTATTAAAAAAAGTCAAAAATACAAAAAGTGAAACAAATACATACAGGGAACTCCCCATACATGGTGCACTTAGATTCAATAATTTTTAACACATTTTTACTGTATTGCCTTTGTGTTTACAAATATATTTTTATCATTTATTTATTTATTTTTAAAGATTTTGTTTATTTATTCATGAGAGACACAGAGAGAGAGAGAGGCAGAGACACAGGCAGAGAGAGAAGCAGGCTCCCTGCAGAAAGCCCAATGTGGAACTCGATCCCAGAATCCCCTGGGATCACGACCTGAGCCAAAGGCAGATGCTCAACCACTGAGCCACCCAGGTGTCCTGTCCCTATTTTTACCTTTTAATTTTTACTAGACCATTTGGAAATTGCAGATATTGTGTTACTTTATCTAGAAATACTTTAGAATGCATTTCCAAAATATGGGGTCATATCCCCACATTAATGTCGCTTTTTGGATAGATTTTCCCATATTTTCCTTAATTTTCTCCTGTATCAGTGGCCAGTCCTTCTCATTCGCCTTTACTAGATTTCCTTCCTTTCCCTGAGACCCTGTATGTGTTACACTCCAAGGCTCAGCCCTGTTGCTCTTCATTTCTCTAAAATTCCTTTTTACTTCATCTTATTCCATCCCGTGACATACATTTGTCTGTCTGTTTCTGTTGAAATACAATTGACCCACAATGTTACATCAGTTTCAGGTGCACAACATAGTGATACCACAACTCTGCCATGACATCTAAATGCCATATGTAGGCTTCAGAATTTGAATTTCCAGTCCAGTCTCCTCATGCTTAAATCCTAGAGATGTTTATATAACTGTTACTCAGCATCTATATTTTGATATAAAACAGGCATCTCAAATTCACAACGATTGAAAAGAAACTATTTCTTTTCCCTCTTATTCATGTCTTCCCCTGTGCAGTAAAGTATCTCACAATTGCCCAAAAAGAGATCTGGCCTTTGCTGCCAGTTTCTGGGAGGTTATCTCCTAGCCCTTGGCATGTCATGCCTGATAGCAGTGTATAGGACTATCTTTGTTTGCCTATGGACCTTGGGTCAGGGGTCTAATAATATGATTTGGGCTGGAGGCTGGCCACAGCAGAAGGACCAGCAATGTAATACAGCGCTGGGGGAGAAGTTTGGTCATGCAGCATCACTAGATCTCTGGAGAGACTGGGGACTGAGATCCTCCACTTGGGCGATCATTCATTCCTCCATGATGGGGCTTCAATTGAAAATCTAAACATGAGGCTCAAGTGAACTGCTCTGGTTGGCAGTACTGTGTGTATATTTCCAGACACAGATGCACCAAATAATCCTGTCTTGACTCCACAAGAGATGATACCTGGTAGCTCCATGTTTGGTACTTCTTGGACTTCACCCTATGTGTATTTTCCCTTGCCTGATTTTGATTTGTATCTCTTCCCTCTGATAAACCATAACTATGAGCGTAACAGCCTTCAATGAGTTCTGTGAGTCCTTCTAGTGAATTATAGAACCACAAGGTGGTCTTGGGGTTCCCCTGAACTTGCAGTTGGTATCAAAGAGAAGGTGGTCTTATGTGTGGGCTATTCCCTCTGACCTTTCAGTTGGCTAAACTTTCGGATCCCCCTAATCAGTGTAGGTTTGAGTATGCTACTTAGATTCACCTGCTTTCTTCTTTATAGCTGTAAAGTTGGTATAATTATAGTACCTTCTAGGGTTGTTATTAAATGGTTCAAATGTTGAATACGGGAGTCCAAATAAATTAATAAATATAAATTTAGTAGAACAGAACATGATGCCACCGTAGCTATTTGTATTAGTATGATGCTCACTGTCTCTGTCACCTGGCACTCTAATCAAAGACACCATTATCCCTTACTTAGATCACTGCAGAGCATCAAATTGCTCTGTCTGCTTCCACTTGCCAAACCTATGGGTTTTTCTTTATACATTGCCTACAGTGAGTGGTCTCAAGCACATCATTTCATAAGACCTAAATGGTCTTATATCAGATTTAGAATAAAGTCCAAAGGTTTTTCTTTGTTCTGCTGCCCCTCAACCTCGGCCCAGCTCTCCAGGGTTATGCATTCCTGCTGTTCCCCTCACTCAGTAAGCTTCAGCCAGGCAGGGCAGAGGGGACCTTTGACCCAGTGTTCTTCTAAGTCTGCAGAGAGCTTAATTCCTCCCATTGTTGGAGGCTCACTCAGGGACTGTCCCTTGCTGGGTTTCTGCTAATGAATTTATCTAAGCTAGAACCCCCTCCCCTCAGCACTCTGGATTTCTCCCTTCCCTTCCCTTCCCTTCCCTTCCCTTCCCTTCCCTTCCCTTCCCTTCCCTTCCCTTCCCTTCCCTTCCCTTCCCCTCTTATCAGTTTCTGAATGTAAATAGTCTATTTTAAAATTTGTTTATTAAAAAAAATAAAAAATAAAATTTATTATTTCTTTTGCCTGCTGGGATATCAGTTCCATGAAGGTCTAGGGTTTAGCTGCCTTTTTGGCGTGTGATACCTGGAACATCCAAGCTGTTCGGGAGTATTTGTTAAATGAAGAGCTAAATGAAATCAGGAGTCAGGCAGATGTGTCGTGTCCACCAGGGTCATTCTAGCCCCAGACACAGGGCACATAGTAGGACTCCATAGCTCTGGACTGAAGGGAGTAGCAGCCCTGAATGCTCTTTATAGAAGGATAAAAACATTTTAGTTGTTCCCAGAATTTACTCTTAAGCTTTCTTTTCCTGGCAGGCTAAAATGGGATTCCCACTCTTTTACAGTCTTTTGAAAAAAAAAAAAAAAAAAGGAATATAGCTCTTATAAAATTATTGTAGTACTCCTCAAGTGCCACCTTTCTTTTTTCTTCCCTGAATGAAATATTTAGACTGGTAAAATCACTGCAGCTATACAAAACTAAAAATTATCATTAAAAAGCAAAAAAAAAAATCAGGAAAAATGAAACCTATTCACCTACTATTTTATAGAATTTCAGTTTCAACATAAAAAGAACTGTGCAAGTTACATATTCTTTTATTTATCTAAGTGCGTGTGTGTTTATTGTCCGTGTATGCGTGTGCTTGTGTGTGTGATGTGCATATATAGGAGATTTTATGGTGTACCCATCATGTGGCGAAAAATGTACCTACCCTAAGGAATTATACAAGGGCATTAGGAAAAGGCAAACTGTCCCTTTTACCCTATGGCTTCTCCCATGCTGTGTATTGAGGCCAGAATGAATCTGGGCATTATTTGTTACAATCAGAACCAGACACCTTAGCAGGAATATCAAGGAAAAGTATTGTTTTTTTTTAAATTATGGGGAAAAAGTTTTCCCTCTCAAGGTTCAATGTCTTTTACTAAGAAGAAGTAGGCATTACTTTTAGGGAAAGGTCTGTTGCTTCCTGTTTGCAAGCAAAACCTTCCAGTAGTTACAATCATGGCATTTGCTTTCATTCCAGTAAGTAGATTTATTAAGAGAAAAGAGGATGGGAGGGAATTGGAGGAGGAGAATTTTCATTCAGAAATGAAGCTTGAAAATGTCTGGAAAATGGGAATTAAGGGGCACCAGTGAAATCACTACCAGTATAATTCACAAGTTCTCCAGGTGTCTGATTTTTGTGGGTTAATATGCAATGATATTAGATGCTCTCTTTGTAGTGGAGCAAGTGCTGGTGTGGACTCATGAGATCTGGATTCTTATTCTGATTTACTAATATTTTTACTTAAGAAAAGTGTTATAAGTTCTTGAGGTTTTTTAAAATATGAATTATGAGATATTAATATTTCCCACCCACCTCACTGGATTGCAAACAATTGCAAGCAAGAAGATATATCTGGAAATATTCTGCAAACTGTAAATTACTGTAAAGCTCTATGATGTAAAGTATTCTAAAGCATTTTCATCCCCTTAGTGCCAAGCTCAGCATTCTAAGCAGAAAAAAACACAAGCAATTAGCAGAGTTTCTAGGATACGGAAAATGTACACAAAATGTTAAGTGATACAATGATGATCATGGTCATTACAGTCTCCTTTCCTTAGGAGCAGACCATCCCTCCACTGGTATATTATGGTACAAACCTGTAGTTAAACAAAAAGACAGTAAGAAATTATGTCTGTGAGAGCATAATTCAAATAAGCATTTGCATAAACTGTAGTATCTTTTCTTTCTCTATTTTAATTCCTTTCCACTCAACTTCCATAAGCATTCGTTGCTGCTAGGCTGTCATTATATAAAGATAAACAAAGTATCTTGCCCCCAAGAGGCCTTAAAGTATAGTAGTGGAGATAAACACCTAAATAAATACATGTCATCAGGTTTCAGAGTGCGGGGATCGATGTGTAGGGATACCACAGATGAGGCAATTTGGATTACATGCAACTTAGTTATCTCAAAGTAAGGGAAATTACACTTAAATTTGCCTTCTGTATATAGAAGTTGTCTATATTTTATGACTTCTGATTTATTTTAAGTTCTCTGTCATTTGCAGGACAATTTAGCACTGACATTCAGATTGAAAGTCAAAGATTTAATTGATTAGATCATGGGGATAATCAAAATAGACTCTTCTTGATGCAAAATATATAATCTAGACTCAAAGTAAGCTCAACCAAAATAGGGAATGCACTGGTTCCTAGCACTGGGAAGTCCCAGATTGCCAAGACTTCAGGCAAAGCTAGCTCCCAGGGCTTACCCACATTTTTTCCCCTCCTCTTTCTTCTCTTTATTTTGTTTTCTTTTCTCTCTCTTTATCAGCTTTGCTTCCCTCTGTGTGTTGTCTTTGTTCAGTCCTATTGAAGACGATTCTCCTTTGTGCGCCCAGGGAAGATATCCCTCACTAGTCCTACATTCCCATCCTTTTTCTTTATCAATCACAGTGGAAAGAAAACTTTTACCTTCTAGTTTTGTAATTCAATTCTAATGTGATTTGTCTTCTTTTAGTTGTGGGCTAAGTTTGGAGCAATAGTTGCTTCCAGGGGAACATAGCACCATGCTTGACTAGGTCAGAGTCAAACACACTTCCCCATTGCCCAGTGGGTGGGGAAGGGGATGTTAACTGTGAACCCTCATTAGAACAACTTGGAATAAGATAATATTCCAAACAGAACAACTCTGTTCTGCAAAGGAAACAATATTGCGTCAAAGCAACAATATGTGCTTCTTGCAAATAGGAGCACAGTACAAGGATTTTTCTGCAATATTATCAACACATTCATACTGTAATTGATAACTGTTAGATTGCTTGCCCTGTACCTTTGCTTCTTCTAGGAGCATCATCGTTTTCCTTAGGAAACTCTTTCCCCCTCACTCCAGTCCTGTAGTTAGCAGAGACCTGCAGTTTTCTACTAATTACACCCATTTGGCTGCAGTTTATTGGTCTCATGCTTGGCACCTGACTTAAATCCGGCCAGAGATCTTTCCTAGATTTCTGTGTATGGGCCTAATGAGGGAATATTAGTTACAGTGTGTTTCCATGTTTCCATGTAAAAGGAAGTTGGTCCACAGTTGCTTCATAGTTTGAATAAAGCTGACACACAGAAAAGCATGGATCAATCAGTTTGTGGTGGAGATTAATTGATCACTAGATTCCTGATTTTTACCACAACAAACCCTTGTTACTCCCCATAACTGTGACTCCAGAACTAGGGCAACACTGTCCAATAGAAACAGCATGTGAGGGACGTCTGGGACGTGAGACTCAGTGGTTGAGCGTCTGCCTTTGGCTTAGGGCATGATCCTGGAGTCCTGGGATCAAGTCCCACATCAGGCTCCCCACAGGGATCCTGCTTCTCCCTCTGCCTATGTCTCTGCCTCTCTCTCTGTGTCTCTCATGAATAAATAAATAAAATCTTAAAAAAGAAAAAGGAAAGAAGAAACAGCATGTGAGCTACAGATGGAAACCATGTTTGGAAGTTGAAATTTCCTGGTAGACGTATTAAGAAAATATGAAGACAAATGTAATTTAATGCACAGTATATTTTATTTAACTCAATGTAACAAAATATTATTTCAAATTGTAATCACCAGAAAATATAATTGATATACTTTTACATTCCTTTTTTTCATTCCAAGTGTGCAAATTTGGTGTGTACCCTTGTAGTACCTCTCAATCTAGACAAGTCACATTTCAAGTGCTCAGTAGCCACATGTGGGGCACGGCTATGCTACCCTGATAGACAGCAAAACCCTAGAGTTAGAGCCACAGGGATGTGGGATGAGGGAAATAATCCACAATGGGGATGCTTCCTGAGACACTCAAACCAGATATTTACATTTTTGGACATCCTTCCTGTTGATAAACATATCATATCAAATATCTATAAAGGAATTCCTTATCTTTGGGATTAAAAAATGTTGATTCTCCATTGTTTCCTGCTATTCTAAAGGGTAAGATCATTTGGTTGCTGCTTTGTCACTTATACTGTTTTATATTTTTGGCAGCACTTACTTAAATTTTTCCTCATTGACCTGGTGTCACTAAATAAATTTTAGAAAATGATAAAAGTTATCATAACTACATGAGAGGTTTTTTTATAATTGAAAAATACATAAAGGGTAATAGTTCTTCTTTTCTGATGGTGAAGATTTACTTGTAGGTATGTTTACAAATGGTGATTTAACCTTTTAATTGTTTTTTTGTATATGCTAAATTTAACTGTTTTCTTATAGCCTTTCATTAAAATGTGGAGTTGCAGTTAAGAAAAATAATAAAAATTATTTTCCTTCCCTGTGTGTCTTATGAAAAGATAATCTTGGTTTATGTTGCTTTATGCCATGGCATACACGATATTGTATAATGATGGCCCATCGGATTTTGATACGTTGAAGAGGGTCTACTGTAACTTTATAGTCAAATTCACTCTTTTTTTCTTATCATAATACATAATTCCTTGAAACACAGTTTAGGACAAATATAATGACAGTTATAGTTCATTCATCCATTCATTAAGGCTTGTTATTCATAGGTAAGCTCCCTGAGGAAATGTCTTTCTGTGTCATTTACTTCTGTATACCAATTGCCTAGAGCAATGCCTAACCCAAGGCAACTTTCAATAAATATTTGTTGAATGAATGCACTAGTTACTGTAAATAAAGGCTCAATTAAAAATTGAAAGGGCAAATAAAACATCAATTTTGAGCACATACTCCGTGCTAGGCTCTGCGTAAAGTTTGTAACATATATTACACATTTAAGTCTTAACAAAGATCCTGTGAAACAGGTAGTCTCTCCTTTTACAGATAAGAAAACTGAGACACAGAGAGAAGTTAATATTTCCAAGGCTCACATAATTAAATGACAGGTTTGGGATTGATTTCAGAGTTCTCTGATCCCAAAGCTTAATCATGCATTAGTTTCCTAGGGCTGCTGTACAAAGTACTACAAATTGGGGTGGCTTAAAACAACAGAATTGTGTTCTTTCATAGTCCTGGGGACTAGGAATCTGAAATCAAGGGCCATGCTCCATCTGAAACATAGAGAAGATCCTTTCTTGTCTCATCTAGCTTCTGGTTTTTGCCACAGTCCTTGGCTTAGTTAGGGTAGATGCAAGGGATGCATCCCTCCGATCTTTGCATCCACTGTCCTTGGTGTTCTCCTCTTCGTAAGGACACCAGTCATATTGGATTAAGGGCCCACTCTCCTTCAGCTTGACCTCATCTTAACTAATTGCATTTGCAATAACACAATTTTGAAATAAGCTCTCACTTTGAGGTCCCAGAGTTTAGGATTTTAACATCTTTCTTTTTGAGGACAGAATTCTACTATAATGATCACCATATTTGATATTTGCCAAGCACAGATATTTATGAAACATGTTGCTGATATAGGAATCCAAAAAGGTATAATGCCCTCTTATTTGGGTTGGGAGGAAAAGATGCATTTCCATAAAAATAAATGTCAATGAAAGGTAGTTTTAGACAGTGTGAGGTGACAGGAGTACCTATGAGAAGAATATCTTGCAGAAGTTCAGAGATAAAGCTCTAGATCTTACAGGGGAAGACAGGGCCAGAAGCTGAGATTGGAGGTTACATGCACAGAAGGGAGAGAAACAGTGGGAATTGGAGGTAATTCTGATGGTCATAGTAGGAGAAGAGAATTGGCTATCATGAAAATCTGAGCAGAAGCCACTCATAAAGGAGGGGGCCACTGCACAGGTAAGTTCCAACAGGGCAAATGGCATATGAGAACAAGGAGAACAAGGAGGAGAAAAGGCCACTGAATATTAGAACCAGAATGTTTGGGGGAACTTGTGAGTACACAGTTTCAGTGGAGTGGCAGGGGGCAGGAACTTGGTTTGCGTCGAGGTTGATATAAATGGAAAGCTAGACTTTGAAGGCCACTAGCTGGTGGTGAAAAGAGAATCCAGGCTTCCCCGTAAGGCACTGGTACATGATTTCTGGGGTTGGTGAAGTGCAAGCTGGCCTTCTAAAATCTCAAATGTGAGTTGGCTGATGAATTTTGCAAGCATTTACTCAGTGCCAATTATGTGGCAGGCATTGTTCTCATTGGTGGGGCTATGGCAGAGAACGAGGAAAGTGTGCTTCGTGCCACCATAGCACTTCTATTCCAGTGGAGGAGATGGACAATGAGCAAGCAGCTGAGTACATATGCAGTACAATTTTCGCTGTAAGAACAGTGAAGAAAAATAAAACAGTGTGAAGTTGGAGAGCAACAGTGGAAATGAGGGAGAGGTAATGAGCTAAGATTAAAATTTTCCAATTAGGACTTAATGCAACATATACATTTAGTTCTGGCTCTGCCATGCATGCTGGTGTTATGGAAAATACTGGCCAAATTCAGAAGACTAATAGTGTAATTTTGGCCAGTTTATTTAAATTTTTTTTCTGTGTCTTATGGAGGAATTAAAAGAGTAGGAACTAATCTCTGGGGCCCTTCTAACTCTGTTATCACTGGATCAGAGTCTTGCACCAATCTGATATTGGTGCCAACCATAAGTGTGATACATGTGTCTTTCTCTCGTGCCCTAGTCCAGAAGTATTAGGAAAATATAGGTACGGATGGTGTGTGATGAACTGAAATAATCACCATACTTTAAATGTAAAAGATTATCATTTTGAATATATAAGAATACAGGATGAGGAGGAGAGTTGAATTTTAAAACTACCTGTAGGTAATAAGCTGCAGCATAATATAATGAAAGAATAAAAATCATAAGGGAAGTATGATCTCCTTTTAAAAGATATTTCTTGAAGGGCACCTGGTGGCTCAGTTGGTTAAGCATCTACCTTTTGCTCAGGTCATGCTCTTAGGGTCCTGGGATGAGCCCTGTGTGGGGTTCCCAGCCCAGCGGAGAGCCTGCTTCTTTCTCTCTCTTCTTGCCCCCTTCCCCATTGTGCTCTCTCTCATTCTGCTCGCTCTCTCTCAAATAAATAGATAAAATCTTAAAGAAAAAATAAAGGATATTTGTTGAATGTTTTTCAGTGAATTAAGAAAGGATTATACACTGACTCCAAAGCAATGGCAGGCTCTGTTATGATTCTTAAAACGATGTCTATTTACCAAGTGTGCAGGGTATGCCCCTTTAAAACTCATTATTATGGGGTATCTGTCCAAGAAGAGAATTACAGTTTAATTTCAACTATCTGTGGCTTTCTGATTTTGGAGAATTATTTTGTAATCAGGAGCATTTGTTGTTTTTGAAAAACCTGGCCAACAAACACTTTAAGGAAAACCAAAGTCATTACTGGGTATTTGTGTCTAAAGGGTAATAAACGACACCCAAATATTCCATTTTGTATCGCCTCATGTTTTAAAGTTCTGACATAAATGGAAGGCTTGAAAATACCATCTCCAGCATAGATGGTGATGCTCTGATGGCGATGGAGGGAGGCGAGATGGCCAGCTGCTCCGTCCTGGTGAATTCAAAGCCAGCCGGTGGGCCAGGCACCCCCACCCCCATTCCCCAAATCCTTCGAAAGAACATACTCTCACATGACAGTGCCAAGAAAATAAGGTCAATATGCATCTAAATAAATTACAAAGACCCTCACTGTGCGGTAGGCAGCCAGGCCCGGAGGAGCCATGCTGGGGTCTGCTTTAGCACCAAATGTGCTGGCTCTGTGGGAGAACTGTTTTCCCTTCTTTCTGTGGTGGGCAAGAGAAGGCAGCTGCTGCTGTTCTTCTGCTGCCATCTTTGCTGACAAGATTCAGAGTGACGGGGGCCTGTGGCTTCATCAATTGAGAAAGGCATAGTAAATTGGCAGCTACTATAATGGCAAGAATGTTTACTTCTCCGCCTGTCTCCTTTTGGAAATGAGAGTATGGTAATGTGTGCCTCATTCTCTGACTTAAATGGTCAAATGCATCTTCTCTATTGACCTGTTGATTATGTTGGTTATGCCTCCTCTGATTGTCTGGGACTCCAGTGATAGGCATCATAAAAACAGATAAAACACATAGCCGTGACTGCAAACACTCACTCACAGTGCTGGGGCTTAACAGTCCAAAGTACCAAACAGATCGCGTTTGACTTTGTAGTAAGGTTTTATGTGTAATCATGACAGATGTTCAGGGAGATTATCCTTTTCCATCTCCACCCTGCCTCCCTGCAACGAGTGCATGTTTGACTTGCTCAAAAATAGCCTCTCTTTTATAAATAGATGCAGCTAGAGGCCCTCAACAGTACGAAGTCAACATTCTACTTATCGAGCATTTGTTTTCCCAACAGAAGATGTTCTTTCCTTTTAGGCCAGGAGCAGGGTGCCCTGCAAGTCCTGTTTGGCTTTTTATGCCAAGAGCTAGCTGATGCCAACCAGAGGCAACTTCAGAGTTACTCTGTGTCATAACAAAACTTTAAGAATTTGTCCCCTATAACAATTGCCTTTTGGATGGTAAAGATATTTTTGATGTGTATTTATTTTGTCACTAATCTCCCTTTAGGGGCTTCAAAGTGAACAGGCATAATAAAATGCTCCTTGCTGTTTCACTTCAAATTTAGGGATTGACTGCACCACATGCCTTCTCTAGACACATTTGGTTATCTCTAGCACTTTCCTCCCCCAAGTTCTCAATGCCAAGTGATGGTTGAAAAGCTTTCTGTTTGACATGGACATTTATCGGTCAGATTGTGACACCTTATCACACCATCTAATGCCAGATGAACTTCTCTAAGATTGGAAACAAGCAAGGAACGAGGGCATAAGAATCCCTCTGAAAAAATTTTCGAGGCAGAGAGCTAGCTAGAGATCTGTAGGAGCTGGGAAATGATGTCTTTAATCTTCTTCTGTTTTGTATTATTTCTCATTCATTGCAAAAACTTCACTATTGCCTGGCATTTTCTCATTATTTGTTTGCATTTTCCAAGTCAATGAAAAGGTATGCTTAGGCTTTATCTGGAAGGCACACGCATTTAAATATTACAATTTTCCTCTGCAGACACATTTAGGAAGCAAAACAACAACAATAACAACAACAAACTAGGCCATTGAAAAAGAAGGAAGGCTTTCAGACTCTCAGTGTAGACCTTAGGGCATATAGGAAGCTAATTAAAGAGCGTCTCCTTACCTTTGTGGGCAATCACTTGAAGCACGATGCCCAGTGGAACAGAGAGTCCAGTGTAGAACCCTCATCAATGGTCTGAGTCCCATCTCCCATGAAGCACCCTGCTTGCCATTTAAGTGCCGTACTGTACAAATTCCTAAGCTGTGAGTGAGAGTAGAAATCCTTAGCTTGGAAATTTACAGTTGTACAGGACAGTAAGATCATCCAGGTCAGCGTTTCTCATTTCAGTTGCAGAAGGCATAAAGCCTAAAGGATTGAGAGAGCTGTACAAATTCGCAAACCAAATTAACAACTAGAAACTAGACATCAGACTTCTTAAAAATTATTCCTCCAGGTACCAAGGGAAATGATTTCCAGAAGACTCTTAGGTTTTTTGTTTTGTTTTTCTTTTCTTTTTTTGGTTTTTGGTTTTTGGAGGTTTCAGCACCATGCCATATACTACATTTGACATTTTCTGAGCTGATAAATTGGGTAAAACAAGAGATCCATACACATCCATTTTCACTGGTCATTTATTTCTCCACAAAATACTTTTCCCTTTCCCCTTTTTGTTTTAGGTATCTGTCTCATAAATTCTCACGGTTCTAATTCTGTGTATAATTAAACCATCAGTTTTAGGTTGACTTTTGAAACTTCTGTACTAGAGCCTGTACTCTAAGAAGATATTGTCATTCCTGGACTTTGGGAGACACAGAAGGATGTGATGCTATCTACCCTATCCTCAAGAAGTTTATAATTATTTTGGGAAAATGAGAAATCTATGGGAAAACAATTAAGCAATAGTCCAAGATGACCGACAACACACTGTTGGATTTCTAGAAGCCTGGGGAGGCTTCATGGAGATGATTCGGGCAGATGGTAGAGAAGATGCATGATCTGATTGATTGTGGTTGTTTGTTATACTGCATCAGTTGTGAATGGATTGGTAGCTACTCTTTTGGGTTATTTGAATATCGCACCGGGCCCTGTCACTATCAGTGTTCTTAGATGGAGGATAAAGGGCCCACTCAGGACTTTCCACCGCTTTCCAAAGAACAGGAGGCTATATTAGAAGTCCCTATCCTGTATGTTTTTGCTTTGTGTTTTCGGTGTTCCACTTTCAGTGACTGCAGCTGAAGTCTGGAGCAGCATTGTATTTGGGAGCAGGGGAGCCTAGAGGAGCTTAGCTTTAGGATCTGAGCATAAAGGCAAGTTTCTCCTTGCCAACCTTAGCAGAAGAAAACATTTTGATCTCTTAATTATGAAAGTAAGAAGAGGTCTGTTTCTGAAAATGT
Organism: Canis lupus dingo; assembly: GCF_003254725.2. Lineage (NCBI taxonomy): Eukaryota > Metazoa > Chordata > Mammalia > Carnivora > Canidae > Canis > Canis lupus. Next base: position 15,369,325 of record NC_064243.1, read on the forward strand.
TCTCCCTGTGACCCTAGCAGCTTTCACTACTTAGGCATCTATAAGACACCACAAAACTCAAAGGAACACATTTAGTGTAATAGGGCTTATTTATAAATCAGTAACTGGGCACTTCCACTTTCATAATAAACTGGTAAAATGTCATCCTCTTTGGGAATTCTAATAAAATATTCACCTGGTTAGTCTCAAAAAACTTCCAGGAGAGAATGCAGGGAGTTTGAATGCCAAGTGTGATGGCTTCTTCCTGACTTTATACTGGCATTAGTTTGTTAGCAGAATGAAGCTTGCTAGCTTGTGCTTTTCACTAAGAAGCCTGAAATAGATTATAGGTTGTTTTTTCTATCCCTGAGTTTTTTCTTTTTCTTTTTCTTTTTTTTCAATTGCTCTCCTGAGAGAAATTGGAGTATATGACAGGAAAGACAAACATGAAAGCTTTCATAATCCAGGCTTGTGTTCTCAAGAGATTATCTTTGATATATGAGGCTACTCATTGAGTCTTTCCTGGAGTTTATTTATTTGACCACGTTCCCCCAGACTTAAATGCCTCCATTAATCAATACTGAGCTTTTCCACACTGAGTCTACGGGGCTCATCAAGATGAAAAATTTTTAATTTAAAAAATTAAAAAAATCCTCAGGTATATGCATAATCCTTGGAGAAATAGCAGATCTATTCCTGGCTGATAACACATCCACTGACAGTTGAGTTTTATATTTGTCCCTGTTTTAGGATTATTGATGGGATTGAGGCAAGAAGGAAGGAGTTTACTCAGAAACTTATTAATTTAAAGCAAGAGTTCTTCAGTTTAAGGCAAGGGCACAGTTCATTCTTTGTTCATTGTCTCACTCATTCAGTGAGCTGGTACATTCCAGGAGCCTGGCTCTTGGCTATCATGTGAACAAGATTGCCCCTCTTGACAGTGAGCTAATGGTAGAGGAGGCTGAGATACACCAGTCAATGGTCCATTCTGCTGGAGCTTGATACAAGTGACAGTAAGGATAAGTTCAGAGACATCAAACTCCATGTGTAAGGAAAGACTTTGTGGTTATGAAAAGGAATGCAGATGGAGCCAATCTGCATCTGACTGATTCATCTGACTGTGGCCCACGCGGAATACATGTCCTGGATCAAGCTAGGCTGGGAGAGTGCAGATAGACTTACAGGATGAAGCAGAAGGGAATGGGACCAGAAGGAAAAGGCTGAAGCAGTCTTCTTGGTCATAAGAATGTCATTTTTTATGCCACTCCTTCTTTCTATATCTGCATAGTTTAAGTTTTATTATGTTTTCAAAATAAGAGGACTTTTAAATTAGTGGATATAGCATACATTTTGACGTTGCAGCACCTATAGAAGAAAATGTCATTCAATAATTTATTCAGTATTTATTGAGCACCTACCATGCACTATGGGCACTTACAATGAGGAAGAAGACAGACACTGTTTGGTAGTAGGGAGATACTCTGATTCTTAAAATAATGATAAAATGATAATATATATATATATATATATATATATATGTATTCTTAAATGTATGTTTCTGAGTGTGACTGTTTTTTGGTGTGTCAACTTATGTAGCGAGGTTCAACTTTGGGGACAAAAGAAAGGGCAGCAGCTGTTCTGGAGCATACACATACCCTCTTCCAGTTATTCGATGAAACACTGATCTAGGTGGTTCTGTAAAGAGGTACTGCAGATGTCAGGAAAATTCCTAAAGAGCTGACCTTAAACTATGGAGATTATCCTTGGTAGGCTAGACCTAATCAGATCAGCCCTTAAAAGCCCTTAACTGGGCTCTTCCTGGAAAAAAGAGATTCCCAACAGCAGCTGAGACTATAATTGTTCTCTCTTTGTGGGATCTGTTTTCCCTGCCTGCCTGTGACAGCAGCTTTGGCCTGTGCCTCTGCGGTTCCAGCTTGCTCATGCTCTTCTCTTCCTGCCTGCCCACAGATCTCAGAAATACTTAGCCAGCCTCTACTATGGTGTAAGCCAATTCCTTATAATAAATCTCCATCTCTCTTCCCTCCCTCTTTATGTGCATATGTATGCCTGTACATATGTGTATATGTATGTGTATACCTGTGTGTGTATGTGTGTGTCCCCTCATGGTTCTTTTTATGTGGTTGACTTCTGACTGATACACTGAGATTTTAAGATAATTCTGTAACCTCATTTAACATGCATTCTATGCTCAGAACAATGATCATTGCTTGTGAAATTAGGAAGATAATATTTATATATCTATGCAGAAATCACCCAACTATATTTTCTGAGATCTGGTTGGCCCCTAATTCATCATCTTTGCCTAGCATCTTAGGTTAAACTGTGAAAGGCATCTGGCCACAGAGTGAATTGCCTATGTGATTACACTGCTCATGCTTGCAGCTTTTCCTGGCTCTGTGCTGGAATGGTGGTCTTTCCAGCTGGCTGGACGGGAAAGCAGCACCGTGCCAAGCTCTGCTGGAACATTTTAAAACAACATTGCATATAACGTAATTAAGTAGGGATGACTGAAGATGTAATGCCTTCACTAGCTAGAGTCAAGTCTAAGTTGAACCCAGAAGCTTCATCTCTGTATTTTTAAAGACAAGAAAATAAAATTTTATGGAAAACTTTAGACTCTTTGTTGCAGTTCTTTTGATTTCATCAAAATACAGAAAATTCTTCAAACTCACTTGAATGAATTTTTAGAAGGTTGTTCATTATTCATTGTGAAAGAAATGTATATTTAAAAGAAAAGAAAAAGCATGAGGAAGGAATTAAGAATTACCCATAGTAATAGTAGATAACTATGGCCATATTTTTGCATTTTTTTCGGCGCATCTCTAAACCATCCTTCCCCCGCTCTGCTGTGTGTCACAGGCGGCTGTACCCTGCAAACTCCTTCATTGACTGCCTTGCCAAGTGGCTTCTGCTAGTTCCAGCCAAAGGAAGGTTCTGGTGGGCAGGGGGGAAGAAGGAGACACTCGGATTCTTTCTTGCCATTCTTCTTTGTGAAAGGGTTAGTGTCTCTGGCAGTGGTTCTAGAAAGCCCCGTCCTCTGTAGTGTTCTCACAGGGAAAACCCTACTTTTATTCTAGCTCCTCTGGAATGGTGCTACTCCTAACATCTCGTAACAACATCCTTTTTTAAAATTTAATATATTCTTAAAGATTTTATTTATTTATTCATGAGAGACACACAGAGAGAGGCAGAGACATAGGCAGAGGGAGAATAAGGCTCCCTGTGACGAACCTGATGAAGGACTGGATCCCAGGATCCTGGGATCACGACCTGAGTCAAAGGTAGACGCTCAACCACTGAGCCACCCAGGTCCCTACCCCCTTTTAAAATTTCTTTCTGCCTTAGGTGTGGTAGTGACTTCCTGACGTTTATTTTTCTCTAGTTGTCCTCTCAGTTCTTCCAATACCCTAATTAATTAGCTCCCACAAATGAAATTCTTCTATTAAACAGCCTGACAAAGGTACCCATTTCTTGGCAGTCTTCTGATAAATCCACTTACTTTATTAATATATTGTAAATGCTTTTCCATGGCCATATGTTGCAAGACCTACATTCTATTTTTTATCACTTTTATTGAGGAGTAATTTACATATAGTAACATTCACCAATTTTAAGTGTGCAGCTTGATGAGTTTTGATAAACAGAGACAGACGTATAACCACTGCCACCACACTCATGAGATAAACATTTCCATTACTCTCCAAATCCCCTTATGTTTTTCGTGTAGTCACCTCTTTCTCTCTATTCCAGCCTTTTGCAACCACTGACCTGCTTTCCATCATTACAGTTTTGCTTTTTTGGAAAAGATTTTGCATAAATGGAACCATACAAGATGTTGTCTTTTGTGTCTGACTTCTTTCATTTTTGCCTAATGATTTTGAGATTAATCGATGGTATTGTATGTATTATGTATTGGTAGTATCCTTTCAATTATTGAGTGGTGTTCTATTGTTTAAATAGATTACAGTTGGCTTTTCATTCACCAATTGTAGGATATTTGGCTTAGTCCCAGTTTTTTGCTCTATTATGAATAAAGCTTCTGTGAACATTAGAGTACAGATCTTTTTGTAGACACATGGTTCATTTATTTGGGGGTAAGTAGTTAGGAGCAGGATCTTTGGGTCTCATAGTAATTATATGCTTAACATTATAAGAAACTGCCACTGTTTTCTGAAGTGTCTATACCATTTTGCATTCCCACCAGCTTATGAATACTTGTTGCTCACACACTTGCCATTACTTAGTATTGTCAGTCTTTGTAACTTATTCATTTTAGTGGGTATGTAATGGTGCATTGTTGAGGTTTCATTTGCATTTCCCTAGTAACAGCTGATGTTGGGTAGCTCTGTGCTTGTGCTTATTTGTCATTTGTGTATCTTCTTTGATGAAGAAGAAAATATCTCACTCCTTTTTAATAGAGCTGCTTATTTTATGATTGAACTGCAATAATTGTTGTATTTCATGTACAACTCTTTTATCATATATATGTTTTGCAATTATTTTCTCCTACCCTGTAGCTTGCATTTGTATTTTCTTAACATTGTCTTTGAAGAGCAACATTTAAAAATGTTTTAGCTGACAAAAACAAGACAGAACAAAACAACAACCCCCTGGAAATTTAAAAAAAAATAGGAAAAAAATTTTAAAAATTAATTGAATATTTGGATAATAAGAAATATTTCCAAGAAAAATTTAAAAAGGCCAGAGGGAAACTAAAACTAGAGTAGAGGTTTGGGATGTTCAAAGTCTTATTAATTGGATTATAGAAACAAAGAACAGTGAAAGTGAAGTGAAGGAAGTTATGATAGAAATAATACAAGAAAAAATTTTCAAACTGAGGGACAGAAGTCTCCAACTGATAAGTCCAGCACAATGAGAGAAAGAAAAAGTAAGCCATATTATGGAATTTTAGTGACCTAGAAATAAAGATAAGATTTTTAAGCTTCCAGAAGGGAGAAAGATAGTCCACATGCAAATTATCTGAATGGAACAAGATCTCTTAACACTGAAATTGGAAGCTGGAGACAATAAAACAGTTGTTACATTATTGATAATTAAAATGATTTTCAAGCATGCAAAAAATTCAGAACCCAAAACTTTAACACTTACTTTCTTAAAACATTACTGGAAGCCTTATTAAGCAGAATAAGGAATAAACCAAAAAAGTGAAAGACACAGGATTAGTGAAGAGGTGATCCAACACAGGGATATCTAAGGGTGTCAGTAAAAGAAAAAATCCTAGGACTACTATTGTACAGCAGGGCCAAAGAGCAAGCAGTACAGATGGAAATGAACTTTTAAGAGGCTTTGGAAGGAAAACTACAGTAGAAAAAAAAGCAAAATGATGCATGAGATTTTATGTATATGTATGTATTTATATAGATGTCACTCAAGAGCATGTATAGTATTTTTCCAGACATAATAATGTCAAAATTAACTCTGAAATTTAATATATATTAACATTTATATGCCACTATATTAAATTACATTTTAATAATATACATGACTGTTATCAAATATATTAACATACACATATAGGTTAATTGAGAGTATACAGGTAGATGGGTAAATGGAAGTGGGATGATGGTGGTGTGCAAGAGATAAAAGGGGGTTAGAGGGAAAATATGGAAGTAAATAATGGAAGAAACAGTATTAGAATTAAGTCATGGGCCTGAGGGAGTGGAAATCGGAAGTGAGGAGGGATAGGACAAGGTTTGCCATCTTTCATTATAAACCTTTGAATGCAACATAAATTTAGTACATGAATTACTTTGAAAAGGTTTATTTTTGAAATTATCATACTGTACACATATTGTACATAAATATATACCAAATTTTTAAAAAATTTGGGTCCAAGATATATCTCTCCCACTATCACCATTAATTTCTGTCTAACTTCTGGAGGGACTACATGAAATAAAATAAAAATCTTTTGATGAATCTTAAATGTGTTTACCTAAATCAATACTGCTTATACTTCAAAAGCAAAGTTTCCTTAATATATTCTGATTTACAGTATCATTTTTATGATTTTCAGTAAGTCACAAATCCTAATACAAGATCAGGCATTCAAGTCCATTTGGGTTAGTAGTTAGTTTTAGACTCAATTTCTGTAACATTTCTCATGATATAGCCTTTTAGATTCTTACTGTCCCCTGACTGTGATATACAGCAACAGTTAGATTCATGTAGTGCATGTGACTAAATCTTAGCAATCACCCCAAATTGTCTCTTGGCAGGAAAAAAGAGTAGCCTACATATTTGTTTGAAGTTATTGAATTACAGAAATAGTATGATTCCTTTCTTGGTTATGGAGTAAAACAGGTGGAAAACCCCCACGTGTGGACATGATGATGGAGCAGGTTATATTAACCTTTTCAACAAGACATTTGGGACAGGCAGTTAATCTATGAAGCCATCAGCTGGAAAAAGACATCAAATCCGTACTGCTCTATTGAAGAACTGTCTGAAAAGATATATACGTATATATATTTGGGTGGTAAGAAGAAGAAGTAAGACTCCTTTTGAAAATTAAAATGGTAGTTCTTAACCTTGTTTGTGAAAAGTGGCCCTAAAAGATTTTTCCTAGTTGATGGGAGTGTTTGCTTTACTGAATCTGATGTGGTTGGATAAAATTCCTAAGTTAGGTCTCAACTTCAGGAGCATGTAGCAACTCTGGGAATCTGATGAACTGGCTGCCTTACATTATTTATGAGTTGCTATTTGAAACCAATAATGGGAAAACCTAAGTGGGCTGGGAGCTTTGCACTGGATCAAGTAGAAGTCCTGATTTTCTTGCTGCTTATTCATTATTTCAAGGCCTTTAGATCATATTGACCCGGAAGAAAGTTCCCTATCAAAAGAGTTGGTCCTGTTCGGAACATTCCAAAGGTTAGTGCAGCTATTGTATCATGACAGAAATTAAAGTGAGCACCGGAGGAAGTGTTCTCATTGTGATTATAAAGATTGAATAAAAGCTTTTTAGCGGAGAAGGAAAAATGATTTTGTTGCTTTAGAGGGAAAGAAAATACTTTTTGGGAGTTAAAAAAAAAAAAAAGGAATCAATCAAGGAAGCCCTAGTGGTACTCTGGAAGAAGGTTGGAGGGCAATGTTGAAAATCCCCAAATGACGAAAAGTGCTATGCAGTTCAGAAGACTAAATTAGAAGTTGACTAAAAAGTTTGATAGGAGTGTGGCTTCTGGTCTGCATTTTTCCTTGTCCTCACTATACACACACAGTACGGCATATTCCTCTAATTAGATCAATGGCGGTCCAAATGTGTAGTGGGGATAGATAGAGGATCCAGATTGTTGTAAGTTAGAGATGTTCAGATTGAGCTATGCAGTACTCTCTGTGGATTCATTTCTTCACACAGATTTTTTTTTTCCAGGTGAAAGGAAGATTCAGGACTATTTTCTTATAGCTGAAACCTATTGTTTCTGTCAATGAAATGTTACCACTGTCTGCTCCTTTACTGAGTGTGGGAGTTGACTTACTTAAGCTTCAGGGCATATGGAGCCAGCAGGATTCCCAGAAGAACCCTTATAGGTTTGTACTGGCAAATCTCAAAGCAAAAGCCGAATATGGGATCACTGTGAATTGAGAAGTACAACATGTGGGGACAGAAATAAACGGTTTCTAATTGGCAAGCTCAACATTCAAATGAAATTGTAATACTGTTCACCAAATTTGGTTCACTAATGTTGATATTTATATTCAGATATTGGGACCTTTGTACAGTAACTATTTTCCAAAAATTTTAAGGTCTTATAATGTAGCTGCTTTTCAAAGATGGTGATTTCTGTGTTCTAACACATTTGGCTGATCTCTAGGACAGAGTTGCATGACTCTACATCTGTGTCTTTTCCATCATGGGACATCATTAAAGTAGAAAATCATGATTGGAATTCATGAGAATCTGTGCTAGGTTCTTTCTATCTCTCTCTCTCAACCATTTCTTTAGAACCTATAGCTGGTTTGGGGGTCTCAGTAGAACATCTGGATGTACTGATTGTTTCTTATAATCTTCACTGTTTGGTCTAAAATCCCTTGAAAAAAATTGAAAGCTTTTAGTGCTTTTGGAGATATGCCATTGATACAAAACCAATATTCTTTGCCCTCTTTATTTCCTCCTTTCCCCTCCGTGAATGGCCTAGATTCACACCACATGCGAAGAAGTATTAATAAAGTGGCATAGGGGGCAGCCCGGTGGCTCAGCGATTTAGCACTGCCTTCAGCCCAGGGCGGATCCTGGAGACCAGGGATCGAGTCCCACATCGGGCTCCTTGCATGGAGCCTGCTTCTCCCTCTGCCTGTGTCTCTGCCTCTCTCTCTCTCTCTCTCTCTCCCCCCCTCTCTCTCATGAATAAATGAATAAAATCTTTTTTAAAAAGTGGCATAGGTATTATTAATACTGAGGTTAAACGGAGATGCAATATTTAAAGTGAATTGGTTTGCCCACAGAAAGGCAAAAATATATGAACCCCTGGCATCTGTACCTACTCTGCTAAGCATTTGATATTTTCCACTTAGGGTAAAATAGCCTGGAGTATCCATATTATTGCAGAACATTCTTCTAGTTGATTCTTTCATTTATTGCCTCAACAATTTAGTTTTAAAAAGTAACTTCTATCTTTTCTACATTTTTTCCATGTCAATCTAACTTCACAAATATGCGAGTTTAAAAAACATGGACCTTTAAAGCATAATATTAATATTTAGCAGTATTGAAAGTCATGGGATATCCAAAGTTACGTAGATATGGAGATACGAGAAACTTCATTCCATGATCCTTTTGTATTCCGAGAGCCTAGATCATAGAAGGAACTAATTGAAAATAAAGAAGGCAGTGAAATAATATAGATCATGAATTTTTAATGAAGTTTAAATTTTCTTGCTCCAGGTTATACCTAGACATTGCTTCAGTGGTATAGTGGAGCTCAAGTAGACACATGGTTTCTAAGCTTCTGGAAGGCAAATATTATTTGTAGTAGTTTCATGTTATCTGATAGTGTAAGGGACCAATGTTATTGAGGATGATTGGATCTTAATACACTAGTACTTTCCACAGAGAGGTATGTTTTTGAGAGGCGTATGGGTTTTTGTTATTTTTAAACTATTCTTTTACCCAGAATTAACCTTGACACGGACCAGCCCTTCAGAGGGAATTAATTCTCAGTACTGATTTTACCTGAGGTTATGATTTATTGATACTTATTCGTGCTTTTAGTAGAATAAGAAAGTTATGTTCTTGCCCATTTTCCTAGTCACCACTGAAATAACAAGAACAGTTATTGGTGGATACAGAATATTCTACAATATAACCCAATACACACAAAAACATGTTTTGTTATTTGGTTCAGTAAAATGTATTTCATCTTTTTTTTTTCTTTTACCTAACTTGCTCCTCCCCTGAAATTTTAGTTATTATTTTTTTTAAAAGAAAAATCAATCTGTGTATGGAAGCAGGGACATATCAGCTAAAAAATGGTTTTAATTTTTTTGACACAAGAGGTTTTTGAAGGAAAATTAGTGCATTATAGCTTCATGTCAAAACAGTAAATGAAGTTTTTAATATTGCTAATAACTGTCATTAGGAGGAAAACATGTGACATTGTAGGTTGGAGTGTCTCAGAATTATACCAGAGCCTATTCCAGTTCAGAGACAAAGAAATACTGCAGTTATAACAATATTAATACAGTCAAAATGCAGTGCATCATGGTTGGCTTTTTAATTTATTATGAGACCTCTTCTGTCACTGTCTTCAACAGGCTGCACCTTTTTCATGTCTGCATCATGTAAGAATTGTGCCATTTTTTTTCTTTAACAGACAGTAAAATGTCACTGGTAAATCATTATCCTCATCACCTGAAATAACTCAGAGCTTGCCTGTCAAAATGCAGGAAGGAATTCACATGATTACAAATAAGCTTATCATCACCAATCTCAGGAAATACTGGATACTGCCAAATTGACAGAGTTACCAAACTCATTTTAAACTAGGGGAGGAATTGGCGTTTAACAGGTTGAATATACCCCTTGGACACAACCACCACCTTCCAAATTCCATGTTGTACTCATACTGCCTTTTATTGTTTTCCCAGTGATCATAGAGATAAACTGAGACATCCACAGTCTCCAAACAAATCTTCCTTCTGACTCAGTATGCATCTTTGTTAGAAATCTTGGCACTCCTTCTGCGTCCAAAAATGAGCGGAGTTATTTGGACCTCCTGGGTTGTTTTCTAGCCAACCAGTATCTTAGCCATAGTCATTCATTGTCTTCATTCCTAAGCCATATAACAAAAGCAGACAGGAACAGCGCTGTATCTAGTTCCTTGTACTATGTGTTAATTCTCTTCAAGCCACAATGGTGCTAACTGTGCCAAGTACATCTCTCTTGTTTGGTTTTCCTTTGCATAATTTCTTCGGTTAAAGATTCAAGTGACTCTTGGAGTGGATTTATATACCTGTTTGGAATAGTCACTGACTTTTCCATTGGTAAATGTGCCCTTACATCTGTATGGGAAGCCAAAAGCAATTAGTATTCTGGTTGAGATCAGATTATAGCAAATGATATAAGCATATGGCCAAATATTCCTTTTATGCCAGAGTCTACTTACTAGTTTTCACTTCTGGAGTCAATAAGGAAATCAATTCTGTCAAAAAAGAAAATTCAATAAGAAAATCCTTTACTATATAACTGTAATTATAGATGAAAAATTTCTTTTGTAAAAGAAAAAAACGAGCATAAATATAGTAACTCCCTTATAGATCATTCAACAGAACATGAAATAGCTATGCAAACAAAAATGACTGTATTTTCATTATTCCTTACATAGAAATTCACAAGGGAGGGATTTGAACATTTTTTTGTTCCTGACTAAATCATTGTGCTATGCCATCATGGTAGTTTATATACGGAAAAGGAAAAGCATTATAAATATGTTGGATAAAGCAATAATTTAAAAACTGGATGCTCTTCTTTCAACGCATTGATTCAATCATTAAAGCTCCCATCTGTGAGCCGGTTTAGAAAATATTGAACTGAGCAGCCCCCGCCAGTGTCTTTGGCACTATAGAAGCCACGTTCCGACTGTCCAGATTACCTGTTTAATGACCTGATTTATCAATATCCACTTCATGTGAATTCTACTTGAACATACTCAGATATTGTTGACTTTGTATGAAAAAGGGAGAATTGTTTGCTAGAGAGTGGGTTTACATTTGATTAATTTTATCATTCTTCCAAGGCTGTTTTGCTCTTGATGCACAACTTAAAATTGTAATACTGTGCTCTCATTGGAATCTAGGTCATGAATGTGAAAAGTAATTATTTTATTTATACAATAATTAATTGATAGAATTTAGTATGTTAAAGTGTTGCATTCCTATAGGATTAAATCCTAGTGTCTTTAACCTTAGCATTCTTGTTCAAGCAGGAGAATGAATTAGTCTGTTTGCTAGCACCTTCTTCACGCCTGTGTAAGCTTTCAATGCACAGACACATTCAACAGACTTCCAGAAATGCTTTCTTCAGGGAGTAGGAGAGCCTGGTGGTGATGAAGCATGAAAACAGTCAGATGCTCACGCTTACAGATGCATTTGGTCAAATCTTTTTTAAACAAAAATCTTTTTTTTTTAATTCCTGAATTTTTTTTTAATTTTTTTTATTGGAGTTCAATTTGCCAACATATAGCATTAACACCCAGTACTCATCCCGCCAAGTGCCCCCCTCAATTCCCATCACACCCAAAAATCTTTAAGTCAAAATCTCATTATAAATAAGGTGTTAACAAAAATGAAGTAAATGACAAAAATTAAGCATAGGATCAGATATTTTTATTGTCTTAAACATCATATTATAAAACTACTAGGCCAATGGGTTAATTCACTCATGCTTCACTCACACATGTCCTCTTCTTGGGAGGAGATCCCACTTGGACTGTTATTAACACATCTAATTTCCCAAACAGGGAGTTTTCACATAAGATTCATTGGGGGTGTGGGGGAGTGAGGGGTGGTCTCGTGAATTTATTAAGTTGTGTGGTTCATGATATTTTTTTTTTCTGGTGACAAAGTCCTTAGTTTGTATCAAGTTCTCTAAAGAGCTAACACCCCAAAGTTGAAGACCTATGCCCATCACCAATAAAAGATCACAGTGATGACAGTGATGAACACATTTTGTTCATAAATTTGTTAACCCATATTCAGTGCTCAAATCTGAAAGTTAACTCTTTCTGAAAGAGTTCATTGTATTCTCTCAAGTTACACATATTTTTAAATTTCTACTCACTCAGGGGCTTGTCTGGTCTCAGTGTCCTGAACTAGGAACCAGAAAGTCATTACTGCTGGATTTTCCTTAGTCACTTTCAACTACCAATCAGCCAGTCATGTCGTGTGTATTCAGCATCATACATAGCTCTCAAAATTTGCAATTTCTTTATGTTTTCAAATATCCTCATAATTTCTCACTGAGATTATAGTATTTGCTTTTAAATGGATCACTGCATAAAATCCAAGACAAGTGATTTTTCTAATGTACAAATCGGATTAAATAACACCCCCTGCTGTTTAAAACCTCTGTGCCTTCCATCTGTTCTCTAACGGAGATAGTGTCACCATGGCACAAATACAAAACTCTTATGATGTAATGTATGACAATGAATGAAGAACATTTTGATTTCATTTTCTTTCTGTTATGACTTTCTAAAATGAATTTCTGGCAATAGAATGGCCTTTCTTTCTCTGTACCATACCTTCTAAGTGACAATTCAGTATGGATTCAGATGAAAGAATTTGTCACATGGGAAATAGCCAAATAGGCCATTTGGACTGGTAGGACCAGATTGTTCTCTGTCATGGCTTTCCAGAAGAAGTTATATTTATATGGGATCTTAAGAGGATATTATGAGAATAGAAGGAGAAAGAGTGTTCTAAGCAGAGGAAACAGCATAGACTACTTTTCACACTATTACCTGGCAAATGCCTGTCTTCCACACTAAGTTATAATTTCTTGAAGTTAAGAACAATCTCATATATTAAATGTTCAATATATATTTGTGGAGTTTTGGCTGTTTGTGGTAGATATGCCTTTACTCCTCCTTGTATTCATATCTTTATAATGTGACTTTGCTACATCCTATTAGAAGTAGTTATTTCCTCTCTCCTTGACATTGGGCTGGTTTTGTGACTTCCTTTGACCAAGAGAATGTATCAGAAGTAATGTGTCAGCTCGGCACCTAGGCCTCAGGAGACTTTGCAAACTCCAGTTTCTCCCTGCAATTCTTACCTAGCTTCCCAGTGAATAATCCTGGGCTAGCTTGCTGGAGGTGAGAGATGACATGGGATCAGGAATGAATCTTTGCACTTGAGGTCATCCTAGACCAGTCAGCATTCCTTGGACCTAGTTGTAGGCACACAAGCAAGCCCAGCCTAAGTTCGAAGAACCACCCCGCTGAGCCTGGCTCAAATCACCAATCCACAGAATCATTAGCTAAATAAATGTCTGACTTTTTAAAACCACCTGGATTTGAGGTAGTTCGTTGGGCATTCAGAGCTAACTTGTGCATTGTTTAAACTTACAAAGCAAAATCAATCTTGAAAAATAAATACTATGTTTAAATGTATTCAGATATAACTGAATTGACTGAAATAATTATTAGCTTAGTACTATCCCAGATTTAAAGCCATAGGCTTACAACTTGGAGATGAGACATTAGTTGGTTATTTGGAAGTCTCTCTCTCTCTCTCTCTTTTCCTTTGGAAGAACATTTCACACTCAGTCTCTCTTTTTATTCTCAGTATTAACCAATAGTACACTGAGTAACAAATAAGAACTTGATAAATTTTGATCAGATAGTTTGACAGTATTAAATATCTAGAACCACTTTGAAGCAAACAATTTCAGTATAGAAAACCTAATGTTATTAAATTCAAAAGTCTGAGCAAAAACAATTTTCCGTAGTAACCTGTGTATCTTTATCCTTCTCTTGATTCACTCTGCTTAATTAACAGCCATGTAAGTAAACAAGCATCTGTTACAAGCCGGGCATAGTCCTAGATTCTATTGTGGGGGAAATGAAGATAAGTGTTCACCTTTACAAGTTTATAATTTATTTTTGGTGTCAGACTTAAGACCTTGAATTATAAATTTTGAAATACGACCTTGAACCTTGAATTATAAACTGTAATTCCAGGCAGAATAGATAAGGGCATAATAACACAAGTAAAAGCAGCAAGTAAAGAGAAAAATTATTAATCTGACTGAAGAAACTGAGAAAGACTTTATGGAAGAGTTGGTTTGTAGACTACACTTGAAATGATTAATGACATTTTCATAGGAAGAGAAAGTTGAAAAGACATTTTGTGCTGGCATAACAAAACAAATGAAAATACCGAGGCTTTTGAGTATGTGATACATATAAGCAATGGGGAGGTGAGACCCATGGGTTGAGGGGTTGAGGGGTAATGGTGGAAGATCATTTGTTATATAGTGACCTACTTCATAGTTTTAAGAAATAAATGTAAGATAAATTAGAGATAAAAATATAACTACCTTTAGAAAGGAAGACTTTGTGGGGAGAAAAGTAGAGCATTGACATACCTAAAGGGGAAGTTAGGAGAAACATGTAAAGAAAATTGTATTTTTTGGGATCCCTGGTGGCGCAGTGGTTTAGCGCCTGCCTTTGGCCCAGGGCGCGATCCTGGAGACCCGGGATCGAATCTCACATCGGGCTCCCGGTGCATGGAGCCTGCTTCTCCCTCTGCCTATGTCTCTGCCTCTCTCTCTCTCTGTGTGTGACTATCATAAATAAATAAAAATTAAAAAAAAAAAGAAAATTGTATTTTTTACAGCATGTTTATAGGCTGAAAACAGTGATGTGGTAAATGGGGAAAGACTTAGGCTTGTGGAAGATAAACCTATAGAAGAGAAGTTCATGGATGGGTGACAGAGAGTGGGATTTGAAGTACAAGTTGAGGGATTTTCTCTTTTAAGGGATTGGGAGGGCAGTTCTTCCATTAATATAGGAGGGAAATCAGAGTTGAAGTCTACAGAGTAAGGAAGGTTAATCGATTTGTGGTGGGAAGAAGTTATATGGTGGCATTTTATAGAAATGTGGGTCATCAGATCAATTGATATTCTTGCTTTTTTGCTCAGTGGTGAAGTATTCTAGGGGGAGAATTAGTTATTCCAGTTGTACATGAACTATGATAAGCCTTTTAATAATACCCTTCCTGCAGTTCACAATGGCTTCCCATTCCCACTGCCTTAATTCAGGCCCTGCTTCTAGTCTCTGTCAACCTACTTCTGCCTTACATACTGAGACCAGAGTGATTTTTATAAAGCATCTCTTTTCAATCACTGTACTGTTGAAAAATTTATTAGAAGTCTTCAGTCTCCATAGGATCAATTCCAATCCCATAGCATGATGCCTAAGGCCATTCATTCTCTGCCATTTGCCTTTTCTATCTCATCTACCACTTTTTCACCACTGTGACTTGTGCAAAAATCAGACTGACGTACTTATAGTTGCCCCAACATGTCGTGCTGTTTTATGCTTTTATGCCCATGCCATATGCTTGCCTCTGTCAATAATGGTAGGTATCCTTTTATCTGTAGGTTGAACTCCTCATTCTGGCATCACCTCACATGGTGTCTCTCCTGGGAAGTCTTTTTTTTTTTTTCGTCCTGTTTGGCAGAGTTAAGCAATTTCCCTTTGTGCTCCCATAGTGCCTTTCTCTGTTGGGTTACAATAATTGATTGTGTGGCTCCATATGGTTCTCTTCCATCTGTATATCTCCATGTCTGACATAGTGCTCAGAAAATAACTGATCAATGCATAAACTGTTGAGTGAGAGAAATTGAGATTTTGATGTTCCGAGTGTGGGCAATGGAATATATATATACAGAGATGCCATTAAACATGATAAGGAATACACATGAGATTCCAGTTTGGGGAATGGGAAAAGGAATAATAGAGATGACTAAACAAATACATTAGAGGTTTGAATAGTCATTGCACATGGAAAGGATGGGGAAGACATTCCATGTCGGTAGCTGAAGGGCATGTAAGCATTATGCTTGCGGAAGTCAGATAGTATTATGTCTTTGTTTCTTCTCACTAGTCTTAAGCTTGTCAGTTTTCACTGTACATTGGGCAAACTATATAGTTAACTTAGTATTATTTTTGCACTATCTACTCAGAGATGGGTATGTATTTCACCTCAGAAATATATAATGAATGCATATATAATTAACATGAGATCTGCTTGAGGAGTGGAGTGGACACATGTTCATAGGCAATAATTTGCATTCTTTTTTTAAAAAAAGATTTTATTTACCTTAGAGATAGAGAGAGAACGTGTGAGTGGGGGTGGGGGGAGGAGCAGAGGGAGAGGGACAAGCAGACTTTTGCTGAGCGTGGAGCCTGATATGGGGCTTGATCCCATGACCCTGAGATCAGGATCTGAGCTGAAATCAAGAGTTGGATGCCCAACTGACTGAGCCACCAGGCACCCCAATAATTTGCATTCTTCAGGATGGTTATGCTTATCTTATTCTACTTCTGAAATCTAGCCTTACTCTTACATCGATAAGGCTCCAAGTAACTGCTTAATTTAATTAATTTATGATAAACTTGACTCTGTTTTTACCAGTGTATCCATGTCTCTCTGTCATTATCAGAATAATGGGATTCAGAAGGCTAGGAACACCTATGAGACCTAAGGGGAAGGGTCAAAGTGACTACCTGGCTTATTTCTTCTCTAGGCTTTAAAGTTAATGGGTCAGGAAGTTCCTGTGGTTCACTACCAGTCTAATTCAGCCTGCTAAACACATTGGTTGGTGCTAGGGATCAAAGACGTGAATGGCAATGAATAGGGTCAATATGCTTGTGAGCCCTCAGCACAACCCCCATGAGAATTTGCAGCAAGGTTAGCTGTTAGGAGAGTTTGGGATTCCCATGACTGCTACAAATGGGCAGCGTAAGCCTGATAGATGCATACAGGACTGGAATCTGGGAAGCAGACTCTCTTCTTGGGAACCTCCAACTATGGAAACAACTGTAAGTTTCATTGATAATGTTCCACATGCAGGAAACACAGTTCTCGTGCTGGGAAAAGGATAGGCAGAAACTCATGTTGGCAGGGATGGGGATTCATCTTCTGTGCCAGAACAGACTCTGCAAGAGCAGCTGCATGTTTGCTGGGTAACATCCCACATGGAATAAGCAAGAATATTGTCTTGGAAGGGATGGAAATTTGCTTTTCAGAGAGGACTCACCCCAGAACCAGCAAACTTTCCTTGTGCATATATTTGGGTTTGCTGACTAGGATGCCTTCACTACCTTATATTACCTTTTCTGTTTTCCTAACTTTTGGCCAGGGAGGAAAAGTGGACATGTGTATTCATTATCATGTTTTATGGCATCTCTGGGTTCATGAGAATCCAAATTTGGGTATCAAGAATGTCCACCACTGGGGGGCTTTTGTTATTAGAGGTATTTTCTTGTCTATTTACCACCAATTTACTTAGTAAATTGTGATGATTTCTGGCTACAGAGGAGTCCCAGTTCCTAGAGGTAGAGGGAACTGTGCATGCTTTCTTGGCCCCTAACTATGGTTATTTGCATGTGCATAGAAAATTGTTCCTTTGCTTTTGAAAGGAGAGCTCTGGGAATTCAAAAAGAAACAAGACCAATGAAAAAATGATTATTGAAGTCAATATAAGAACTGTGGGAAAGCAAAAACAGATCAGGAGACTTTCAGATTCAGAAGTTTGGGCTCTTCCTACTCTAATGGTTGGGTTAAGGTTTATAAAGCCTGGCTGAAGGGGTAAGGTAACATCTGAGTGACAGAGGACCACAGAAGAAGCAGGGTCAGATCTGGATGTCACTGGAAAAGAGGCTAAACTAGCAATGTGTGTGTTACCATCAAAATCGGAACAGTTGTTCATGTCCTAGTGAATCTCGAAGCTGAGGGAAGCATCTGGGAGCTGTTAGGGAGAGCAGCTGGAGGGGAGTATCATGCATTTTTCTCTTGGCTTCTTAGGGGGCAGACTTAGGAAGAAACAAGTGGAATGGTAAATGGCAAATGGCAATGGCTCTCAAGCCTATGGAGAGGGATTTGACCCAAATGTGGACAAAATGTGGAGACTTTACTTTGGTAATTGGAAATTACAAACGGAAAACATTTATGAACAATAGTAATGGCGGAATTGGTCTGACTTTGTACTCTGGTGAAGAAATTCTGAGAGAAGAGCCAAAGATTGGGATCACAGAGAATATATCAAGGCCTAGAATATAGAGGCTCACATGCTATAATGTGGCTTGCTGTATTCACAGGAAAGAGGAAAGTTCAGAATAGAGACTTCTCAATTCTATGTTGGGTTCCAGGACAGAGGGAGAAGCCTTACTGGCATAGCGTCATCAGGCGAGGAATTATGCATGATCTCATGCACACAAATGGAAGTGCTCTGCATATGTGACAATCATCTCTTGCCAGTATTGTCACCAAACATAAATGTGAGATTTCTTGGTCTAGACTTTAAAATAATAGAACTATCCTCAAATTGCAGACTGCTATACTGATCATGTTTAGTTCTGAGATTGCGTGTGTTTCCAAATCTTATGGGTGTTATTTATATGTATTTTGACAGCTCCTGGGAACTCTGAACAGATTGTGCTCAATTTGGAGGAGTCCGTCATAACTTTCAATGGAAGTGTTCAGGGCTGCAATTGCTCCTGACTGCTGTTGCTTGAGAAGAGACCCAGACCCCATCCAGGAACTGAGGTATGACCCCGAAGCTGAGATGCTGCCAGATAGGAGAAGATTCCATCCACAGTTATTGAGGAGGTACCTGCTTTGTGTCAAGCACTCTTCTATGCACTTGTGGTCAAGATCCTCATATCCCAGAACTTATGTTCTAGTGGAATGTGACAAACAATAAATATGGCAAAAAGAAATGTGTGTTGGAAAAAAAAGGAGTAGGGTAAGGGGCATTAGGATGCTATGGTGAAGGTCTGGGTGCAGTTCCCAGTGTTGAACTGGGCATTGTGAATAGGTTTCTTTTAGGAAATGACATTTAAGCAATGATCTGGATGAGTGAGGAATTAGTGTTGTAGGGGAGGCCTGATGGAGAGGGTGAGCCTTTCAGACAGAGATGCATAGTACATCAGAGGAATAGGAGAGTCCATGATGGCAGGGAGGGAGGATTCGCAGAACATGAGCTCTGAGAGGTATTGAGGAAGACTGTCAGCAACTGTAAGGATTTTGGATTTTAGTTTAGTGAAACAAGGAGATATGTGAGGGATCTGAGTGAGGGGATGACATGATTTGACATATTTTATAAGGATTATTCTCAATTTTGTAGAGTTTATGTGTAAGGGAGCAAGGGTAGAAAGATGGAGGCTCTATCTAGTGTGGTAGCAGTAGGGTGGGTAGCAGTGGAGCTGGTGAAGAGTGGCTGGATTTTGGATATATATTGAAAGCAGATTTTGGATATATACTGAAGGCAGAGTAATAGGAAATGCTGACGGATTGACATGCAATGTGAGAGAAAGATGGGAATAAAGTTTTTTTGGTGTGAGCAATTGTAAGGAAGGAATGACCGTCTCCTGAGGTGGGAAAGGATGTGGATGTAGTAGGTTTGGAGTAGGGGCAACTTTAGGAATTCAGTAAAGAAAATGCTAATGTTAGCTGCTTTTGCCCATTTCTGATACTTATTTGGGTTTGTATGAACAGATCAAAGATATTGTTGAACACTAGTTTCTTTGTGGAACAAAGGAGTGACAGGAAAAGAGAGGATTTGTGGTATCCTGGGATGGGGAATATTGGCATACTTTGTTGTATGAGGTGTTGTCTTTCAGCCACACTATAATTTTGCTTAATAAACGTGATTCAGTTAAAACCTGAGGTAGAAATAAATGAAGGAAATTTGACTTGATGGCCCTATAAGCTTAGGGAGAGCCTGGAAAGCAGATTAAAAATTTTATTTCAAGAGACTTTTCTATGATCCATGGGACTGAACCGTCTATCTTGTTAGATCCAGGAACAGTGCAGGCATTACAGTAGCAAGCTTGCATGATGCTGCAAAGGTTTTTAGAACATGACACCCATCTTCTCCCTTTAGGAGAACAGGAAGACCTCTGGCTTGTTTTTTAAGCCCATTCAGCTGAATAAAAAATGCCCAATATGAAGGAGTGTCAATGCACACACTGAACTGTGGGAGGGAGAGCCCTGGACTCCTTCCCACTCATCATACTTCCCTAATAACAATGAAGAATCACATTTGGGTTGTAACACAAATGAATGGAGCTTTCTGTGAGAATAGCAAAGATGGTACAAGCCCTGGGATCACTGTGAAATGTGGTTCTGGCAGTTGATATAGTCTGTTAAAGTCCCATGCAGCAAAATGTCATGGGCTGCTTCCTGCTGGCTGGAGTTGGTCTTGCCATTGGAAGGCTCAGCAGCAGAGGAAGTAAAGCACCAGAGGAAGGAGGCTTATTCCAGTGGTGGCTTTAGGGGACTTCTCTCTATGCTTTCTCTTACTGCCGGCTACCAGCGTGGGGAACCAGACTCCTGTACAGTCCTGCTTTCATCTCTAGGCATAGTAGCCACAGATCCCAGACCTCATTCTACTTCTAAGGACAATCTAAGAAACAATTGCTGTACCTTTAATATTAGTCATAAGTTTTAGTACCATAATAGAATAAAGGATTAGAAACCTAATGCATTACAAGATTCTGTATAAGAAAATTTAATTTTATATAATTACAGATTGCAGAATATATAAATACATTTATCTGTCTAATATTTAAGATAATGAGTGCACACTTGGACTAGAAACACAATAAGGTCTCAAATGAACTATATTAGAACAAAAGTATCTTTGATGTTAACGCATATGTAATCTCTTATTACATTACAAGCTCATAGTGGCCAAATAGGTTTCTTCTTAAACTTTCTTATCTGATTTTTTTCTCCTATCAGCATTTTGGAGGTAGTAATACACATAACTATAGCCACAGGCCCCTTGCTATCAAGATTTAAAGGGGCACAGTTAAAAGACTTCCCACGTGGCTTTGAAGTGGTAATATTAGGTACATTTGAGGGATGCCTGGGTGGCTCAGTGATTGAGCATCTGCCTTTGGCTCAGGGTGTGATCCTGGGGTCCAGGAATCGAGTCCCACATTGGGCTTCCTGCGAGGAGTCTGCTTCTCCCTCTGCCTGTGTCTCTGCCTCTTTCTCTATCTCTGTGTCTCTCATGAATAAATAAATAAAATCTTTAAATACATTGGAGTGCTTACACAAATACTTAGCTATAGGTAATTAAATATGGTTCGCTTGGTGCCTATAGCCATATTCCCGACCACGTGGAAGACTCAGACTCTTGGTAAATAAAAGTATGATTATTTTCATTTCAAAGACCAAAGCTGAAAGTAGGACCCCACAGGAGGTCTGTCACCCACTAGCTTGCACATGTGACTGTGTAAAAATAACTTTCTGAGGGCAAAGATCGATGGCGTTCTTTAAAGAAGAACATAGGGACTCAATAACTAATTAGCTTATGTCTCTCTGTTCCTGTAATTGCAAACCATACTGGAATCAAGTTTCTGAAAGTGTGAAATAGCTATTACTGTACACGGCTTGCTTCTACCACCAAACTCTATTTTTACACTTGGGATGTTTCTTTTCTATGGACTTAGTTCAGCCAAAAATTTATATAAGAATTCTCTCTTATGTCCAAAATATAAATATAACATCCTTCTCTAGGGTGAAACTAACACTTTTAAGAAGAATATGAGGAAAGGTTCAGGTTGATGAGGTGAATGTTAGAAGTCAAGAGCTCTGGACTCTTCTTTTTATCTTCAAAGCAGACCTGTGCCAATTCTCATTCTGGAATTGGCATCTCATAATTTACTTCATTTTTTTAACCTGCAAAATGGCACAGTAGACATTTATATATACAGTATCATCAACTCAAGCTTATTGGAAAGATTCATGCAAATGAATTGATTTAGAGTTAGAGTCTGGCTTTATCGTAAGTAACATTTTTAAATAGACAACTGGGTAGAAGTAACATAGCAACACAAAGATAGACTTGTGTTTTCATAAAACTTCATCACAACTAGTTGGAAAGTGGAAAAGAAAAAACCCCACACAATCCAACTAGGTAATTTGATCACTTAATATCAAATACTTTTTAATAAATTATCAATTACACTGATTATAGAAGTAGGGTCTCGTCTTTCCCTACCTTGTTCACTGTTGGCTGACAGTGTGTAAAAGTGAGGCCACATTTGGAATGTAGTCCTGATCATAGAAACTTTTAGACCTACAGTCATCTGGGATGACTATACCTGGATGATTCCTTCTCATTCTTCAGGCCTTAGATATCGTGTCCTCAGACAGGCCTTGTTCACACCCCTCTAGCTAAAGAAACTGTCTCTCTAAGCATTTTCTCTCTTAAAATCACTTTATTTCATTCCTTTATTTTATTTTATTTATTTAATTTTATTTTATTTTTAAGATTTTATTTATTTATTTTAGAGAGAGAGAAAAACAGAGAGCTTACACACATGGAGGAGAGGGGCAGAGCAAGAGAGAGAGAAACCTAAGCAGAACTCCACGGTGAATGCAGAGCCAATGTATGGCTCAATCTCATGACCCTAAGGTGAGACCTGAGCTGAAACCAAGAATTGAAAGCTCAACCGACTGCACCACCCAGGTACCCCTGGTTCACTCCTTTAGAACACTTATGATTTTTAATAATCTTGTTTTTATAAAATGTTTAGGGTAATTGTTTTTCTCCTCCAGCATGGATGTTCTATGAGGACCTTTCTTATCTTGTCTGTCAATATCTGGCTCAATGTGGGGCACGTGGAAGATACTCAGGAAATAATTGTTAAATGTTTGGAATAATGAATAAAAAAGATAGAGAGCACTGCCAAGATCAGTCAATAATTGTCACATATAATCGATCAATTATATGTTGGTACAATGGAGGCATACAAAGAATTAAATATCCTCCAATAACTGTATTTTTTAGTTAGAGAAATTAGGCACTTGAAGCACATATAGATGTATAAGTGTCATCCTATAAACTAGGGGTGCAGAAAAAAAACCCTATCTTTCCAAGCCTGATTTCTATTTTGAGAACTGATTCAGCAGGTAGAAACAATTAAAACAATTTGGTGTCACTCCCACTGAGTTAAATTTAATTTCAGTTGGCCGACATATTGACAAAGTGTTCAGTGGTTATATTAGTATACCAGTCTGATGACAGCTTTATGCACAATGGCTCTGGGTGAGATGCCCATCACCCATATCTGATCTATCTTGGTCAGATAAAACAGTCTTTGTTTCTGTCCTGAGAGGTTCCTCCAAGCATTGTCCTCTTTCACGTAATTGAGCCTTGCTCATCAGTCCTATGTCTCTACTCTGGCTCAGAGAAAAAGGGAAAGACAGAGTGGAAGCCTTGTGATTTTTAATGGTTTGAAGCAGGAACTATTTATTTGCTCCCCATTCTGCTGGTCAGCAATTTGGGCAAGGCTTAGCAGGGAGAGTCTCATCACTGCTCCACATGGTGTGGGCTGGACTCATTTATGCATTTGTGGTTGTTTGGCAGGTAGGCTGGGGCTGGCCTGTTCTGAACCACTTCACTCACATGTCTGACAGTTGCTTGGGACTGTCAGCCAACTCATTTTAGTTTTTGTCCATGAGATCTCTCCATATGGCAGAGGAGTCCCCCTCCCCGCAAAAGGTACGGCCTAATGCTCAAGCACTTAACTAGCTTCTGTTTGCATTGCAATTGCTGATGTGCTATTGGCCAGAGAAAGTGACATACCCAATCCCAGAAATAAAGGGGGGGGAGGATTACAAAAGGGGGTAGATGTGAGAAGTGAGTTATTAAAGAGAACAAGCTAGATGGTGTTTGCAGACAACAATACACCAGGAGCTAAATCCTTTACAAATGCTGTTATGTTTTCAAATATGATGAAGACAAACCAGCCCAGAGATCACCTGATTAGAATGGAGAGGTACAAGATCCTGGTTTTGTGTTAATGCTTTCATGTCTGAGGCAGTGTTTTCTGAAAGTTCATTGTTAGAAGCATCAGTATGAAATCCAAGGCAGAATAAAAAGCATGGTTAAGTAGATCCTTGCTCTACAAAAGTGATGCCACTAAATATTGAGAACAACAACTCACATTCATTCTGAGGAACAAAGGACGTATCAGGAATTAAACGAGCATTTGTGGCTACTGAGAAAATCATTCATTTTGCAAATCTTTCTTATGTGATTGGTATTTGAGGCAGCTTAGTGGAAAGGGATGTTATTTTGCGTTTATTAAGCACCAAATATTTAATGCATTCACATAACACATTTTGAGAAAAATCGCCCTTATCCAACAGGCCATCTCGACTGTGCCATGCTATCTAACTTTACTGCTCATTTTGCAGTCATGAGGGACAGTTCACAGTTTTAATGAAACAGAAAATATTTTGATTAGCATAGCAATTTTTATTGAAACATTTATAGTATTCTAAAATGATTAAGTAACAATAATTAATGCAATATTCATTCCTTATTGTAAAATAAAGATGGTTATTATCATCAGGCAGTGTAAGAGAAAATGTGTTGCTTTAAGTGGAATCCAGTCGTGAAGAATACACAGATTGTCCGAAGCCACTCCCTACCGTGTTCCCTGCTTGCTCTCAGTGTCCAGCGTGCTGTAGGTGTGCAAACATCACACAAAACCTAGGTGTTTTCTGGATGTTGCTGGATGTCAATGGATGAGACCAATTTTGTGAAATAAAATGAGACAGAAATTTCCACAGCAGAAAGCAAAGAGCTTGCTGAGTACGTCTTTTGGTGATTGATGAAACTGAGTTAGATGACAAGATAACAATATCTAATCTAATCTAACCATCCCCCAAATCATTATTTCAACCATATCTTAGCATAGGAAAGAGAAGAGCAACTCATGTTTAATGTGAGTATTTGCTACGTACCAAGACTGCTCTGATTACTTTATACGTACTATTTCCTTTAGACACTTGGGAAACTACCATATGATACATAATATTGTTGACTAAATGGCGGAAAAGTTCTTAGACTTTCCCTTCCATATTGTATGTAGAACAGACAGTGAAGAAATGGAAAATGAAAGGGGCAATGATTTTTATATTGCTTTTCCCCTGAAATCCTCCATTGTTTATTGTTTATTAGTACAGATCTGTGTTGGACCAAGGGTATTGGTCTGCTACATAGAAATCTTTAGGTAAGGGGACCAGAGGATGACATAAACACTTAGCCTTTCAACTCTGGCTTCCTTAAGGTCATCATCAAAATTACTTATGTATTCAATCTTCAGCTAGATAACAGATTTCCCTTTGAACTCCATATGCTATACTCTTGGCAAATAGACATTTCTGTAGTTTCCAGTTTGGGGCTAATGGAGTAGTGCATCTATGAGTATTCTAGCATATGTTTTTGGAAGAGTACACATTTTAGTTGATTATATGCTCTTATGTCCAAAATATAAGTATGTGCAAGTGATCAATTTTGGTAGACACAACCAATTTTCTATAGTGATTAAATCAACTATATCATGTGTTTGAGTCTTTACCAGCATTTACAAATATTTTCTCTTTTCCATGTAGCCATCCTCTTGTGCATGTGATGGCATTATGGTTTTAATTTTCTTTTCCCTCATGGCCAGTGGAATAATCACCTTTTCAGATGTTTATTGACTTTGTGCCCACTGGTTAGAATTTTTAAAGAGCACTTTTATTTGCATAAAGGGGAGGCACTTGGGGGGGGGCTAGTTTTTTCTGATAGCCCCAGCCAGAAAGTCATCTGTTCATATTTGGCAAATTAACTGGGCTGGCAGGAGTAGGTCCTGTGACTGGCCAGCTGAGCAGTCTGTGGTATTTCATTTACTTGGTGTTTGTAATAGAGTTGTCTTGTTCTGTTTCTTTAGGGCAAGATTGTACCATGAACATTTTCTGCAACTTTTTCCCATACAAGATCTATTCAGATCGATTAATTATAGATCAGATCTATTTAATTATATCTAATGATTGAATAGGAGTTAGTGTTTCATTTCACAGAACTTATCCAGCCAGCCCCTTCTTGGTGGACATTAAAGTTATTCTTATTTTTTTTACCATCATCAAAAATGCTTCAGTTGGTATCATTGTGGATTTGTATGATTTCTGTGAGTAAATACCTAAAAGTGGAATCTCTTGATCAAAGGTGGTGCATATTTAAGATTTTTAATAAATACTGACCAGATGTCCTCCAAAAAGGTGGCATCAGTATAATAAAGATTTCTGTGTTCCTCACAACCATATCAATATTGGTTAATATCAACAATTTTATTTTTGCCAAATAGCTGAGTGAGAGATAATATATGTTTTCTTGAGTTTATTTATGTCTTTTGTGTTTTTCTTCTATAAATTTCTTCATGTGCTTTGCTCAGAGTTACATAGTTCTGCTTTTTCAGTGGCCAGGTAGTTGAAGTAGATAAAGGAACCACGCAGATGTAAAACAAAGGGGGAGTAAGGGCCGCTGCAGTGAGCTACCTCACTCAGCCCTCACACTAATGATTTTGATGAAGAGTTATTAGGTTATCTTTTCCTAATTTTGTACTCATTTCACAGATGATTCCTGTTTATCTTTTCACCTATCAATTGCAAATACTTTCCTTTTGTCTGTTACTCTATCATGGCTTCCACTATGCTTTTAATCCTTCAAGAGAGCCATTTTATGTCATATTATGAAAAAAAAAAGATTTCAATTTTTAACTTTCAGATATTGTTTTAGAATTAGGTCTTTTCTTCAGTTTTAGTGCGATTTATATTGTTATTACTTTTCTCTCTCCTATCAGTTTGAATTCCTTTTTTAGTCTTTTTTGGTTAATAATTAAAGGTTAGCGGTCAACAGTTTGACCACTCTCAACCTAGGAGATAAAGATATGCCAAAAAGGAGAATCAAATGATTTTTTTAAAGTAGGATGTGGCTAAAACCATATTAGAGGAAACTTTGTATCCTGAAATATTTTAAGCAGGCAAGGTTAGAGCCTTTCTTTCACCAATATCCACAAGTACAAGTGATAGCATTTCAGTCAATTCCCATTATTCTTGGCTCTAGATATTTGGAACCTTTAGTAATGGTGACAGAATTTAAATAGAGACTTCCCTATACTTCACAGATGCTTTATAGGGTATAAGCCTAAATTGTAGAAACAAACTCATAGAGAATATACATACATACATATATATATGATATATATATATATAAATCTTGTTAAAAAACTTGTTTTAAGCACCTGTTGATAGTTTGACCCTGCTTGTTAAATTTGAATAATTTGTGCATGAATTACTGATACTTTGTATGAATTGGAAAGATCAGTTAGCACTTGGTTAATGTAGTTTAAATCTATGTGTGTGTATGTGTGTATAAAATGAATAAGTGCTTGTAAAAAATGAGGGCAATTTATTCTTATAGCAAAACTGAATGTGTTTCTTCTTAGTTTCTGTTCTCGTTCTCAGAAAGTGATTACTAACACTTGGTTGTATGTTTCTAGGACCTTCTCTATACACTTACGTTCATAGAAACACTACTTTTAAATTATAGATGTGGGCATACACGTGCAATTTTTAAAATATATAAATTTTAAAAATATAAATATAAATATTGCAGCTGCTTTTGTTTCACATATCTTTCTGATCACATATCTGTTTGCACATGTATGGCCTCCTCATTTTTCTTACTAGCTTCATATTATTCCACATATATGCACAATAAGGTATTTATCAGAAAAAAATTAGAATATTTTTTTTATTATTTATTTATTTATTCATGAGAGACAGAGAGAGAGAGAGACAGAGACACAAGCAGAGGGAGAAGCAGGCTCCATGCAGGGAGCCCGCCGTGGGACTCGATCCTGGGTCTCCAGGATCATGCTCTGGGCTGAAGGCAGCATTAAACTGCTGAGCCACCCAGGCTGCCCAGTTTAGAGTATTCTTAAAGTCATACTTTGACAATACTGTAATGACCATTTCTAAAGACATAGCTTTGTGCACATGTGAATATTTCTGGAGGAGATACCCCTGGTAATGAAATTCCTTGGTGAGAGGATATGTGCATTTTAGAATTTGTATTGATGTTACTAAATGGTTCTCCAAGAAGCTCTATCTGTTTATATGTTCACCCTCTCCAAATTGTAAATGTCTAATTTTCCATAAAATATTCAACAATAATTATTGCTAATCTTTATAGCTTTTGCAGTAGGATAGGTGAAAAATTGTATTTTTTTTTTTACTTTTGCCCACTGGGGAGTGAGGTTGAGCATCTTTTCCTATGTTTTTCATCTAGTTGTGTGTACTCTGTAAATTATCTATGCAAAGCATTTACTTGAGCTTTCCTTTTCTTGGGTAAAATAATTTTAGATTAATTTTACCTATCTGTAAATATAGTTCTACATTTCTACTGAGCATTTTTATTTTTCTCAAGCTCAAAACACAATACAGATGACATGGATTGTGACTCTTTGCCTCTCCTCCTATCTTTATATTTACAAGCTATCTTCTAGTTGCTTTATAAACAAGCACATTAATTTTTAGATCATCAAGATATATCTTTGACAGGACTTCATTTCATGGTCACTACCCTGCATTCTGATTCTTCCAAAGGTCATGCCATTCCAACAGTCTCACTCACTGTTGAGGGACAAACAAATATATTTCATCAAATGTGTTGAAAAAGTAAAATCTATTCTTATTTTGCTTTTCAAGACTGATATTAAGTGTTTCAGCAAGAATCTTTCACAAAACATGGCATGGAATTACATCTCTGAATTCTATGTTTGAGTGTTGGTATGGCTATTTCATTCACTTTAAAATAGATACTACTAAGTTATTAAAGAAGGGATATACCAAAGACTTTTAAAAGAAAGTATTATCATATGAGGGTGTGGTTGTGAAAAAGAAGGTCCTAGAGAGAGAATTAGGAAACCTGGTTTTGGTCCCATTGTGGCACTAACTAGTGATGTGTTGATTCACTTCTGTTTGTGTTATGTTGGGGGTTGTGTTTGACAATTTTAATGGTTTCTTTTGTCTTTCATCTTCTGTGCTACACAGTAGAATTTTATGCCAGGGCTTTCTTACGATGCTGGTATTCAGAATGAAAATATTCTGTTGAGGTCAGTGAAAGGATGGGTGGTCACTTATCCTCATGAAAAGACATGGACGGTGGTCCAGTGGCAAATCTGACACATGTATGCACCACCATTACCACCCACACAACATTTTTTACTCTCTATTGAAAAGCATTTTTACAGAGAATTGGGGATCACATCAGAGATTTCCAACTGGCAGTCAAATTTATAGAAATTTAAAGCTTAATTCAGCAGTGAAATTTGTCAGTCAGAATGACTGACATCCTAACAACTCCAAACCTACATCTTAATTTATTATTTGAAGGCCAACCATTCCTTTTCATTTTAAAACTGGCTTGATATAAACTTTTAAACCTCAACAGATATAAAAATATAAATATAAAAAAAACACACAAAAGTGTTGTCTTTTGAAATTGACAATTCAAATAACATCCTCCCACTAACATTCTATCATCTATCATCTTGAGGTCTCTAACTATTCCTGCTGAGGGGAGCCTGCATGTCACTGTTGTGTCTTGCCAGCGCACACGTAGAAATCAAAGTCCTGAGTAGAATTACCAGACCTAGAGATGATTATCTTAGCCATTAAATTATAAAGGACTCAGGGACGCCTGAGTGGCACAGTTGGTGAAGTGCCTAACTCTTGGGTTGGGCTAGGGTCATGATCTCAGGGTCCTGGGATGGAGCCTCATGTCAGGTTCTGTGCTCATAGGGGAGTCTTCTTGAGATTCTCTCTCCCTTTCCCTCTGCCCTTCCTACTCATGTTGTCTCTTTATATAAAATAAATCCTAAAAAAATCATAAAGGAGTCAATATTCAAAAATTGGAAAATTTCTACTGTGCAGATAAATTTACCTCATTGAAATTGTTATTTTTACAATTGAGGCTAAAACAATAGACAGTAACAAAAGATGCCCCTATGTGCACAATATAGTGTGAGTACATCAGGCTGCATCTATTGTTTTTAAAAAGACCTAGATTGGTAAAATGCATCTATTTTATACATGTATTACCTATTACTGAGAAAAATGACATGTATCTACTCAGTATTTATGTGTAAAACAGGAACCCTAAAGTCTGAGTATATCTCTTTAAGAAACTATGTCTCAAGGCATCTTTGTAAGAAGTGATGACCTTTGGAAAAAACAAAATTAATGCTATAATAAGAAGCTCACTGATTGTAAGTGAGAAGATGCTGTTGTAAATTAATAGATATGTCAATATACAACATCTCTGAAAGAAAATAATGCACCTTACTTCACTTCCAAGAGAGACAACATGGTAGAGGGTCAAGAGCATCTGACAAATTGTTAGCCGATATAAATTCTGGTCCTGGCACTGACACCTGCAATTCATGTCACCTTAAAATAGTAAGCTTTGAGGGCCTAATTTCTCTGAGTTGGAAGATGAGGCACTGGATAGTTCTTGAAGTCTCTTCTGCCTCTAATATTCTGATTCCAAGACTCACAGTCATCACAATGAATTCTCCAGTGCAAAAGCTACTAGCTGGAAGCAGTTGAAGCACTTTTGGGAGCAACTATGCTATCCCTGCTCATTCATTTATTTATCAAATATTATTAGTTACTTAATGTATTCCAGATCCACTCTGGGAATTGGGAATAGAAAATGAATCAAATACAATCTCTAGCCCCAAGACATACAGTCTGCGAAGAGTCCGCATAGTAACAAAGGAGTGGCATAGTGTTTCAGATCCAAGACATGCAGTGCACAAGTGGTATGCACCGGGAGGATCAGGGCCACCATTTGGTTGGATTCGGGAGAACAGATATAAAAAACTTTGAAGAGGAGGGAAAAATGGAATAATCTCTCTTGAGTACAAATTCACTAAAGAGATGTTGGATTAGATAGGGGGTAGGTGAGAGCAGGAAGCCAAAGACTGCACCAAAACAGTTAGTTACCTACAAAAAATGAGGCACCTGGGTGGCTCAGTGGTTGAGCATCTGCCTTTGGCTCAGGATGTAATTCCGGGATCCTGGGATCCTGGGATTCAGTCCCACATCGGGCTCCCTGCAGGGAGCTTCCTTCTCCCTCTGCCTATGTCTCTGCCTCTCTCTCTGTGTCTCTCATGAATAATAATAATAAAAAATCCTTTAAAAAAAGTGATACTTTAGGCTCCAAGAGAACATAAACATTTGTGAATTAAATTCCACTTTGTATATCTATATCAAGGAAGTATGATTATTAATTAATATGGCCATCACCCCTGAGATGTAGGAAGGTGTTCACAGCACAGAGGAGAGTGGTAAATTGTCCTCTCAGGGAATTTTAGAAAGGGAGCTTCATAAATTTGTAGTTAACTGCTTTTATTTTTTTTCCTCTTCCTTTGTGCAGGTAATGGGTTAAAACATCATGCAGAAAGGTATGCCAGTTACGTGCATTATTTAAACTAAAGAGTGAAAAAAATAGATTGCTTATTGTGGAGCTGTACCTTTGTAACTACCTTTGTATATACCAAAAAGCACACTTTACTAAATAATAGTCCCAACAGAACAGATTATGACAAGCAGGTTAATGTTTGCTATTTAATACCCAAGTAAAAAGCAGGCACTAGGGCTACAGCAAGCTGGTCATTAACCGCTGTAATTTCTACGGGTTATTGCTGTTGTATCATGAACGTATATAATGGCCTAACACTTTTATTTGCCATGTATGTTTCGTTTACTGGACCTTACCGAGATGGTCCTTATATCCCTGCAGAGACTGTGCTTCCACAAAAATATCAGAAATGATACTGGACCTGTTATCCCTTTTTTATTGGTGTCAATCATTTTGATGAGGGGATATTTGAATGTGGCATGTGCCTTAATAACAGGGTGGTGACGTACCCTTGAGCTGTTCAACTCTGGACTTCACATAATACAAATATCTGTTTGTTTTCCAGACCAGGCTGTAAGTTTCTCTGAGGGTAATAACCTTGTCGTACTGATTTATTATTATTATTATTATCATGTGTGCTGCCCTCTGTCCCCATTCTCTTCGCAGACCTGATGGAAGGCTTCAGGTACTGATAAGATGATGGATGCCAACGTTTGCCAAAGAAATAGCATAAATGCACAGTGTGTGATAACTCTGCACAAAACAAATTAGTATTATATATTCTTGACATTGGGATATGAGTTTTATTAATTAGCAAACTAGCTTGAAGCTAGTCAATCTTGAATTTGAATCTGGTCCTGCCAGAGGGAGGTGAGGGATGGTAAAGTAGAAGCACACCTTCTCACAGGCCTCTTTATGTTCCATGCATAGTATCAAACACTTATCTCATTGAGTCCTTAAAACAACCAGGAAGAGTATGCTACATAATCCCTTTTACAGGTGGAAGAACTAAGGCACAGGCATGTCAGTTCCCCAGGTTCCCGCGACTAGTAATGACTGCAGCTGGGATGTGTTCATAGACAGACATCTTCCCAAAGCTTGCACACAGCTCCTTTCTTGAAATTCCTATGTGCTCTTCCTTGGATACATCTCCGAGCCTCTATTTTCCCCCCATTTCTATAAATGAGAGTGTGGTGCTTACTTTTATGTGTCAAATTGGCTAGGCTATGATGCCAAGCTCTTTGGTCAAATACCAGTGTAGCTAGATGCTGTGGTGAAGGTATTTTTAGGATGTCATTAACATTTCAAGCAGTATACTCTGAGTTAAGCAGATTACCTTCCATAATGTGGATGGGCCTCATCCAGTTAGTTGAAGACCTAGGAATACTGGCGTCTTTGGAAACAGAAGGAATTTTGCCTCCAGACCTCAACATAGAAATTCTACCTGAGTTTCTGGCCTTCAAACTCAGAACTTCAGACAGTAGCAGCTTGCTGGATTTTCCAGATTTCTGGCCTGCCCTTCAGATGTCCGATTTCCCAATCATGTGAACCAATTCCTTAAATAAATCTCTCTCTGTCTCTGCCTTTCTCGGTGTGTATGTACATACATGCATCCCTATATTCTATTGATTGTTTCTCCAGAGAACACTAACATAGAGGTGAATAATATTTATTTCGTGGATATAAAAATAAATATTGGATAAGGTAACTCATGTAAAAACACCTAGCATCCCCAACCCTGTATGAGTTTTGTTATGTTTCTTCTCTACTTTTCATCTTTTTCCCTACTGTCTTCTCTCATATTTTTTTTAATTTTTTCTTTCTTTTGCCTTTCCCTTGTAATCCAACAGGTTCTTTATGGCATAAAAATGATATCTTTTTAAATTGACTAACTGTATCAGCACAAATATTCTATTAAAAGTAGACTGATATTGCATGACCGTTAGTGCCTACAGTGGCATTTACATGTTTGCTTTCACAAGTGAGTAATGATAATTTATATATACCACGCGGCTGTGAGTAATTGCTCCCTTCTGAAGATAAAGGTTAGAATGGTCTGTAGCCGTCATAAGTTATTCACTGCATGTGTACAGTTTCAAAATATATTTTCCAGAGTGTTGTTCTGTCTCTATTTTCATTTAGATATTCCTCATTTTTATGCAACGCAGACTTTACATTGGAAAAGCATTTTATTGTTGATTTCTTCATTGGATAAGTAGTGTGGTGGATTTGACACTCAATTCACTTTTCCTTCCATAACAAATTAGAAAACACTGGGAGTTGTGAGGTCTCAATATAGAGATTGAGAACGTGGGTAGGGATATAAGATGACAGAGATAAAGGACTGGGGGAGAGAGATTTGAGAGGGCAGCATGAAGGCTTTTTCATCACTGAAACTATTACCAGTGTCTTAATTACTGATACAGAAATTTAATTTATGAGAAATAAGGTTTGTTTCCTAATATTCTTGGGAAGGCAGTGCATAGACCCAATTCACACCAAGATGTCAAATGTAAGCTCCTTCAGGGCAGGCACTGATCACTACTGTAGTTTCAAGTGCTGGCACATAATAGGTGCTTAATTAATATTTTGATCAGATAAATGATGCTAGAGTCTATTCTGGAGTTTGAGTTTGATGAGATAGGCAGGAGTATGGATGTCCTAGATGCTTGGTGGCAGAGGTGGGGCAATCGATGGTGTAGAAGGGGGCAAAGAAGACAAAGAAGCTTCACAGTAGAATAAACAGACGTCACACATTTTGTCATTCTGTCAGAAACACGTCCGGATGTTGTCAGCTTCCTATCTCTATTTGCCTCTGAGGTATATACTGTGTTGATGAGTCAACTGGCCAGCCGGCTATGCTGCCCCTCACAGCTGAACCAAAAACAGCCCCTGTGTACAGCCCAGGGGGCAGGCAGCCTGTTAGGATGGCAGGTGTCCAGTGATCATGCGCTGTAGCTCTCCCTGGCTGGGATCTTGCTCTGCCCAGCGAATATCACCTCCTTGCCGTTCCTAAGGTGGTACCTGTTGTGCTCATAGTTGCAGTGCTATCCTGAAAGAGTTAATGCAGCTTCCAGAAGGGGCCTAACTTAGAAGCTGGCAACAACTTAGCCATCGAAAGAAATATGGCTCATTGCATGCCAGGTGATATAAATTAAAGTTAATGTTATATGTGATGAAATGTCCTTTTAGATATTATGTGTAATTTTGAGTATTAGGAAGTCCCAGTAGGCTACTTTTTTTAGAAATCAGTCTACAAGATTTCCCCTTATATTCCTTCTTTTTAAACCACCAGGAAAAGGTTATATGGATAATCATATTTTTAGCATAGCAGGTAGACTAAACATATAAAAACTTATTAATAATAGACTGTGAAAATATCTATCACAAAAATAACAGCCAAAAGGTTAGCATATATTATATGAAAAGCTCTCACTTTTTTGGCTAAAAAAACAAACAGTCAAACTCCCCTAAGAGTTGCTTAAGTGGAGATATAATTAGCACACATATGGAAAAATATCCAACTAAGCTACAAAGAAATTAAATCCATGACATTACCTCATATTCGAGCTATGCAAACCTGGAAAAATTACTTAATCTCTCTGCTTCAGGAGTTTCATCTGTTAAATGGGGTAAAAATATGACACAGATACTACGAGCACCTCGTGTATTTTTGTACAGGGATTAACCAGCCATACATGAAAACTGCTGACACACTACCTGGCTCAGAATAAGACTCAATAGTTGTTATCATTATTATCTCAACATTTAAAAAAGTGATTAAATAAGCTGAAAAACGTGCCATGAGAAGCCCCTATGTTCATACTGCAGCTGGTAGTATAAATGAGAATAAGCTTTTTGGAAATCGATATGACAATATGGTTTAAGAATTGGAAACATTTGGGCAGCCCAGGTGGCTCAGCGGTTTAGTGCCGCCTTCAGTCCAGGGCCTGATCCTGGAGACCCGGGATCGAGTCCCACGCCGGGCTCCCTGTATGGAGCCTGCTTCTCCCTCTGCCTATGTCTCTGCCTCTCTCTCTGTGTCTCTCATGAATAAATAAATGAAATCTTTAAAAAAAAAAAAAAGAATTGTAAACTTTTATACTCTTCATACAGTAATTTCAATTAAAGGTTATTTATCCTAAGAGGGGAAAAGATTAGGAGAAATTAAAAAATAACTCTGTGTACAATAATATATATCCCTCACACTACTCCCATGCTTAAAAAATGTCTCTTTCTGTGAAGAACTGTTATGCAGTCATTAGAAATAATAATTACAGAGATTATTTAGCCAACCAAAAAACATCAGTATGATGAAGCAAATAATGCAAATAAAATAAAAAATGGCCCCTGTAACAAAGACAGTGTTTTCTGATTTTTCATTATCAATAGAATCCCCCTCTCCCACCCCTATTTTGTCTCTGGGATTTGTAGCAGAACAAATAACTCCTCAGAAAAGAAAAGGAAGTAACATGGAGGACATGTCTTGTGAGTGTGGTAAGTTGGAGACAGAGAGTTAAGGGAAGTGAAATAATGAGGCCATCCTATCCTGGCCTCTCGACTCCCCCCAGGCTAACATCCTGGAGGGAGTGGCTGTTACCAGCTACAACAATGAGGAAGCCAAAAGCAAAGAGCCTTTTGTGTCCTACTTTCCAGGTGGAACTTGGGGTGGGGAGAAAGGAGACGTCAGCCATGCCTCATAACCTTGCCGTGACATGATGCAGACCAAGCAGGATGAGAGTGGTGATGCAGTAAGCTTGCCCTGGGGCACAGTTGTGAGTGAGAGCCTCCATTGGCTCCCATTGGCTTGTAATGGCCCCCAAAGTGAGAGAATGTGCAGTATGTGCTGTGCGAGAACCAGGGAGTAGCTAAAGTGAGAGCCTTTCCTGAAAAGTTTGCTTTGAGGTGGAGATGATCTTGACACATAATCCATGGGAGGTGCGCTTCAATCAGGAGCTACTTAAAAGCTGTGACTAAAACCCAGAAGGGTGAGATTAAGGTGGGGTCCAAAATAGGAGAAGGTTGCCATACTCTGTTTGAGGCAAAAGAACAAAACACAAATGCACTGCTACTTGCTTAGTGGATGCCAATGTGAGGGGCATTTGGTAGGGAAATAAGGGCGTACCTCAGTGTGTCCATGTCCTCATCCCTGGAACCTGCAAATACACTATGTCAGCTGGCAAAGGAGGGGATTGCAGCTGTGACTGAGTTAAGGACCTTGAGATGGAAATTGTCCTGGTGGACCCAATATAGTCACAAAGGCCCTAAAGAAGGTAAAACAAAGGAGGCCCGAGTGTCAGAATCAGAGAAGATGTGACAATGGAAGTGGAGGTCAGAGCAATGTGGTCATGAGCCTTGGAATTGTGGGTAGCATCCAGAAGCTGGAATGGGCAAGGAAACAGGTTCTCCTGCAAGGCCTCCAGAAGGCATACAGCCATGCCAAGGCTTTGATTTTAGGACTTCCACCCTTCTGACTGTAAAATAATATAGTTGCATTGTTTAAAGCCAGTAAGTTTTTAGTAATTTGTTACAACAGCAATAGGAAATTAATACAGGATCCAAGAGTAAACCAGGCCAGCATTTTCTCAGTGGAGATCAACGGTGATCAATGAGGCACCATGTGGACTCTAAGACCAGAGTGCCCTGTGGACGCGTGAGTTCACTGGCACCCCTCTACCCCAACTTCCATATTGGGGTATGTTGGGGGGTAGAGGTGTGCATGAGGGGGAATCTAAAACTCAGTATTTACCTGAAAGATACTGACTTACTAGGCATAGACTTCTCATAATTGTCAAGTTTACATTTTTCTTCCTGCTACTTATTTTGAGGAGGCTCACAGGAAAATAGATCAGTCATATAATGAGACTGAGTAGGAGTAGGGGGCTACACTGCTGTGAATCTCTGCCATGATCACAAGTAATGATAACGTAACACTGACTGACTTTGCATCATATGCCGGGGACCATCCAAGCACTTCACACGCTTTACCTAATTGAATGTTCAGAACAATACTCTGGGGAAGGTACTGTTACTGCCTTCATTTTCACAGATGCAGAAACTGAGAGATGAAGGAATTAAATAATTTGCCAAAGGTCTTGTGGGTTTTAAGCTGCTGAGTCAAAATTTGCACATAAACAAGCCCAACAGGAAATACAGAAAAATGAAAACAGTTTGATTTATTCTGTTGGCAGGATTGTGGATTTGTTCTTTTTGTTTTATTATTATTATTTTTTTGTTAATGGCAAAATAAAACCATGATCACAATTTTTTTTTTTTTTTGTAATATTGGCAATTTCCAATCCATGAACAAGTTGCATTCTAAAATTACCAGCCAGGAGGGTTGGAAAAGCATGTGGTTTGTAGACAAACAACTGCTGTATTTGAGTCTCTACTCCAGTACTTGTTAGAGATGGCACATTGGGCAATGTACTTAACTTCTCTGAGTTTCAATTTCCTTATTTATGAAACAGAGATAATAATACCTGTATTGAAGGCCTTTTTAAAGTATAGTGCCTGAAATGTAGTCATTCAACAAATGTACTTTCCTTTCCCCAACGAAAACTTTATTTTGATAGTTATCAGTACTGCCAACCTGGCTTCCTATTTAAAACAACAAAATTCTTGGAAATTAAAATTGCGGATCACTCAACAAATCTGCGTCACTGAACAATTTACCAGAGGTATTATATTAGGAGTGCTCTTCCAACTGTACATATCTATCAGTCCTAATATTGCTTCATTGGGAAATGAAATCTGAGTTACAACTTGATAGGACAAGGATACGTGCTGACGGGCCCCAGACATGAGTGACCTCTGCCTCCTGCCCTCCTTCTTCATTACCCCAGCCCTGGCAATGAGCTCTCTTTTAATAATGTTGAAAAGTACAGCTGGTCGGGGGCGGGGGGGGGGGGTAGGGAGTGAGAATTGGCATTAAGGAATGAGGTAAGCCAGAGCTTTTTCCAAAAAGAGGTTGGGTGGATATCCCTGGGCAGTTTTACTCAGTTCTCTGTAGCTGCTTTGGAGAAGAGAGACATTTTCCTGGCTGTCTAATTATGATTGAGTATCACTGCTTCCATCGCTGGGTTCTCAGTCCTTAAAACTGACTCTGTATCTCTCATTGGCACACCTAGGTCATTCATAAAATATAACACAGTGGATTCTGGGCACACACTCTAATACACAAAATCTTTCGTCAAGCTTACGGTGTGGGACTATATATGCATTTATCCGTGAGAACCCATGCTATGGCTAAGCATACATCACTGTTTAGCAACCTGGATATAATCAGTTAATCAGGACATTATTTACCGTTCAATATTTTATGCTCATACTCAAATACATTGAGTATTTTTATGTCATACTCAAAAGCCGCTCTGTTTTAAATGATGTTAAAAGTGCGTATGGTTAAGAGGATAGGAAAATCATTTTCAAAAGAAATCTCGGGGAGAATAAACAAATGCATTCAACCATAAGGCCTGGAATGCAACTGAGCAAAATTAAAAGGCACGAGAAAGGGAAGAAGCACACTGTTAGATGTGATCTGAGAAGAGATGGAGGGTTGATGGAGTGCTAATCAATCATGCTATCTCAAGCAGTCCTCCAGCAATGGATTCCAATATTTCTGCCCTAGGGTCATTGCCATGAATTCATAAAAGAAAGAAGGTAAACAGAGCATTTGTGTTGTGCTTAAACAACAGCCGCACACAAGAATGTTTTCACTCCCCTGCCACCAACTGATCCATAAAGATCTGTTACTTCTCAAAAGTCTTAGGTTGGCATCGTTAAATGAGTTTTTCTTTTTCCTTCTTTTTTCCTAACTAGAGAACCACGTCCCTCTATTTGTACTGTTGCCTTTATCGTTGTGACTACATTCTTTCGGCTGAACAACCTGTTCATGTGAATCCATAAAGCATAGAATGAAGAATATACCGCTTTTCGTGCTTCCCATCTGCAGTGAAGACAACAGTAATGAAGACAAGACAAATACAAAGTAACACCAGCAGGCTAGTTTTAATCATCTGAGGGATCAGTGCTCTCTACCATTTTTTGCTCCAAGCAGCATTTTGGACGTTTGCTTTAGTAAATCCTGGACAGCTGGCATTTGGATTGATTACATAATAGTTTGGGAAACACAGCTAAGGAATTATAGCATTAGAATTTAACAGGTTTAAAAAAAAAAGAATTTAACAGGTTTAAGACACAAAAGCCATGATCAGTAGGAGCCCGTGAGTTGTGGATGAGACTTGCTCTGTGTATCCAGGTCGTGAACACCGAAGGCGAAGGAGCAATCCCATATCAAGAAGATTAGCACGTAGAGGTTAAATGAAAAATTTCAGTGAGTCCTGGATTAACGCTAAGCCTCAGAGTTAACAGCTTGACATAATGCAGCAGTTTTCCACCTATATCGCATAGCCCATTCCAAACTACATAGCTGACGCGTAAGCCCAAGGTATCTTCAGTGCACATTTAGACCCTCACAAGGATCTTTGCCTTCATGGACCTGCCTTGTTTGGGGTAAAAAGGACAGACCCAAGAAACTAGGGCTGGAAATATTGATGGGAATATTCCAAAGAACACTGAGCTTATTTATTCCTCTTGTCTGGCTTGTCAATCACAAGACCATTTTTATATTGCAAATATTTTGTAAGTGATATCATAATTTGGGGAGAAATTACTTTCAGAACATTGTATGTGTATTTTAGTTAACCAAGAAATGGTAACTAAATAGAGGGAGGAGAGTATGTCAGGACTACAACTCTGAATTTCTCTACCTCAAAGAATTAGGTTCTTGAGCACTGGAAAACCAAGGTTGGAGGGAAGTGTGCATAATTTGAAAGCGTCTGGTAGGACTGCAGAAACGCCCTGGCTGCTTTATCTGCATGACATCAAACATCTGGATGTTTGGAAACGTTGGTTATCATTCTGGCTCCTCTTTTCCCCAAGATATTTTATTGTTTCTGAATATAGTCCGCGAGTCGAGTTCACACAAGGTATAGGCTGAAATAGGTAAATATGAATAATGCTTCCAGGGATTTTTAACTTAAAGGGAGAAGATTAATGGTACTATGGTTATGGTCTGGGGCAGAAAGACTCTAAAGGCTTCTTCATATTCTTTTTCCTTAGTCACTTTTGTGAT
The DNA here is from genome assembly GCF_003254725.2 of Canis lupus dingo. Classification (NCBI taxonomy): domain Eukaryota; kingdom Metazoa; phylum Chordata; class Mammalia; order Carnivora; family Canidae; genus Canis; species Canis lupus. The sequence continues at coordinate 15,409,983 of NC_064243.1, forward strand.
CCTTCTGAGCTCATGAGCTCTCTTACTAACTACTGGAAGGTCATGTTTGTTGAGTGAAGAAAACCAAGATGGAAAGACTGTAGGTAGCCTCCTGGCTGTTTTAAAAGGATTCCTCATTTCACAAAGCCACACAGACATTGAAGATGAAATATTTTTCTCAATCAAGGCTTTTTACTGCCCTTGCCTTCCCTAGTGTTTTCATTTATATTAGAAATAAGGAATGGGAGAATTGATAAAAGGATCTTCAGAGACATTGCGGAAATTAAGACCAAGATGTAACAGCAGCAAAGCTTTTATATTTGAGTGTCATTGCAGAATAAGAAGGATTTCCAGAATGTTCCTGGGTTGCCTGTTATGTGCTTTGTGCCAGGCTCTGTGCTGGACCATGCTGATTCCTGTGGAAGTCTCCAGAGCTCCAGGCAGAGAGGTGGAGATCACAGAAGAGTTGCCTGGAAAAGCCTGCAATACGGATCTGGATGTTAGGGATGTTAGGAGGGAGCCATGAGACTGTGGCACTAGGCACTGAGTGTTATGTCATCGTTCCTTCCAAAGTAAAGAATGATGGAGAAGATTAATTTGAGGGATAAAGCAATGTGAAGGGATCCAGTCGGGGGAACGTAAGTAAAAATCATACTGCATTTCTTACTCTTGCTGCTAACACTTTTATCTCCTTGGTGGTGCCTTTGTCCTATAGGACTGAATATTTTCTCCTTAATAATGATAATAATAAAAGGTAGGCAATGAATGATATGGGCCCTGAAAACTTCACAGCAGAAACTTCTTAAAAGCTCCCCTGTGATCAAGAAAGGAACTCAAATCACACAAAAGTATTTCATTGGGAAAACAAGTTAGAGGAGAATATAAGAGTTCCATATGTTGCTTCAGATAGAGTTTTCTTGGAATTTGTTTGAGGGCCAGTTCTGAGCAAGCTCGACTGCAGGCCCGATGATGTGGGAAGCAAGTGTAAAGAGAATGGAGGTCTGGAAGGCACAGAGGTGGCATTGATAAACGTAAGGAAGATGGTTAGAATGGGGCAGGCAGGTGAAAACTTTTATTTGTACCGTATGTATTTTAGCATCTGTTATCCAAAGATGCATTTAGGAATTAAGATTTAAAGCACTCAGAAAGGCATCTCCAAAATGTCTATATAGGTAGATTAAGTTCCAAAGTTCTACAACAAAATACTCTGATCATTAATGTTGTCCACTGAGAAATATTGCATTCCTTAAGCAGGAAGATGAGCAAGAGCCCCTGCTATACAGTTTCCCTAACTGCACTCGACGTGCGATATACTGAGCACGGACTGCTGTCATTGTGTTTATTACGCCAACTCTTTGGGCTATTAGTCTTCTGGAACCTTACCACACTAGCATGTTTCCCTGTCCCTGTACCTCTGGGAATATCTTATAACAGGATATTAAAATGGAAGTATCCATCCATGCCTCAGTTTTGCTGTGGTGCCAACACGGTACCAAAGTGGGCATCAGGCATACTGTCTGATGGAGAATCTACAGAGGAAATTTTGGAGAACTTGTTCTATGATTCTTGGATCCCTCAACCAGCCTCAGGATATAAAAATTGGTCACGGTGGAAAGAGAAAAGGATTTGGGAAGAGACTTCTTTGTGTGGTCAGTGCTCTGATGCTATTTCCCATCCTCCAGTCTAAGGAGGGAGTTTCCGAGAGACTTCTGTGTCCCCTGTGGTTGGGAGACAGGCGAGGCTGGGCTGTCACTTCTGTGCCTGAGGAAAGAGGTGGCTGTGGTGGATTCCCTTACTCTCCTGGTGTTTATCAAGGCAAAAAAAAAAAAAAAAAATCAGGAGGTATTTTTCATGGACCAGATGTGGATGGGGAGAAGTGAAAGATGGGTGGGGTTACCTTGGGTCTGGTAAAGTAGTACAAGTAGAAGAACAAAGGGTCCCCAACAATGAGAATCTGGAAATAAATACTGGATCCTTTGGGGCTGAGGAAGGAGTCATAAGTCAGCTTTTCACATCTAGCCAGGTCCAGTGAACTGAAGTCAGTGAAGCTAAGCAGGGGAATGTCCAGAGAACCTGCATTGGGGCTGCAGGGTCTCTAATTAGCCTGTGAGGCCAAGGTTGCACAAAGCCTGTGTTAAATGGTATTTATAACGACTTTCTAGCTTTTCCTACTCCTTCCTCCATCTACTCATAGTTAGAAGAAACAAACTAGCAAATTAGGATGAATTGAGGGCAGAGGTGAATCACAAGGCAGAGTAATCAAGAAGGGTACACCTTTATATCTCAGGCTTTTAGCCTGAGAACGGGGTAAATTGCCGAGAGAAGATTGTTGCCGTTAATTAGTTTCTGTTTATTTTTATTTTTAATGAGACTGGTCATTCTAATTACTGAATTAGATTATGTTTGCAATAGATCTTAGTACTGCCTAATACCTAAGACAGAACAGGAAGATCACGAGCTTGCTGGGACTTGCTTCCTGGGGCAGCTGCGGATCACCCATATTGAATAAAGTCTGAAAGGATGGTGGGAGATAAGAATAAAGTTGTGTTGCTCACATAGCTATAGACCTGTCCTGAAGTTTCTCTGGTTGCTTTACTGCTCATCCTTTTGGAATCCTGCTTCAGAAGACATCAGTTGGTACAATCACAAGGGAATCAAGCTGTGACATGGCCGTGAGGCGCCATCTTAGAGCGCGAGGCACTGATCTTGTCTTTGTTTAAAATTCTGATATTTTATCCATCATGGACTTATTTGCATTACTTTTGGTTTGTTAGAATCCATACAAGTGATTGATCCTGAGTCAAGATTTTGGTCCCCACCCCATTATATTTTGTGCCTGAGATGAGTATCTTTAGTTCCCCCCTCCCAACCCCCCGCCCCTAGCCTTGGCCCTGTTTGGAGCAATGAAATTTTGAAGAGGAGGAAAACTTGCTTTCTATTCTTTGTAGTAAATATGTTTTTCTCTCCCTTCGTCACATATTATCATTTGCTGCCAGGTTTTTTGTTTTCTTCTCCCAGACTCCTCTGGAGATTGGAAAAGTCTTCATGCTCCATTCCCTCCACAGGTGTCTGTCTGGGCAGCTGCTCCAGTAAGTGACATCAGCATTGCTGCTTGGTATAATGTTACAATCATAAATGTGGTCGAAATGTAATAGAAGTTTTCCTCTAATAATAGAAGTAATTTCACCTGTGTTCCAGATCAGGGGCTGGTGAGCTGTTTCTATAAGAGGCCGGAGAAGAAACACGTTAGGCTTTGGAGGTCATAGTTTCAGTTGCAAGTCTTCAGCTCTGCCCTTGTGGCTCCAACACAGCCATGGATACTGTATGAATGAACTGGAATGACTGTGCCAATAAAACTTTATTTACAAAAATAAGTTCAGGGAAGACTTGGCCCATAAGTCCTAGTTTGAAAACCCCCATTCTCAGCTGTGATGCTCTCATTCCACTCTTCTTTTTTGTAATTTAAAAAGGAATGAGAAAATTTCAGATAATTGCTTTCAGAGATCTTTTTGCCAGTAAGCTATTTTTTTTTCTTTGTGAGCATTGACTTAGCTTGGTTTTCAAAAGTTATCTATTTCTGATGTGTAAACTTTTATCAGGTGGTAAATGGGGAACTGGTTTTTATAATAATAGCTATCCTTTTTTGAATATTACCCTGGGCAAGACCATATATAGAGAGACATGTATATAGATTATGTAAATTAATCCAAAACCTGCTGTACTATTGTTATTACCCCCATTTAAAAAAAAAAGATTTTATTTATTTATTCATGGGAGACACACAGAGAGAGGCAGAGACACAGGCAGAGGGAGAAGCAGGCTCCCTGCAAGGAGCCCGATGTGGGACTCAATCTCAGGACCTGAGAATCACACCCTGAGCTGAAGGCAGATGCTCAACTACTGAGCCACCCCAGGTGTGCCTATTACACCCATTTTAAGGAGGCGACGACAGGGGGCAGAAGTCAAGAAACTTGTCTAAGGGCCTCAGAGTCAGTGTTGGGTAGCTCTGAGCTACAAGGCGAGTCCCACATTCCACAGCCGCTGGGGCCCTGAGCCTGTCCAGTTGAGCCTCCTGGCTGCAACAGATACCCAGGCTAGCTTCCTTAGAATCAGTTTGTGCCTAATCTGGAAGAAGAAGACAAGAAAGTCATCTTCAGTGTTGAAAAATACCACCCAGGAACAGGATTAGCCTGGAAAGTAAGTGACCCTGTGCACTTGTCGTAGAGCGTTTCCTGAATTTCATAACTTTTCTGATTACTTTAACTCTTTTGGTGGAGGATGACCTCAATATACTTTTGGGGTTTAGGTCTGCACTGAAAGGTTAAGCATTATTGGAGTGGCAAGAACTAAGGGAAGTTAAAGGGATTGGTATTTGATTTCTGTATTGGGAAAAGCAACACACACGCAAATTGTGTGTGTGTGTGTGTGTGTGTGTGTGTGTGAATGCAGTCCCCTGTTCTTTGATAAATAAATATTCTGCTTGTCTCAAACATGTAGACCTGCCCTTTTGTAATTAGTTATTGCAAGCTTTTCACTTTTCAAAATATTAGTCATTGCTAAACTTTTTTTTTCATTGCTAAACTTTTAAATTTTAACGTAATGCTTTATGATTTAGCAAACTTAATTATGAGGATGATATATAAGAATTAGAGGGATAAGTTTGAGCTTTGACTGAACTAAAATGACCAGCTTTGCTCTCTGTGTGCCCAGTATGTGGAATACAGTGGAGTAGCAGAGCATATCCTGACCTTGGGGCACATACCTAAATGTAGCACCAGTTGCAATTTCTTAGGGTAAAACTGCTTGTTTTGTGTCACATAGTACGAGGAAGAAGAGTTTTCATTTTTTAACAGCTTACCATGATATTAAAGTGCTCTTTACAGAAATTCTAAAGATTCAGGAAAATGAATCTGTGAGAGTAATTGGGGGAAAATTTCTGAAGAATAAAAAGTTTGGCCCAATACAAGTTCCTAAATAAAATGAAAAGCCACAGCAGTGAGTACTTAAGAGAGCTGGAGAAGGCAGGAGGGTGACCTTTCTAGCTAGTTGGCTCTGTGATGTGCCATCTAAACTTTTAAAGCTCTCCAGTGGTGGGCAAGATTCTGCAAAAATGGATCATTGACTGTATCAAAATGAATATCTTAAAATGTTCATTTTTATGCTTTAATGCTATAGGGCTACTTCATTAAACACAAAGCAAAACACCACCTCATAATTAGTTCAGCAGCGGCCAGGATGTTTTGTGATCATGTTTGGCCCAGCTTGTGTGAACATTTCAAAGCCTTTTATTTTTCATCTTTTTTTAAAAAAGAACTTAAGCACTTTGTTTTGATCCTGTCTTTTCAACTCTGGTGCCTACCTAATTCTGTATACATTTTCCCTTAATAATCTCTCAACTGGTAGCAAAAAAAGTTTCCAAAGAAGCCCGAGAAGACTGAAGATGCTGCTAAAGAGATGTCTCGGTGTTTGGCAAATTATTTCTAGCATTTTCTGGTTTCAAATGCTTGCCTTTTCTTCACTCTCTCACCAGAGATTGATGAGAACAGATTGGAAGCACAAGGAAGTTGATAGAATCCCAGGGGAGTAATCCTTTCTTTACTTTCTCTCAGGAAAAAGATTTTGCAGATTAGTGGGAATTGACCACATCTTATTTTTTTCTTATATTTCTTTCATTCATACAAGAATGCTTATCATAGTCTAACAAAGTGTTCTTTATATTATTCGTTCATCTCTAAAGGATAGGAGACTCCATCAGACTCTGCCTTTGTAATGCACCAAGTCTTCCTGCCCCAAGCATCTTCTTCCTCTTCTGATACGTGAAATTTGTGTGATAGGGTTCTCTCATGTCTCGGGGTGACCAGTCACCCCATTTTCTTTAAGGGCGTTCCCTGGAAGAACAGTCACTTGATTGCAATCATTACCAAATCTAAATCTATCTGTGCGTCCGCTTGGTTAGCTGTATTGAGACCCTGGGCCAGCTGGGGAATAGATGTGTTAAAGCAGATGCTTCTAGACAGAGTGAGCAGCTGATAGGGGCAGGTGCAGGTGAAGCTCAGTTGATGGCGCCTCCAGTTACAGCAAAGGTTGGTAGTTTGGAGTGTGGGGCAAGTTTGTGTGTTTCTGTGCATGTTTGTGTGTGTGTGTGTGTGTGAGAGAGAGAGAGAATTCTAATTTCTGTATATTTTGTTTACATTATAAAGGTGCCTTTAGGAGGTTTCTTTCATCCATCTGTACCTAGACGTAAAGTGTTTGTGCATCACAGAGGGCAGATGAGGCTCCAGGTTTAGGAATTGTGACAAGAGACCAGCTTGACTCTCTGCCTGTGCTGGCATCATCTGTGATCTTAATGGCTTTTTCCTGAGGTGGTGGCCCTGGGGATGTGGTGTGTCTCCTTTGGTCTTGATTCCTCGGGCTTCCAAGTTAAGAACTATGAACACAAAGACGAAAGCTCACAACCTTACCTCTGGGGCTGTAGGCCCAAATTGGGGATTTAACCCATCAGGTAGCATGCAGGAGCCCACAAAGGAGGAAGATCAATAAACAGGTTCTGAAATGAGGCAATACAAGATTTTTTTTCTTGGTTCATAGAGGCTATCTTGGGATCATGGGTTTATTATGGGAACAAAGTTCCCAACAAAGTTTGTAGAATCTAGTATGGCAATAACAGGTGACACTGGCACTTCCTATTTCCCCCCTCATTCCTCCTACTTTTTGGACTATCCTCTATTACTAAGCTTCTTCTTAACCCGATAACACCTTTATGTCCTTCTCTCCCCTGAATATCTTACACATTCACTCATATAAGAACTCTAGTTAGAATTAATGTGGCAGACAGTGCTCTAGACATTGAGGAGGAAATAGGTAATTCAGCCTCAAAAAACCCAAAATATGTGTTTTGTCCTCAAGAGCTAGCAGTGTATCTTCAGCTCTGAACTCCCCTCCCTTAACTATCACTCTCAGTATTTTTCCTGAGACTAGTATGTATTTCCCAATTCAACCCATTTAGTTCCAGTGTAACTGTAGTCACCAATGACTAGATGGCAAATGCAATGGTCATTTTTCAGCTAATTCCCACTTCTCTACTGCACTTGGCACTTATTGGTTGGTTATTATTTTCTTCCTAAAACTCTGCTTCTCTTTTGTCACGATTTCTTACTATTTGTATTTGTTTTCCTACCTGCCCTTTTACTGTTCATGTACTTCAGGGTTATACTGTTATTCTTCAACACTCAAATATTTCCTAGAAGATCTCATTCACTTCAAAGGGCATGTAAGGATAATGATTCATACATCGATAATTACCATTTATTGAGTTTGTACACAATCCTAGGTGACTTATATATTAATCATCTTATGCAGTTATGCAACTGTTCATAAACACGGAGTAAATTCTTTCAAAAGCATTAAAAATGCAACAATTTTCCCAGTTTCAAAATTAAGAAAACTGAATCCCAGAGATACTTAGTAACTGGTTTAAAGCTTGAGTGACAGAGCTAGATTTGGGATTATCTCCTATTTGCAAAGTCCATCCTCTTTCTATGGTGACATGTTGTGTTTTGGTGGATTCTTGACTTTAAAATCTACCTCTGTGCTTTTTTTTTTTTTCTTTAGGATTTTATTTATTCATGAGAGACACACAGAGAGAGGCAGAGACATAGGCAGAGGGAGAAGCAGGTCCATGCAGGGAGCCCAATGGGGAACTTGATCCTGGGACTCCAGGATCATGCCCTGAGCCAAAGGCAGACGCTCAACCACTGAGTCACCCAGGTGCCCCTACTTCTGTGCTTTTGATTGCCCACTGATGTTCACTCCTTCAATGAAAGAAACGCTTAGGGGATGCCCTTGTGTGCCAGCATTGGGCTAGGCACATAACATGGAAGAGAGATCCACTTCCCCCTAGGGGATTTCATTTCCATAAATAACTAAACTGCATTCTGTTCAAAGAGAAAGTTGTCTTTCTCCTTCAGTAGCCAAATCTGCATGTTTGGTATGTTTCCTGTGTCACTGCTTCTCAGTCCTGGTTCTACATCACCCTCATCTCTAAGATTTGTAAAAACTGCGAGTGCCTGGCTTTTCCTCCAGTCCTACTATTTCATGATGTTCAGGGGTGGCTCTGGGGCATCTGTATATTTTATAAAACTCCCCAGGGGATTTTTGACATACAGATGGGTTAAAGAACCATTTTCACATCTCAAATCATGGCATTATCTGATCTCTTGGAGTTCTTCTATGATCTTCTTTGTAACCCCTTCCTCATATTCAGTTAATCCCAGCATTCTGCAGATACCTTTTCTCAAGTGACCCTTCAAGACCTCACTTTGTTTTTCTTTCATTGACATTACTGTATTTCAGATACTCATCATTTTTCCTGGATCCTGAACTAGATTTTTCATAAATCTTTTGACCCTATCTTCTTGAGTAGATCCATACTCCTACCTGAGTGATATTTTGAGAACTCCCATTTAATGTTGCTATTACCCAGCTCAGAAACCTCCCATGGTACCTGTTAGCCGTAGGATAATTTCAAATCCTATGCTGGGGTATATAAAGCCTTCAAAACGTATCTGTTCCTATTACATTTTTGCAACCTGGTTCCATTTCTGGCCTCAACTCTTGCCTTAGTCCTTACTCTACTTCAATAGAAAGATGTGTTCCTTTAGTGAGTAAGAGTATTATGGGTTTAGGATATAGCTACTGTGTTTTGCTTACTCAGTAGGACAAGATAGTATGCAATTGTCAACACAAATGACAAATTTGGACTGCTTTTGGAAGCATTTTGAATTATCTTGCTTGTTAAGTGAGAGGATTTCCTTTATAGCGAGAGGATAACATTATTTTTCAGTTTTATAATGCACTGATGTTTACTATGATGAACTCAGGTTCCAATGGAGACAGGGTGAAAGGACCAATTATCCCTCCCACTTGTTACGGAGAGGACTGGGTGAATGACTACCTCTGAATGAATCATTCACTTTTCTGAGACTAGAGTAAAAGAAACACTGCATTTGGGGCATTAAAAAAAAAAAAAAAGGGCTCTGCCTTCTTCCTTGTGCTGTGTGCTCTTTGAAGACACTGCTTATGCTGCTGCTTTTGCATTCTGGCTCTTCCGCCCAGAAACAGTGCCTGCACAGAAGGGTGTTCAGAAATATTGCGACTACCTCTCTGATTTGCATTAATATAAAATATTCAAAAAGAAGCAGCAGTTGCCCATTACTTCTTCATGGTAATGCTGATGCATGTAAAGGAGATTAATTTTATCTTTGAGATTTTGTATCTGAGTGACTTGTACAGGATTTCCAGCTCTGGCTCCATTGCTCTGTTCACAACTGTGGAAGGAAGATGATGAATGGAAGGAGGACTCCCGTTGATCTTAGACAGTTTAATAAATGTATATTTTACATCGCTTAAGAGTAAGTCTTTTTTTTTTTTTTTTTTTTTTTTTAAATTTTATTTATTTATGATAGTCACAGAGAGAGAGAGAGAGAGAGAGAGAGGGGCAGAGACACAGGCAGAGGGAGAAGCAGGCTCCATGCACCGGGAGCCTGACGTGGGATTCGATCCTGGGTCTCCAGGACCGCGCCCTGGGCCAAAGGCAGGCGCCAAACCGCTGCGCCACCCAGGGATCCCGGGAGTAAGTCTTAAGTCTGTGGACTACCATAATATGCTCTAAGCACTTGAATATTGATTCAGTGGGCATAGAATCATTTTTCTAGTAATGACTTAACTCTGTGGTTCAGAGGAAGACCTACAGAAACATGACATATTCATTCAATTGTAAGGTATCTTATAAAAGAGGGAAGCGGTTCCTTCTAATACCAACTGAAGCAACTGGTTTGCACTCTGATGCAAGTGATCAGATAACCTTTCTCATTAACTTTGCTTGCCAAACTCAGGAAGTTATTAATGGACATAAAATGATCCAGTCCTTTTAAAAATCCAGCCACTGTACTCATCTCATGACCTCTTGCTGCAGAGAATTCCATATACCCAGCTAATGAAGTATAGTCTATTATTAGATCTAAATTTACTGCCTACTAATTTCATTGAGTGTCTCTGCTCTCATATTATAAAGAGGGTAAAAGGGAAAAACTCATTCATTTTCACTGTGCCCTTCATTCTTTGGAATCCCTTATGTCATTCCCTTTCTTATTAAAAATTTGTTGGTTTGCATTTTGAAGGAGGGGGGATTATTGGTAAGTGTGCTTTTAAAAAGTTGACATATAATAACAAAAGCCCGTTCCCATATTTACTTCTAGAAAAAAAGAACTAACCCAAAACAACAATGTGTGTTAATTAAGATTTCTTTCTGGGAGGTGTCAACAGTTATGGTGGAAGACCAACATGCCTGGCTCTTGGTTTTTAATTCCATCTTGGATATTGTCTCCGGCAGGTTGTCAAATACCATTGGGGGTCTCCAGTGATGTTGCATCATTCATTTCACGTCTTTTATTTCCCTAGTAAAATTCTGGCTATCTATAAAGGCACTATGATGCTACTTTTTCCTATTTGTTTGTGAAGAGTTAGAAAGGTCTGTAGGTTTGTACAGAGTAAGATGGCAAAGGAAGACTTGTGATTGAAACATTCTTGAATTTTAACTGTAGCGTGTGGTTCCTCCATGATGATAAAGCCAGTTTAAAAAAAGACTGGGTATTTTGTTATCTCCCCAGCATATGGGGAAGCAAAGACTGCATGGGGTTCCCTTGGTGGCATATTACTGCTTAATATGTTTTAAAAATAATTTTTATAAGAAGAGACACCTCCCCGCCCCCCAACCATGTATTTTACTTTTGTTCAATCCTCTGTAAAGGCACAGAGAAGCTGGAATATTGGAAAGACTGGATCACTGACTCTATTCTGTTAATAAGCCCTCTTTACTGTTTGTTGTTTAACTGCTAAGTAACTGCCAAACATTTCAAGTCATTGTTACAGTAACAGAAAGTGGTAGGCTTTCTAGAGATTGTATTGCTGTGAACGCCAAACAGCCACAATTTAGCAGAAGGCATACAGGATTTAAAGAAAATAGTTCATTTTGCTGAAGTCACAATTTCTTTGTATTACCAACAAAGGGAACTTATCTTTTTTCCACTATCCATTTCTGAAATTGTAACCTGTATAATATTGACCATTAACAATGTGTCCTACTGCTCTTGCTTTAAAGACATTTCATTGCTCTGCTCAAACGGGGTCCCTTCTCAGGACCAGGAGAAATAACCAGGTTCGGATGAATGCTGAGTTTACAGGGTAGATGCTGCTCAGAGAAGACCCCAGACAAAGAAATCTGGCTCGAGAGACAGAGCTGTAGCATTAAGCAGCCTTGTCAGACCTCCTGAGAAAAGACTAAGATCTATCTGTAATCTTCATTGTGGACATTGAAGCAAGGGATGAGTGTCCTAGCATAGAGATGAGCATGTGGGATGAGGGCAGCATGGATCCCGGGATTAGGCTCCAGCTCAGGCCTATCAAGAAGGTATTCACAGTTGGTGGCACCTTTCAGATGCTGTAGAAATTTGTTGGAGGTGGCCTTCTGATCTTAATTTCCCTAGCTTTCCAATGTTACAATAAAACTGCTCCTTCCTGAAATTCCTAGAAAAATGTGCTGTTGGGTATTAGCTGAACTGGCAAGATATTTGGGAAAGAACTATTTCATTTGCAGGCAGACACCAAAAAAGAGCTTCCCAAGGTTCAGGGCCTTGAATTTTGGAAAAAGCTACTGCCTCTGGAAGTGTTCTAAAAGGCTTTGAGTGACAAAGATCCAGCTGAACTCAGCTGAATGAAGTGACTTGGAGAAGATCAGGTTAAGGACATGGCACTTCCTCTTACTGTCTCGTATAAGCTCAGGGTAGTCACCACTGTATTGAGAACCACATGTAGAAAGAATTTTGGTTGTAGTTTCTAGTTACATGGAATTGGGTAGAAGCAAAAGGGTTAGAAACCTACTGTTAATGACTGAATCATTTTGACAAAGAATCCATGATCCTTTCCTAGTAAAACCTTTGTTCAACACTTAAAACACCTGTTGGGCCTCCAGCCATCCGTGAACAGGAGGCAGACTTCAAAGGCTATAAATAGACTTCAAGTAGGGCATGTGTCTATCCTCATCTCCCCCATACTTCAGGTGTTGGCAAGTAGGGTAATGAATTAGAAAGAGCCTCCCAGAAGATGAGTCGGAAGCTACTAATAACAATGGCTCAGGATGCTCCTCCTAGAAAGCAGAATCAGGGCTTACCTACATTAGGAACCTCTCCTGTTCCCTGGTTGAGGTGCAGAGACATCACAGATTCTGCCAGAGGGATGTCAAAATTGCTATGAAGCCAACCGTAAAGCAATCACTTTGCATCCACATTCTTCTCCTTTGGATGAATTCTGTCCTTGCTCCAGTATCTTATGCTCTGAGAATGTGTAGAGAGCCTAAACTTTCCATTTTTTAACCCAAAGATTGCCACATCTAGAGAAGCCACCTCTAGACCATATGGAAGAGAATACAGATTGTTCTAACATCATGGGCTCTAAGCTGGATGCAATGATGAGATGTGTTTTCTCCCTTAGGGAGGTGGATGAGTGGGTTCTCTAAGTGAGAAATAAGAGGAAAATCTCTGGGAATTTTCTGTATGGGTAGACTATGTCAGGAACAGTGTGATATGTCAGTACGCACATTTCCTCTTCAAGGGCAGTGAGAAAAATGATCGCCAAGTTTCCTTGCATGTAGTTTGGGGACAGGGGACTGACTGCTTTCTGGATAGTGAAATGAGCTTGAAAGACCCTCTAGCTTTTTTCATGCAGCCGCAGAGGTTAAGTGGTGTCATGAGATGGAAAGAGCCCAGTCAGAGTTACCCCCAGATTCCCTAGATTAAGACTTACACTGTTATGCCACTGAGTGTGTCCTATCTTGACTCATATACTACCCAATTCGAGCTAAATATTTGCTACCCGGACATGCCTAATTACATATTTCCATCCTGCAGAAAATAATCAATTTGAGCTGAAGGTTTACCACTTTGGGCACATGTAACTTCCTTGCTTTTCAAGTTGTATTACAATTATAAAACATGCACAGCTTTGGATAAATATTATCATTTTCATATTCTCATTATTTTAATACAATATTAGAATGAAAATTAGTAGAATACTGGAGTGATTGCTCAAACCACTATCGAGACAGAATTTGACCTAAGTTGTTGGCTAGCAGGAAAGGCTAAAGGAAAAATCACTAGCCAGCAGACATAAAAAACAGTTCACCCTGTGAAAGGTAGTAAAGGCTATTGTATAAGATGGCAAATTGTGGGGCACCTGGGTGGCTTCGTTGGTTGAGCCTCTGACTCTTGATTTTGGCTCAGGTCATGATCTCAAGGCTCTGGGATCAGGCCCTGCATTAGGCTCCATGCTCAGCAGGGAGTCTGATGGAGATTCCCTCTAGCTCCCTCTCCCCCTCCCCCACTCCACTCATGCTCTTGCTCTCTCTCCCTCTTTCTCTTTCTAAAATAAATAAATCTTTAAAAAAAAAAAAGATGTCAAATTTCAACTTTACTCAACAACCAGGACTACTTCTAAAATAAATCATATATTAATTGTAGTGCAGAGAATGAAGTTAGTAATTTTCTTCAAGATATTTTATGGCTTTTAGGAAGGCTTGGTTAAAAACCCCTCTAAGCATTACTGTACATAGAAACCCAAGTTGCATAGACCCACACTATCCAGTAGAACTTTCTGCAAAGATGGAAACATTCTGTATCTGTGCTGTGCAGTATCATAGCCACTAACCACATGTGGCTACTAAACAATGTGACTGGGGCGACTGCAGAACTAGATTTTTTAATTTTATGTAACTGTTATTAATTTAATCAGAATAGTTTCATGTGACTAGGGGCTACTGAACTGGACACCACAGGTATAGAGCTTACCTACCTGTTGAGTCTGCTGCATGAAATGAGAAAAAGAACATGTAAAATACATGTAACTTCTTACTGAGGCTAATTTCTCTCTCGGTAAGTACACATTATACCAGATTGACTCTAACAGCCATTTTACAAAAGGTGTTGAGGATTAAGACAAGAAAACACAAATGAAGATTAAAAAAAAATAAAACAGAAATTGGTAGATTAACTCACGGCAGCCTCATGCATAGTTTATAAAACAACAAAAAAACTTTATTTTTAAAAACTTAGTCATTGAAGAATAATAATTTAGAATCCTAAGAATAATCTCAGTTGGGGAAAGAATATAACATGAGCAAGGTAAATACAGACAAATCATCTGGTTATTGACTAATCAATCCATTTCGTGGAGTGTATTACAGCTTTTCCTTTAACAAGAATCTGAAGAGCTGCTCTCCCCTGAGGATGGGAACATTAAGTATTGCAGAAGCTCTGACGATTAAAGAGTTGCTGGTCATATTGATTTACACCCTCCTTCATCTTCTTTTCCCCCACAAGGGGCCATTTGGAAGATATTATGTTGGAACCAACCTATCAGAAGAGAGTAGTGAACGGTCACTGTTGCCACTCAGGTACTTTATAGGCACCTGCGAATTAGCCTTGTGAGGGGTGAACTAGCAACCCAGTTCTGAGTTCCCTGGAGTTTCTTTTTTAAAGTTTGAAAAAGGGGCAAGAACATCCATGTTCTTAAAGGATAGAGGAATATTACACTAGGAAAAGGAAGGAGCATAGTCTAGCATTTTACTCCCAGTGATTTTTTTTTTTCCCCTGTGAACAGGAGTCCTGCAGATGGAAAACCAGGAAAAACAATTTCCTTTCCCTACCATTCTTTTCCCTCCTGCCTGAAAAATCTCTAACAGGTTTTTCTGCTAATGGGGAAAGCAAATTTGCCTTCTGCTGTGAGTGGGCCTTTCAGTATTCAACTTGGCTCTCATGGTCGTTCCACTTATTCTGATTACTCAGGGGCGTCTGCTTCTTTTCTTCCCCTCCAGGAACTCTGCATCAAGATGACCTCTTTCTGAACTACGAAAGACCTACCGAAAGAGCATTCTTTTAGTAAAAGAATCTTTTTGTAGATCTTTAATATTTGATTGAGATGCATGCACATTTACTTTGGGAAAATAAAATAATTGGGGAATTCGTTACTACATTTAAATCTTAATTTAGGGCTTTTAAGAGAACATCTCACAAAGTGTTAAAATAAAACTCAGATATCATAAAGGAGCTCTGAACCATAAAAATAGAACTTGAAGTTCATTTGTTTCTAACCTCCTCCTTTTACAGATGGTGACAGCTGAGACTCAGAACGGTGAGCATCCAAGGCTTAATGCAAAAAAGGGATGCTTGCAAAATTGGTTTCAGGAAACAGGCACCATATTCCTTGTTTTCGGTCTTTATGGTGTAAACTGAGGACTGTTCTTGCTGGGTCTTTACTGTTGCATCTCTCTGTGGACTAAACATGATCAGTGTTTACCTCCTTTCTGAGTGTGCTGGGCTGGTCGATGTTCATAGAATCATAATATTATTGAATGCATGGAAAATTGTATGAAAGAGAATTTTTGCATATGGTGGAAAGCATTTTGGAACATCTCATTGTCTTTCAAAGTTCTCTCTACAGATTGATGAATACATACTTATTACCTCAGTCCCTTGGGTTGAAATTTGTTTCTACAACTATGCACTAAGGGTACAATTAGAAACAAACAAGCAAACAAACAAATAAACAAAGGAGATTACTGACATTAAGGCTCATATCCATTTGTTTTCACAATCAGTAGATCAAGGCCCTCCCCAACCGTTCATTTAGACACATCATTTATTTGCTTGTGGGAAGCCTACTTAGTGCCTCTCTGTTTTATCACATTCAGAGCAATAGGGTATGATAACAAAGTATTTTCTCAATGTCTGGAGTTTGAAGAATTTCCAGAATTGACCAACTCTAAATGGATTATTGTGTATTGCTGAACCTCAAAGGGTTCTGTTTTCATGCCGTAGAACCCTCAGAATATTTTAAGGCAAGGCCTGGAAATGGTGGAAGTACCATATTAACAAATAATTTTAAAAAAGCAAATGAATTGTCACATCTAGAAATCTAAGAGGACACATTTACAGAATCCATTTAAATACTCAAATAGTAAAGCAGGAAACTGGATGGCTAAGTTGTGTTCTGAGCTGCAAAATTGTTACATACATTTTCTTACAGCATCATAGGAATGGGTCTGGCAGGCAATCTGAGGACTTCAGTGATTGCCAATAGCCCAGATACCCACAGAGCTACACCTCAAAGTGCCAAGAGAAAATCCATTCATCCAGCAATAGCTGTATCTGTTTGCAAATTAATTTACTTGAATAAATTCCCATTCCCCAGAAAACAAATTCAGAGGACACATACCCTGCTGATAATCCAAGTAAAGTGTGTTTTACAGATGGGAGATTAATACGGCCAAATGTTTGATGGCACTTGCTTTAAAAAAAAAAAAAAGAAGAAGAAAAAGAATGTTCTTCATCTGATAAAAAGTAGCTGTGAAAAGGAAAAGCTAGAAGCCGATGGTTGTTCTAGAATAGGAAATGGTGTTGTAGAATGGAATGGCATATCATTACTCCTGATTTGGGACATGTGTTGGCATGTCACACTCCTGATTTTTGGTATGTGTGGTGTGTGTATACTGGGATGGTCATATGGCAAGTGAGTAATGAAAATAGGAATAGTGCCAGTTTAGAGTAGATGAAGGGCATTATTAAGTAGCCATTCTTCACAGTCTCTCCAATTTAAAAACATAGATTTTAAAAAGGTTTATTGATTTATCTGAGAGAGAGAGAGAGAGAAAGAGAGGTGGTGATGGAGTGGTAGAGTGAGAGAATCCTCAAGCAGACTCCCCACCTATTATGGAGCCCAACACTGGGCTTGATCCCAGGACCCTGAGATCATGACCTGAGCCGAAGCTTAGCTGACTGAGCCTTCCAGGTTCCCCCACAAACATAAATATTTTTATCTACTAAAAGTGTATTTGAGTTAATAAATTTTCTCTCTTTTCATGAAAGTACCCAGTTTTACCTTCAAATCAATCATTGCTTAGATCTAATTACTCTAATATGGTTTAATGTCTTCTACCACCTGAGATTAGTCTGTTGAGGAGCAAGAGAGTTTGACGGGTTGAGTAGGAAACTGCAGGACTAGACAGTAAAGGGCAGGCAATACGTGCACTCAGGATACTAGGGGGCCAGAAAGTGAGAAAGGAGGACTGAAAATAAGATGAGAAGAAATCAAAGGAAATTGCATCTTTTGTGGCCAATGTGGCATGAGTGCTTTTCCTGAGTGTTCCCTGTGCTTCACATTAATAAATTGCTAATGCCCAATCAAGGAGATCATGCTGACAGCTCTATGAAAAGAATAAATTCATAAAATGCAAGAGATAGGGCTAAAGAATTATGTAATTACGTAAGAAATAGGATATCCTTTTTATAAAAAAGGTAGATCTAAGTTAATTGGAGCCAAAGTTAGTTTCGACTAATGATCATTCACATATTCAGGCAAATTTGATTTTTAGAATAAGTTTTAATAAATGGTGTTTTATTACTTTCAAGTGCAGACCCTAGCTAGAACTGGGTTTGTTATTGGTATATCAAATGCCCTTTAGGGATAAAAATCACCTCTCTGGAATCAGGCAGGTGCCATAACTTGTCCTGCTCCTGCGGATGCTTCTCTCCTTCCCATGTTTCTCGAGGCTCACATCCTCAGTAGGCAGGTGGAAGGGTAGGGGGCCACAGGGACTAATCTCATTATGGCTGCTTCACATTTAGTGAGGTCAGGCCACCTGAGCTCATTTCTCATGCCTTTGATCTAATCACCACACAACTCGAAGCACCAGCTTCCCTGACCCCATTTTTGCACCCGTCATTGCTTTCTGAACCCCTTTCCCATTTGACCTCTGAAAATCCTCTATATCCTCAATCTCTACTGATTGTTTCCTTCTAGTTTTAATGGGAACCTGGCTCTTCTCTGGTGCTTTACCATGAAACCCTCTTAAGGAGTAGCTGTTTTCTCCCTCAAAGAGATCTTCACTGGATCAGAGGATGAGGGAGGAATCCTCTTTGGTTCCCATTGACATCCCCGGACCAGGTATTTTCCCTAAGAACATCCAGGTTTAACCTCATATGCATATACTATGCTTCCTTAATGTATCTACTCCCATCTTCAATCCCCTTTCTACAATCCTTCACCCATCTCATGTCTTCACTTCCTTCTTTACCCAGCTTATATTCAATGCTCATTGTGATCACTCTCTTTTTTTAAATAATTTTTTTAAAGATTTTATTTATTTATTCATGAGAAACACACACATAGAGAGAGACAGAGACAGAGACACGGCAGAGGGAGCCTGATGTAGGACTCGATCCCAGGTCTTCAGGGCTGAAGATGCTGCTAAAATGCTGAGCCACCCCGGCTGCCCTTGTGATCACTCTCTTGCATATCCTCTCATCTCCCTTCTGCCCTCACTTGGTTGTACCTGTTTGGCCAACTCCCTTGGTTAACACTAACCCAGTCCCCTTTTCTGTCCCAGAACACGAGCAGTCGGACATTCCTGGGGAACATTATGGGCCTGGGTGACCCCTGAATGATGCCTGGTAGTCAATGCTGTGTTTTGTTCACTACGTTCACTTTTTTACCTGCTAGATGACTGTGCCTTATCTTCCCCCCTTTTTTCCCATTTTCACTTTGTAACAATGTCTATATACTCTGTTTTCTCTGCCAATCCTCTAGATAACTGGTCTTGTTCCCAGCTAAGGCTACCAAAGGTATCTGTCCAGCAATTCTCATTTCTCTCTCCCGCATCAGTAATTCTCTTCTCTATTGAATAATTTCCATTAGCCTACAACATGCTGTTATTTCTCCAATCTTTTTTTTTAAAGATTATTTATTTATTTATTTATTTATTTATTTATTTATTTATTTATTCATGAGAGACACAGAGAGAGAGAAAGAGAGACAGAGACACAGGCAGAGGGAGAAGCAGGCTCCGTGCAGGGAGCCTGACGCGGGACTCGATCCTGGGTCTCCAGGACCACACCCTGGGCTGAAGGCGGCGCTAAACCGCTGTGCCACCGGGGCTGCCCATATTTCTCCAATCTTAAGACAAATTTTAACATCTTCCCTCTACCCTATATTCCTCTCTTACTACTTACCCCATTTCACTATTTCCTTTTTTCTTCTTCTTCTTCTTACGGTAAGCCCAAGGTCCAATGTGGGGCTTGAACTCATGACCCCAAGATCAAGAGTCACATACTCTACCAACTGAGCCAGCCAAGCACACCTCACTGTTTCCTTTAATGGCAAAACTCCTTGAATAGGATTTTCTACACTTGGCTGACCCCAATTTCTGTCTTTTTCTCTTGAAACCATTCCAATCAGGCCATCATTTTCTCACCTCACTGCAAGCACTCTTATCAAGAGTTGACCCTTGCAGAGCGATGTTGTATGGTCTTCACATTGCTAAATCTAGTAGTTGTTTCTCCGTCTCCACTGACTTGATGTCAGAAGCATTTAACACAGTGCATTATTCTCTCTTTCTCTTTTGAAAGATTTTATTTATTTGAAGGAGAGAGAGAGCGAGCAAGTGAGCACATGAGCAGGGGAGGGGCAAAGAGAGAGGGACAAGCAGACTCCCTGCTGAGTACAGAGCCCCACTTGGGGCTCTATCCCACGACCCTGAGATCATAACCTGAGCTGAAGTCAGACACTTAAGCGACTGAGCCACCCAGGAGCTCTGCATTTTTCTCTTCTTGAAAAACTTCCTTCACTTGGCTTCTCAAAAACTCAGACTCTCCTATTTTTTTTTTTTTCATATTCTTCAGTTGTTCCTTCTCTTTCTCTGTCTTTTTTTTCCTATCTTCTCCTGATTTTTAATGATGGAGTCCCACTAGACTTAGTCCTTGAACATCTTTCTCCTATGTCTTAAGGTGCCAGATCCACTTAGATATCTAACAGGCATTTGAAATTTAATCTGTCAAAGCTGGGCTCCTGATATTTCATCTTTTCCTCACTCTAACCTCCTCCTTTCACAGGCTCAGTTAATGACTGCTTTATTTTTTTACTTGTTCAGGCCAAAAATCTTGGAGTTCTCTTTCCCTTCTCTTTCTCTCTCACACTCATTATTGAATCCATCAGCACATTATACTGGCTCTATCTTCAAAGTATATCCTCCAGTGACCATTCGTCCTCATTCACGACAACATTAGCACTCACCCAGAGATTGCAACTGCCTCCTAACTGGTTTCCCCACCCCTAGGAGCAGGCACAGTGGTTCTGGCCCTCCTCTAATGGAATCCCTCCAAGGGAAGAATAAAAGCTGAATGATGGCATCAGGGTACTGCTATGTGGCCTGGCCTGGCCTTAGCTCTCTGTCCTTCTCTCCCCTTACTCATTCATTCACCTCCAGCTGTACTGGCCTCTTTGCTGTTCCTTTCTGTTGGCCAAGAGCCTTGCAATGGCTCATAGTAAGCACTTAAATAGGTAAATATTAGCTGAATCAATCAGATAGAGAGATATTGGTGCTTACCCAAACACATACAACAAAGATATCATTAGAGCTTGCCTGGCATGCAAACCTATGCTTTTTCTATGCTGTGAGTGATGCCACTTTTACTTTTGGAGGATGACTCTGATTTGGTCACTTTAAAATAACTACCAAAAACAAGTTTTCAGCTTTTAGGATTCTTAGAAAACATTCTTTCTTGAGTTTACATATAAATCATCAAAGGTCAGAAATTTCAGCTATTTTTCTTTTCTATGAAAATGTGTGTTGAACATGTCAACCCTTTAAGACATGGATGACTACTTTGTTTTTATTTCTCATAGAGAAGCCTTGAACTGTATCTTACCCCCTACAAGTACAGCCAGCAATTATCTTGTTCGTTGCAACTTTTTTCCTTAGAAAAGAATATAGGTTTTCCACCATTATTGAACTTCTTATATAGATTTTGGTTCAAAGAAAACCTTTTGAACTCATAATAGGTTTTGAATTCATGAATCCCGAAATAAATTTATGGTTGCTGGATAATTTGTCCTGGAGATGGAGAAAGAGAAGAGTGATCCTAGCTCAGATAAACGCATTAACTACGGTTTCAATAAATATGTAAGCACTGCTTCTTCCAACTGCTGCCAGCCCAGAAAAGATTAGTCAGAGGGCTGCTTTCTAGCACTTGTATTCACAAATTCTCCTTAGGATTCGAGGACATAGGGCCTTTTTATAGTTAAACAGGTTCTAGCCAAGAAGAGGGACACATATCACACAATATGAGTGTGTCTGGGGAAGCCAGGATGCATTTTCTTTTGGATCTCATTTTCCTTTCTTCTTTTCAACATCCTCCCCTTCTGCAAAGACTTCCCAACAAAAGCAGCTTCCTTGGAGAGGCTGCTTCAGTTTTCTAGCTGTGTTGTGACTCAGCGCACAACAGGAGCCACTTTGCTCTCCCAGCTGATAATTTTGTCGGGAGACCTGGTGGGAAAAGCGTTCCTCCGTGCCAAGCCCCCTGCCGCTGAAGGACCCAGCCTCTGAGATGAACGACCGGTTATTTTGTTCTCCTGGAGTGCTCGTTGCATCCTGTGGTGTCTTCCTTTAGAGAAGAGACTCTCTGTTGTTGTTTGAAACAATACAAAGACATGCTCAGGGCCCAATGAGGGAATTTGTGGGGAAACAATTTATTATTTTAAATGGTAATTTGAAGAGGGATAATTGGCCTTTTTCTGATCTTTCTTGAGGACAAACTGCATTTCCATTCCCCCCTCTCCCCCTCGACTAATTCAAGAGAAATGGATTTGCAAATTTAATGCAACTCACTCCCTTTGAAAGCTTCCTGGCTTTAAAGACGCCTGTTCTAGGAGAATTACAGACTTCAGAGTTGTAGAGGGCATAACCAATAAAAATGATGGCAGCACAGTGGCTAAAGTATGAGGCTCAAAATACAAATTCCTGAACCGCACCATGGCTTCTGGGGCGCTTTCCAGACATGGTGTCTGAGATGGTTGTAGTGGAGTATGACTACCTGACATGGAATTATAAGTGAGGCTTCTTCTCTCCTTATGCTGTGAGCAGAGGCAAACAGGTGGAATGAGTGGCTTCATTTTTCACTTTTGTGTTTAATTGAATTAGATGATCTAGTTTACTGCTTGATTTGGAATCTTGTAAACACAGCCTTTTTATCCAAACAGTATTTTGACTGCCTGGCACTGACCTTTGTCGCCTATGTAAAAAAGAAGAAAACGGAAAGAAGAAAGAAAACTAGAAAGGTATGATGCACATCAAAGAGAAAACACGTTTTATAAATTAAAATAAAAAGCCATTGTAAAGAAGCCCTTTCAGGGAGAAGCTTTTTCTGCATTGTATGGCTAATCTCTTAATATTATCCGAGTCAGTATCTCCTAGAGTGAGGTCAAGGTTAGGAGGCATCCGAATCACGATGGGGGGAGACTTATTAGGACACACTTGGGTGGGTCCCACCCTTAAGTTTTTGGGTGCAGTAGGTCTGGGGTAGAGGCTGAGGATGTGCATTTCTGGCAAGTTCTCAGGAGATGCTACTTCTGCTAGTCCTGTGACCATGCTTTGAGAACCACTGATTTAATCCATTGTGCAAACTTTCTCCCTCCTGAAATGTTTACCATAAATTGCTTTTGAAGGATAATATAAACTCTTTGATAAATTCTTTGAGACACACTAAAGTCCTTCTTTTCAACAATTTATATGCTGTATTTTTAAGTCATAATTCATATTTAATACTTAATTAAAAAACAATAGATTTCAAAGGATATTTTAGTGATGTGAAGTGGGAGACAGCACGGAATTAAGCAGTGTTTCCCAGACCTGAGTAATATATGGACCCATGTAAGTTTTTTGTATAATAATACTAGCTTATATTTTAAGAAACTAGGAGAAGTTCGTTATGCTTATGTAGCTTATAAATCTATAATTTATAAATAAATTATAATTTATATTGTTAGAAAACAAAATTCAACTGAATAAATGTGAAAATCTAATTGGCTTCATTCAAAGACTCGTGAATTGGGCAGCATCTTACCTAGCAGATAGAAAGGAGCTCTGAGGAGTTGTACAAAATGGAAGACTTTTATAGGAAGGAGGAAAAGAAAGAGTGGCTTGTTTCAGGCAAGGTCATCTTCCTTTAGAGGATGATCAAGGGTCTGTCGGGCAGGTTAGCTCACTAGTGCTGATCAGGAAACTCCTGAGTAACCTGTTAAGATCACATTCCTGAGAGGGGTTGAAACTGCTTTTAGGTAAGGTATTAAGTCTTGATTTGCTGACCCGGGGCTTAGCACAGTTGACTCTATATTGGGCCTGTTGTTTCTTTTTAACAGAATGTATATATTAATATATAAATGCATGCATAAATTATGTAACTTGCAAATAAGCATATATGTGTATAATACTGTAAAATAATTTGAATTCAAGTTGAACTCAAATGAAAATATAAAAACAAATTGAAATTAACAACTTTAACTTAATGTGACTAATGATGCTATTTTGAAGAAATTAAAGCAATATTTGCATTGTGACTATGGCAGGATCTTTCTTCAACATGTCGTACCACTGTGACTGTGTGGGAAGACCCACATTTTTCACCCTTTTAAATTTAAACTCCTGAAAAATGTTCATTCAGTTAGTATAATATGCTATGATTGGGCCTTTTTATGATTTATTACATCATTTACTTATTAGGTCTACCTGTTTTTTGTTGTGTGGTTTTTTTTTTTTTTCCTTTTCCAAAGCTTGCAACAATTAGAATTGTATTTTCTATTACCAGTGTAAGCATTCATTCATTCAAAAGCATTTGTTTTGTTCTGTCCTGTCTTTTGAAGTGCCCTTACAGTTACAGGAGGGAAATATCCAAAAGAGGGACCTCCTCTCTAGGAGCTTACTGAGAGGGAGTGGACTGGAAGAGATAAAAGACCAGGCTGGAAAAGTAGATCATATGGAGTGTCATGAAGTGAGGCAAGGAGTTTCGATTTTCTTTGAATGGTAGTAGGAAATCATTGGAGGATTTTTTTTAGGATTGTTATTTTTTAAAAGTCTGGCTGCTACACAAAGAGTGAGTTGTAAAGGACTGTGATGTGGATCCTAAAACTATGGCAGTGCTTCATTTTAACTTTTTCATCCAGGTGATCTGTGACATGCCATATATAAATTCCTGGATGTGTATGGAGAATGCACATTCTCCACCACATTTTTATTATTTAAAAAAGCTAACAGTATCGTAGAGAATTCTGAAGCCCCTCATATATCCTCAGGTTCTGTGTAACAAACTGTTTTAGAAGAACTTATACGGGCTTTGAAGTCAGACCTGGTTCTAACAGTGTTTGGGCCACTTAAGCAAGTTGCTTAACCTTGCAAGGTCTCTTTCCTCCAAAATGGGAGTAATAATATTTCTAACTCTGGGCTGTTGTGTGATGTGTATGTGTGTGGGGGGGAAGGGAAGTGGTTGGCTGCATAGAATCTTTTCACAGAGATTTGAAATAGTCACTTTACATATATTTACATATATTTAAATAAAGATGTCAAGACAAAAATGTAACACAAAATAAAAGCAGGTTAAGATCAAGAGGACCAGGGCAGTTATAATTATCATAGGTGAGAAAAGAAAACCAGGAACCTGAAATTGGGTCAGAATGAAGGTGCCTTCCCTTCAGTCTTGGCTTCCTCCTACTTGTGCTTTTTAAGCATGCTGTTAAATACGAAACTCTCACTAAGGGGGAAGAAAAGGCTTTCCAATTCTCTGAGAGGAATCAGTTCACTTCTATGTAGTTATTCTTGCTTTGTAGATAAGGAAAATTTTCATTCAAGAGGCTAATCCATTGTTCTAATTTCCATATTAAATTCCTGGCCAACCCCACACTTGTACTGTCAGTGGACCACTGAATTTTGCCTCTTGGTGGAATTATGCTGGTGGTACTTCCATAACCATTTGTTACAATCTACATGCTGACTTCCACTTGCTTTTAAATTATGCCACAATTCAAATGACTATAATGCTGTTCTCTGAAGAATGCTTAAAAGAGGTATCTCTGAATAGCCTTGTGGGATGGGAGCACTTTGGTCAATTTTTAGAAATAAGGGATGGGAGATAGAGGAAGAGAGAAAGTGAAATTGAAAACATATTCTAGGGGCGCCTGGGTGGCTCCCTTGGTGAAACATCTGACTCTTGATTTCGGTTCAGATCATGATCTCAGGGTTGTGAGATTGAGCCTTGCATCTCCTCACTCAGCAGGAAGTCTGTGTAAGACTCTTTCTCCCTCTTTCTCTGCCCCATGCCCCCTGTTCTCTCTCTCTATCAAATAAATAAATAAAATCTTAAAAAAGAAAGAATATCCTATATTCTCTTAATGCTCTACTCTCTGATAAAAATTTTAATAAAGAACTTTATTATAAATATTGTTGCAGAATGTATATTTATGAAGAGAGAAACAAAGAAATCTTATTTTGTCCAAACAATACCAGGCCTGTTCAGTTGCTTCACTGTTCTTGCAATTACTTTTGTGATGACAATGAATAAACTTAACTCTTCTACCAAATATGCTTAAGGATAATTTCACACCCCAGTGCAATGCAGCTGCTTCTGCCATGGCCAGAGTTTAACAGCTCAGAGCAAGAGCACATGGGAGCATCAGAAAGGAAGCATAACAGACTATTTCAATTTAAAACCATGGCATCAAGAATATTGTGTGTTATCTTCACATTCAGACTTTTTCCCCCCACTGAACATTTCCAAAGGGACAAGAAGTCCTAGTTGTGGTGTGTTTAGCAAAATGTTTCTAATAACTTTCTGAATGAGTAGGGTACATTTTGGTACATTTTGCCTGGAGCCTTTTTCTCTTTTAATTTTTAAATTCAGGTATGTTTGGAGCATGTTTCTATTTCATTTACACTTAGCCTACCACACTGTAGTATTCGAAGAGTTATTTGATGTTGGAGAAGCCCTATACATTTTTTATAAGCCATGTTAAGCGTTTCTCTTTGAACCATAAAGTTGCATTTTCCTCATCTCTATGTGAAAATAAGTCTGTGGAAATAACATAACCAGAGTTCCTAAATGCAAGATCACTAAGAGGAGAAAGAAAATGTATCTCGGTATCGCTTATCACCCAATAAGAGGATACTCATCTACACAGAGCCAGAAGATGCTCCATTCTTTAATAACCCTGGAAACAGAGGGGATTAATGGAAGTCTGTTGTATCATTGAAGCAAACAGCCAGTCACCTGATGGTTCTATCAAAAGATCAATGCAAAGTTGAAAAACAATGAGGAGGGGGTAGTAAATGGTTATTCAGTATCATGCACGCATTTCTCTGCCCTGACCAACTTTGTTGATGGAATCTTCCACTTCTGAGGTAGCATATCCTTTTTGGCATAAAAAGATTGAACTTCAGAGGCTACTTCAGTGTTTTACTCTCCTTTCCTTCTCTTTCATTCTATTCAAGGGACTACCCGCTCTTTCTTACTGATGCATGTAGAGATGTTAAAGCCTGGGGTAACCTAAACAATGGCTTATTCTCAGTATTTTCAAGGCACAAGGTTCTACCATTAGTATATAGAACCAAAGCTGTGGCTGAAAAGGCTTAAAAATTTCACCTAATAAACATATAGATTTTACAGTAAGAGAGCGTGAACCTGCCTGGTCTGATCTAGGATAGGCCTTGCTGACTGAAAACCCAGAGGGTTGCCCCTGCTATGGGAATGGGACAAGACAGGAAAGCTCGAAGGCAGAATGAGGCCTACCTATAACCTGAAAGGCCCTTTCAGGAGTGGTCAGCTCTGGTTTTTATTCTTGGCACTGCTGTTTGTTTGTTAGAAATGTTCTTTAGAAAATCAGATCCAAAAGTCCTGGTTCTGGTTGAAGAAGGGCGATTATAACAAGGGCAAAAATCTTTCCTATTAACTTCTTTCTTCTACTTTAGACAATGGCTCCTTAGCCAACTCCATTTCCTGAGAGGTTAGCTTGACAACCACTGGACCTATGAAATTCTCTGATTTTTTGGTGAGGAAGCCCAAGGTAACAGAAATATTTTTTGGCAGAAACTAAGTTATTTTCCATTGCACTATGCCAGCGGTTGACAGCTTTTTTTTTTTTTTTTTCTGTAAAGAGCCAGATAGGAAACATTTAGACCGTGGGCCATATGGTCTCTGTGGGGACAATTCTGTTCTCCTTTTGTAGTGAGAAAGCAGATGTAGACAATACATAAACAAATGGGTTGGCTGTGTTCCAATAAAATATTATTTATGGAAACTGAAATTTGAATTTCAAATCATTTTCATGTGCTATAAAACATATTCTTATATCCCTCCTTTTTTTTTTTTTTTTTTTTTTTTTTTTTTAGCCATTCAGAAAAGTAAAGATCATTCTTAGCTCCTAGAACTGTACAAAAATAGGCATCAGGCTTAGGTTTGCCAATCTCTACAGTATACCACCCTTTACCCGACTTAAGTAGTACTTTTCATGCATTACCTTTAAAATAGTTTACACCTTATTTGGGGTCTAATCCCCCCACTGATGTTTCTTATTCGACCACTCAGCTGCTCTGATCTGTATATTCTTTGCATCTTATTCGTTTTACCAGAGGGTTCTGAGCCATTTACTGTAAAGTTAGAATTCTCATGACTGTTTTGCTAGTGAGTGTGTGAATATATAAGCCCAATCAAAGTCAGAGCTAAAGTTGGTTAGATTTCCTATCTGTAACTCATCCTCCCAACATCAGGAACTCTCTTCAGAGAGACCTGGCTTCCTGTTCTTTCAATGCTCATGATGCTCTTGGAGGATATATTCTGCATCATTTTCTCAGCTGTTGTCATTCTGAGCTGGGTTTTTCTAGAAGATGATGGTCAACAACAGCAGAAGTAGCAGCATTTGTAATAAGCCTAATGAAGTAATAACTAACATTTATTCAGTAACCATGATGAGACACAATATAACATGATAGTTAAGGATGTTAAATCTATCCACAGACCTCCTGGGGTAATTCCAGCTCCGTTATGGAGTTACAAAACCAAATGACTTGATATATGTAAGACTTTTTAAATAGTGCCTGATAAATGGTAAGCACTATATAGGTATAAATGATATTATTATTATTATTATTATTATTATTATCAGTTAGATATAATTTCAAGTTCACTCTTTTCATATTCCTTCCCAATTCTTCTATTTCTTCACCCTAGAGTAGGCATCATTAACTTCAGACAATAAAATCTAGACATTGCCTTTGTCCACGATGAAAATAATAGTTCAGAATTATTGAAAACTTATCATAGAAATAAGGCATTAATCTAAAGTCTCTCTCACCATTGAATAATTTAATTTTTGTAACAATCCCAAGATAGATACTATTAAGATGTATTTAAAGATGAAGGAACAGGGACACAGACAGATCATTGCAGCTAGCCCAAGGTCACATACCTGGTAAGTGGTAGAGTCATTACTGAAAGCAAAATAATTAAGAGTCAAACATGAATAGATGTAGGTTGAAAGTTCATATGATGATATAACTGAAGTCCAAGTGTCAGGTGAATGCAGGCTTTCATAGTTCCTGGAATATTAAATCTAAGAGGCATCTCTTGAAACCCAGAAGAGTAAATTTCAGAGAATGACAAGAAAGTACTGCTTTACATTGTGGACAGAAAAGCCACAGAATTTATTACCTCAAAAGGCTATAGAGATTTCAGGAAGACAGAATAGAGATAGTTAGGTTTCTTCACCTAATCACGTAAGATTATTCTTTAGGGGGAAGGCAGTAGCATCTCCCCCACTCCCAAACACCACTTGTTCCTTCTCTAGGTTAAAAAATGACACTATGAATAAAATATGAGACTGACTTAGAATGGTAATCTTATACTATTTTTGCCTTAGTAAGTTTCATGGTTTTTTTTTGTTTGTTTGTTTTTGTTTTTTTGTTTTTTTGTTTTTTACTTTCTCCCCCTTGGTTCCACCCTAATCAAATGGGAGGTTGTCAGAGCAACAGGAAGTGGGAAGACACCTGGGAAATTGGATCCCAGTTTAACAGACTCTAGTGTGTTAATCCGTATTGGGAGTCTTTGTTTCCCTGTGACCCCTAGCTCTCCTTGGCAAAAGCCAGACTCTGAAGATTGACAATTAACGTGGGGTCAGAAGGAATTGTTTTGGGAGCATCTAGAAGAATTTAAACACCCCAGTGGGATAACTTCAGGCATCTTAAATAATCATGGGTTTGAAATCTAGGGTCACATTAATGTGTTATTTGGCTCAAAATGTTTTGCATTATATTTTCTTGCAGTTCAAAAAGACTGCAACTTCAAAAGACATTAATTAATTGCTGACAGTTTTCCCAGCATGCAGTAGGAAAAAAATGAACAAACAAAAACTAGGCAATTTTGGCTAAAAAAAATTGTGTTGTTGAAAAATAATTTTTTCCACTTATACATATAAAGCATTTCCTTATAGAGCTTTCAGATAATCCCAAGGGCTTATACATATTTCAGTTTATAAAAGCATAATTTTCTTATTTCCCTCTTGTGCCCAATTATTACCTTTCTTACCCTTAAAGTCAGGTAAGGACAATGTGTCAATATAATAATTGGTTGTGAGTTACTCACTTCAGTGAGTTATCTTGCTACAAACTTGCTCTCATTTTGTGGTTCCTACTTTAATGAATGACATCTCTAGAGCTAGAAGCCTCCAAATCAACTTCAAATTATCCACAGTCCACCAGATCCACACTGGCAGGTTGATTCTTCCTCAGGAATGCAGATCTAATATCCCATTAGTGGTTTAGCTTTCCAGGAGCCCAATCATTATAATATTTTTTAAGGACAGAATTCATGCCACTTCTTTTTGAAAACCTTCTTTAAGTCATCAAGGTAGAATGAATTACTCCTTTATCTGTACTTCAATGGCATATCTTTAAAAAAATAATAAAACAGATATAAACAGCTATTAGAAGTAGGGAGAGGTTTGAATTTCAGTTCTCCTGTTTACCATGAGCAGGTGATTTCTGTTCTTTGAACCTCAAAGCATATCTGTAAAATAGGACATTATGAGGTTTTTATAAAGATGAAGTGTCGTAGGCTAGTGTATTATAGGTGATCATTAAATAATCTTTTCCCCAGTATTCTTTACAACCTCTGCTAGCTAGGATATAATTGATCACAATTGTAATCAATGTGATTGATTGTGTGTATATGTGTGTCTGTTGTGTGAGCTCCTTGAAGACAGGGGCCTTCCAGTACATAGTAAGTGTTGATAAACACTTGTTGAGCAGAATGGAGTCCTAAGTCCTGTGCCTTTCATTCAATTGCAATATTAATACAATGGTCTCAAGAAAAATCCTTATCTTTTCATTTAAATAGTTAAGTTGAATGACTTACTTTATTAATTTTTTATTATTTTTCTTTATGATTTTTTTTTCTCCAAGGCTTGCTTGGGAAAATCAATATGTGTGAAATTATCTGAGCTATATCTATTAAAATAATCACTTAAAGTGAAAACAATGAAAAAACGTTGAAAACAACAACAGTATTAGTTTTTTTTTTTTTAAATCAGATGTTCAGCATTATAGAAGCTATATATGTGTGTTAACTAAGTTTTTTAAGGATAGGTATTTAATTTTGAAAAAGATGAGTCTTAATGTTAAAATTATAACTCAAAGTGCTGAGAGCCCAGATCCATTAATATTAGAAATGAGTGGTACAATCTAATGTCAGGAGCTAATGGCTCCGTAATATAAAGGACATATTTTAATTAAAAGTAAAATCCGCAGACTATTTGTGATCAGTGCTTTAATGGTCGCCACCCAGGAATGAAAGGAGGAATGAGTGAAGAGAGCTCCTTTTGGCAAAATAGAACTTCTCTAATCTAAGCCAGTTTACTTCAATAGGGAAAAGCTAATTTTATGTGTACTTTAAAGAGAACCTCCAACTGCCTGTCATCATTTTCTGAGGACCCTGTGACTTTATCTCCCAACCACCACCACTTTTTTTTTTTTTTTTT
Source organism: Canis lupus dingo (assembly GCF_003254725.2). Lineage (NCBI taxonomy): Eukaryota > Metazoa > Chordata > Mammalia > Carnivora > Canidae > Canis > Canis lupus. The sequence goes on from NC_064243.1 coordinate 15,440,916, forward strand.
TTTTTGTAGGCCCTCAACAGAACCACAGTCTCTAGAAGGCCACTGCCATTTCCAATGCTGCTACTTACTATGTCTTGTTTGGACTGCACATTCCATGAGCCCCAATAGCCACCTAAAAACAAAACAAAACAAAACAAAACAAAACAAAACAAAACAACAAAACAAAAACATTGCTTCTCTTTTGTGTATTTTGTTTACTTCATCTTTTCTGCATGAACAACAGAATTTCACTAATGCCTGGTTTTTATTTAATCAGTCTCTCTGTCTCTTTCCTTTTCACTCTAATTGTCCAGAAATATCACACAGAAGATTGTATTCCCATATGATTTCAGATTTCTAGGCGGAGAGAAACCAATTGGTGTGTCTTGTAGGGAAGAGCATCTTGTAATAATGCATCTGTTATACATTTTGGCAAATTTTTATTTTGATAACATTTTACACTGGCAGAAAAGTTGCATGAATATAAGAGAGATTGCCATATACCTTTACCTCAGATTCAGCAACAACTGTGACTTTTTGTTCTATTTGTTCTATGTCTATGTGTAGATATATAGCCAATTATGTATCCATATTTAATCTAGCTATCATTTATGTATAGTGAATTGCCAGTTATTTGTATTAGTCATGTCCTCTAACGCCACTATGAACACTGAGTGAGTGAATCTGGAACTATCACTCCTAGGGGAAATATGGGATTAGGTTCCTGTGAGTCCTGGGTCACAAGCTTTTTTTATTTTTTTTAAATCAAATGATCATTATATGACTTTGTTTTATGTGTGTTTCTGTTTAAAGGCACCTTATTTCATATATAAATAATAAATGATATTATTTAAAACATTTGATTTATTAGCAAGATAATCAATACAATTGACAATGTTGATTCATTAATATTGAATCTTTGACCAATAGCACATTCACTCATGCCTGAAAGAAGCTTATTTAATGCATGTATTTTTCTGGAAGGCACATTACAGCTTTCTTAGCTGAGGAACACACTAGACAGCACTTCTGCTCTGCAATGGAGGGTCATTTTAAATATCGAAATCACTAAAAAAATACAAAAATGCAACAAACATATCACTAAAGAGACCATAAGAAGGATACTTATTTATAAGATGAGAGCTGAAAGAAGGCCAAGTGTGTCTGTTTTCTGCCCAAGCTAGGAACATACAAGTCAAGAGATTCAAATTCTTTGCTGCTTTGCCTCTGTCTGTGAATGATTGCTAAAACACTGTATTGATTTTAGGGTTACAAATAAATTTGAGTACGTAAATTCACAAATACAGATTATTGGCTGCATATATGTTTGACCCATATTTTTTTAAAAAAAGATTTTTACTTATTTATTCATGAGAGACAGAGAGAGGGAGAGAGAGAGAGAGAGGCAGAGACACAGGCAGAGGGAGAAGTAGGCTCCATGCAGGGAGCCCGATGTGGAACTCGATCCTGCGACTCCAGGATCACGCCTTGAGCCAAAGGCAGACGCTCAACCACTGAGCCACCCAGGTGTCCCTGACCCATATATTTATGTAAACATACCACGTTCCAAACCACCTGAGAGCAAATTGGAGATGTAGCTACTTACCCATAAAAAAGTATGTTTTTTCCTAGGAGCAAAGACATTCTCTTATGTAACTGCAATACAATAATAAAAGGAAATACAATAGCGCTATAATCTAATCTATATTCCTTATTAAATCTCATCAACTGCCCCCAATAAAGTCCTTTATAGCTAGTTCCTGTTTCCCCCTATGAAGGACAAGATCATGCATTTCATTGCATGCAGTTCCTTATTCTTTCCTCATCTCTTCTGACCTTGATATTTCTAAATAGCACTGACGAGTTATTTTGTAGAATATTTCTCTGTTTTGAGTTTGTCTGGTGTTTCTTTATCATGAGATTGATGTGATGTGTTTTTAGTAGGACTACCAAAGAGTGCATTGTATCCTTCTCAAGGTATCATATCAGAGTTGCACAATTGGGTTCTTTCACATGGTTAAGGTGGTATATGTCAAGTTTTATACGATTTTTTCCTTTGAAATTAATAAGCAATTTGAGAGGGAGATATTTTGAGACTTATTCAAATACACTGCTTTTCATCAAATTTTTGCCTACTAGTTTTTTTTACATTTCCTTTTTTTTTTTTTTTTACTGATACAAATGAATGATAAAACAAGGTTTGGAAACTACTAATTTTGTAATAGATTCAGAAAAATCAAAATTAAAAGTATATTCAATGACAAAGCATTGTCTAAATTATGCAGACAGTATTTTGTGACGTATGGTCTTCTTGGCTACTTGGTCCACTTATACACAGTCTGAGTTCTAATATTTGTTGGTAGATCTGTTAGTTGCATATATCCAACACTGGTCAATCTGTCTCATCCTCCTGGTTCTCACTTCTACTATATTATTTCAATCTTTGGTCACATTTTACTAATTTCAAAAATGTGGAACGCTTCACGAATTTGCATGTCATCCTTGCACAGGGGCCATGCTAATCTTCTCTGTTGTTCCAATTTTAGTATATGTGCTGCCAAAGTGGGCACTGCCTACTAGTTTAAACATCCTTCTATATTTATGAGATCTACTGCAAGGAAGAACTTGCCCCTCCTTCCCCATCCATTTACGTACTCTTATTTATTTATACCAAATAAACAAATAGATTTTTATTTTATTCAATGGGATATAAGCCATTTCCATCAGTATTTATTTTAACATTCAAATTGTTCAAAATTTGGCCAGTGAGATCCCTTTCAAATTGGCCTGTGTTCTTTTGATATGTCACTAGCATTACTTTAGCTCTTCCTTTCTTTATGATGCAACAGGATATCCTAGACTTCTCTGCAAAATTCCCTGCTCTTTTAGCGGAAATAGTCTTTAAAAACTAAAATTTGGGTACTAGGTATGCTCAGTACTACCGATGGGTCATTGTTTCTAGGTGCCTTTATCAGGTAGCCTAGGAAATACATATGTAGGGATTTAAACATGCACACCCCCACATACAAATTCACACATATATAGACATATAAATAGACACCTATATCTATATAAACACATATGTATATATGTATGTACACACATACACATATATGTATAAATTTATATTTATTCCCGTATCTGTATTTATATGTTTTACTCATATCTCTAATTCCAGTCCAGCAGGCAGAGTGTATTTTAGTGTTTCCTCTTTCCATATTTGTAACTCTCCTCCCCAGTGATGAGAAACCTAGCTTTCATTATTGTCACTATAGTTACACTTCTGCTCAAGCTAGGGTATATGGCATTAAAATTGCTAATTCATAACACTGTTGGAAAAAGCAAACCTACAAACTAGGATTCAATATCTATTTATAGTGTTTTAGATTAAATGTGCAAAGAGTGAAATGCACACATCTCAAGTGCACAATTCAATACATTTTAATGAATGTACACACACCTCTTATTCTTTCTGAAAGTAAGTCAGCTGTTCTTCTTATTACTGTTCTCTTGTGTGTAATGTGTCATCTTTTTTTCTGGCTGTCTACAGTTTGACTATGATAAGCCCTAGTATTTTTTTTTTTTTGTATTTATTTTGCTTGTGCTTTACTGATTTTCTCAAACTGTAAGTTTATGTTTCAAGAATTTTGAGAATTTTTTTGCAACTATAACCTTATTACACACACACATTTTAATATACATATATGTGTGTGTATGTGTCTGTGTGTATATATATATGTGTATATGTACACATATATATTTTCGGTCCCAGTCTCTTTTCTTTCCTTTTGTGACTTTGACTACTCAAATGTGAGACTGTTTGGTATTGTCCTCATGTAACTGAGGCTCTATTTTGTTTTTCTTTTTGAGATTAGTGTCTACTGATCTGTCTTCAGGTTCACTAATTCCATCTCCAATTTTCTGTGAACCTCATCCACTGATTTTTAAAATTTCAAATATAGTACTGCTGAGTCTCCATCATTTGGTAATTTTTATCTCTCTGTTGAAATTCTCCATCTTTTTATTCTGAGTGTATTTATAGTAAAATAACTGCTTTATATTGTGACATCTGTATGTTTTATTTTATTTTTTAAAAGATTTTATTTACTTATTCCTGAGAGACACACACAGAGAGAGAGGCGGAGACACAGGCAGAGGAAGAAGCAGGCTCCATTCCATGCAGGGAGCCTGATGTGGGACTTGATCCCGAATCTCTAGGATCACACCCTGGGCTGAAGCCTGCGCTAAACTGCTGAGCCACCTGGGCCGCCCATATCTGTATGTTTTAGTTGGTTCCTGATGACTGACATTCCACTTCCCTGTGAATCAGATTTTTTGATGTTTTCCTTATTTGGGAATTCTTGTTTATAAACAGAAAATTGTGAATAAAACCACTCTAGACAGTAAATTCTGCTACTCTCCCCTGCAGTGTTTATAGTTGTTTAATCAGGAATTACTCTGGCTAGACTCAAACTCTAGGTGCTTGCTTCTTTGTGGTTGGTAGAAGCTAAAATGTCTGAGAGTCTGTCACTTTTTCTTAGACACTCAGGTGTCAGTTTTGTTTCTGTTTTTGTTTTTTGGTCAGTTTTTTAATAGATTAGAGGCCAGCCAAGGGGTTGGGAAGATTTTAAATGCAGAGTTTTGGACTTTCCCATTCTCTTTCCTTTCCATGGTTTCCTTTAGCATGTTCTACATAGTATGGCAACCCCAAAGCCAAGCCAGTAAGACTCAGGCTTTCTGAAACAGGCCACGCCGTGTAGAATGAGGAGTTCTCTCACATGAAAAGTTGCATAAATGCCAACCTACCAAGTGCATTTTCTTATTTCAGAGATTGACTCTTCCAGTTTTTTTCAGCTTTTGATTACTTGTTTTCTCAATTATGTCCAGTGTTTATAATTTCATCTCTAGTTTTCATCCATTACAAGCTACTCTACTATCACCAGGAGCAGAACTCTATTAACTTTTAATGAAGTAATTTTGTTGTTGTTGTTGTTTTTATTCTAAAAATACCTTCCTTGTAGAAAAATTGGACAATATGGAAAAAATAGAAAAAACAATTTGTAATACATTTAACCAGAAATAACCATTATTAACATTTTGAAATGCCTTTGTATCCTGAGTTTTTCATGTATCATGCATAGACATTTCCATTTGATTACATACATTTTATAATGACATTTTAATTATTAAATAATATGTTCTAAAATGGATGTACATCATTTATTTAAATATTAGTGTTGATCACTTAGATTGATGCCAGTTTTCATTCTGTTAAATAGGGCTGTGAAACATATGCATTAATGTTTTATAGTATCTTGGATTACTTTATTGAGATTGATTTCCAGAAATAAAGGTAGTACATCAAAAGTATAAATATTTAAGGATTCTTGCTTGTACTTGATGTTTTCAAGAAAGTTGTTTTAACTAATTTATGCTTAAATTGGTTATGTATGAGAGTTCCGCCTCACTACAACTTCTATACATGCATGTATTGTTGTAAATCATCTCCAATTTCACATGGGAAACATGACAACTCACTGTAGGTTTAACTTGCATTATTAGTGAGATTAAACATTAAACACGTTTATTAGCCACATGTAATTATTTTCTGAACTGTTTATCTATTTTACCTTTTATTTTCCTATTGGATACTATTCTCTTCTTACAGATTTGTAGGATAAGAGCTCTTTATTATGTCTTATTTATTAACATCAACTACATGCCAGAGTGATTGAAACTTTGTGGTGGATAAGATCATACAAAGTTTCTGCTGCTTGAATCTTAAACACGAAGGGTTATATGAAATTTTGCCTATATTTACTAACTTCTGTCAAAGATACTTTTTTTTTTTAATCAAAGTAGTTCATGGGTTTGGCAACAAATCAAGTTAAATAGAAATAATAGTTCTACTTCCTTCCTTACTCCCAGATCCATTCCTCAAAGGCAGTATCTTCTGGCTTTGTTGTATGATTCAAGAAAACATGCTTGTTTTTCTCCTTCCTTCATTTAAAAGCAGTAGGCAATATTTAATAACCACTGATATGGAAGGTAAAGATGTAAATCATTTGCATTGTCTTCTTTCCCCCTTCTTAAAGTTTCAGATTTATACTATTTTTAGTTTTCCATTAGTTACTTTTATAACTTAAAATGACTTAAACCTGTAATTTTTGATACATCAAATTTTAAAAATACAATCTTATTTTGCATCATGAAGATATTATCTCATCTCCTTTAGTGTTTTATATCAACATGAAATGAATTTTATTTTTCCTACACTCAAATGTTTAAAATTATGCCACATTTGATTTGCTTCATATTTTTATTTACATATACTTTTAAAATTTTCACATATCTTGGAGAACTTCCAGGTTCTTAGTTACAACTGTATAGTATTTTGTTGAATGGCTACTTCATAAGTGCCTTATATATAAACATTTACATTGTTTCTAATCTTTTGCTATTATAAGATTGAAATACCTGAGATTACTAACTTTGGATAAAGATAATGAAATATTAGTATTGTCACAAATATCAATCTAATACAAAAAATGCTTTCATTAGAATATATTCCTAGAAGTATAATTTTGATAAATTTTGCCAATTTTTTTCCTAATTGCATTTGCATGTGGATTTCTACTTTCTACAAGTGTTGCTAACATTTTTTGCTTTGATTTTGCAGTGTTGCCAATTTGAAATGTAAAAAATGGCATCCAATTTTAGTTATGATACATTTTTATTACTATGAATGAAATTGAGCATCATTTCATATTTTAAAGAGCATTTTTATTTATTTTGATGAACTCTATTAATGTCTTTTGATCTCTTTTTACTGAGATAAATTTGACAAATAATGTGATGCTAATCTAAGGTGCACATGTTGATTTGATATATTAAAATATTGTGATGTGGTTGCCATTGTAGTGATAGATAGCACCTCTATTACATCGTGTAATTATTTATTTTTTGTGATTGGAATAATTAAGACATAGTCTTTTAGCAAGTTCAAATATTGTACAATGTTGTAATAATAACTGTACTTTGCATTGGATCTCTAGAAGTCAGTCACTATCATTTGCAAGATTGTACCCTTTCTTATCCCCCACTCTCCAGCCCCTGCAACTACTATTATACTCTGTTTTTAGGAGTTTGGCTTTTTTAAGACTCCATATGTAAGTGATATCACACATATTCATCTTACTCTGTCTGACTTACCTCATTTAGCATAATGTCCGTAAGGTCCATCCATGTTTTGGCAAATGGCAGGATTCCCTTCTTTGTTGTGGCTGAATAATATTCCATTGTATATTTATACCACACTTTCTTTATCCATTCATCTATTGATGGACACTTTGGTTGTTTCCTTTATCTTGGCTATTGTGAATAATGCTACCATAAACATGGCAGTGCAGATCTCTCTCTGATACCTTGTTTTCATTTCCTTTGGCTTATACCTAGATGTGGAATTGCTGAATTGTATGGTAGATCTATTTTTACTTTTTTGAGGAACCTCCATATTGCTTTCCAGGCATCGCTGCACCAATATTATCTTGTGGCCAGTGGGCTGGCCAAACATCAGATGCCAGATTGCCTCATTTTCCTCTGAAGGCAATTAGTTTTTTCCATAAAGAACCTTTTAGGATCTTCTTTTTATTCTTAATGGTTTGCAATTTCACGTACTAAGCATGGATCCTTTTGTGTTTGTTTGATGACTCGTTTTTGATTTGTCTTCAATCTGATGATGTGTCCTCCTTTAGCTCTAGGAAATAATTTTCTGGCATTATTTTGGTGTGTATCCCTCTCCACTCTCTTGCTCATTCTAGAATTCCTATTAGCTAGACAATGGAAAACATAGGTGGTTTTATTCCCCATCTCTCTCCTGTTTCCTGACTATTTAACCTTTTGTGCACTGTGTTCAGGGAGATGTTCTCAACCTTATATTCCAGTCATTCTTCTGTTTAATCTCTGAGATCATCTTCTCAGATTGTTCTTTGTTCATAGATTTATATTTTGTTTTATAAATATAATACTTCCTCTGATCATTCTGATTACATTCAGTGTTCTCAAAGGTCTTTCCAATTTTCTTAACCTTTCAAAATGCCACTGAAAATTCTTGTTAATTTTGTTCTTTCTCTTGTATGCTGCTGGTTTTCATCACATACCTGACATTTCTTTCCTATTTCTCCATTCACACTTAAGAAAGATACAGGTTTTCCAAGCTACCAGGAGAGTAAGATGATTCTTTAGATATTTTCTCTAAGGAGCTCTGTGAGGAGCCACTTTGGTAGGTAGAGCTACATGATCTAGGAAACAGGCTATAGACTGCATTCCACAACCTAACATTAACACAAATAGCATTTTATTCAGTAGGAAAGGGAACAGGGGAAAGAATGCTTGCCATGAGAATCTGACTTTTGCCCAACATTGATTTTGCTTCCTTTCGGTAATAGCCTTTCCAGTTTTGCCTGGGGAGATAATGCTGGCCATTTATGCTTTGCATTTGACTTTACGGGATGGGGAGTAAGATGGGAGTCCTGACCACTCTAGTTGCCTTATATGTAACTCATTAATTATTTCACTGTAATTATAACCATATCACAATATATACTTACCCATGTCATTCCTTAGATGCATACTTAATTATTCTCTGTCATAAGGGTGCCTGGAATCTGGCTATGTATGTTAATACAATTGCCTAGAACCCTCTGAGCCCCATGGCTAATTTATGAATAGGTTCTCTTGATTTTATATTAATTCTCCTTCAGCCTTCTAAGTAGCTAGATGTCTTACTTTACCTCGCTTTCTGAATTTTTCTCTTTCTTATTAGGGGGGAAAGGAAAGGGACTCTCTTTTCCTCCAAAAACTAAGCATCAATTTCCTTCTCCTTTTTGATTTTATCTTGGATTTTGACTTTTCCTTTACAGTTCTGGCAGACTGCCTCTACATAGAAGTTACCTTAATGACCCAATGTCAGCGATCCTTCCAATTTACATTTGGCTTCATGGAAGACTTAATTAAGTAACAAGGAAACTATGATGAAAATATAACACAGAAGACATCAGGGGGAATGAGCAAATGGGTTTCAGACTAGGCTACAGATCATTCATCAATATTTGATCCTTTCTTGGATCATCAAGACACTTGGAGACTTAAAATATCTAGAACTACAAAATAAAACGTGTACTAAATAATGATAGCAAGAAAGAAAAACTGCTGACTTTATTTTTACTAAAAGTTTTGCTCTTCCTTATTGCACACATGCATGATGTGGTGATTTTTCCAGCCTAGTGTCTTTTTAATGAGCCCCTTGCTCATTTTTTTTTCCTCCTATTCTTCTTCCTTGGTCACACTTTCTTTGGTGATTGGAGGTTTCAGTGCTCATTCCCTTTATTGTTTTTCTTGACTGTAGTCCAGTCCTGCAATTTCTTCCATCTTCCCTCCTCTACTGAAAGTGCCCCATTGGAACTCTCGAGAGCTGTTCCATTGTATCCCCTCCCTCGCATCTATCTTCCTGTCCTGCATCTGAATACTGCTGCTTACTGAGAGGTCAGAAACCCCATAGCCGAACAAGAGTGTAAGGATTGAAATCCGAGGCAAGAAGTCTGTTAATTCTCAACAATTAGTTGTAGCCACTAGCTGATGGAAACAAAATGCAAATCAATTTTAGGACTCTGGATAAGATCATATTCTTGGCTTATGCAGAAGGATGTAATTTGCCATACAAAATGTTGATCACAAAAATGGATGTAGAAGAGGAAGCCCTGGACAAGTTGTGATGTTTAATTTAACATTTTAAATGGACAGAGGAGCAGCAACAGTATCACATCATTTGTAAGTGGTACTGAGAATTTCAGGCTATGGTGCCTGTGGCTGCCTCCGGTGAGAACTATTTGTTAACATGGCTTGTACTGGTGTCAGACAACCAGAGGGCTCCTCTCAGCTGTCAATTTCTCTAATGAAGGAAGAGAAGAACATGCACTAGATTTCTGTATTGACTTTCCAAGAGCTAGTGCAAACCTCCAGGTGCCAACCTATAAATACTTCTGAAAACAAGGTTGAGAGTCTCTTTCATATTGGCGCTTTTAATCTATTCACACCAATATCAGCCAAGTAAATAGAGCAGAACTTCAGGAACAAGGCATGGTTTTGACTAAAACGGTTTAAAATTTAACTTTATTATGTATCTTGATAGGATTTTGTGTGGAAAGTTGGAGAGGGTTTCTGTGACTGATAAAAACCTGATCTCTCTGAAATGTTTGATTTATACAGATTCTTTCCATAACAATTATATGATTTAAAAAAATTTAACTACCTTTCTTTGCCAAGACGATAGCAATCTTTTTTAGTTCGTCTTATAATTTATCTCCAAAATGCCTGTCTTCATAATATGCTGATCATTAGAGTAATGCATTTTTGATGACAATGGGTAATAAATAACATTTCAAAGCCTATTTCTAGGCATTGATTGATGTACGTATTGTTTTGTCTGCTGTGTTTAATGACCACGTCTTACTTTTCCTAGTTTTTTTAGCAGCACCTGCTGAGGAGTAAATGAGAACTGACCTGTTTTGAAATCCTCTTCCAGAAATAAAACTCTCATCCCATTACTTTTGTGGCTGGGGAGAGGATTTGGCACACACATTGTCATTCATTTGCAAATGCAAAGTCACCCACTTGAAAGCCTGTTCACTCTGAGGAGGATATAGTCTATCAAACAAGATCAAGGGTACTTTTTATAGACTCACAAACATCTCTCTTTATGTACATACATAAAAGGAGCTGATAAGAATAGAATTTCTCTCACTGGGAAAAGTCCCCTAAGTAAAAATACCCGGTTCTATGAAATTTATTGATCATAAAGGGGAAGTATTCTTGCAAAAGTGCTGCTAAGCGACCGGGGCTCTATTGATACATAACACTTATATGGCTCAGTACTACTGAGAAACTCTCTCATGTGCTCTCTGGGAAAAACCAGTTCAGACAAATTCCTAATGAGACTTTACCCATCTTTATATCACTTGCAGATAGCCACTTGGCTGTATGCCTACGGATATTAAACCCTGGGAGATGGGACAAGGCTTTGCTTGGGGTCTCATTCGGCCTGGCCCCTCCTCACGCTCCGACTCTCTTCCCACTGGGCACAAGCCACAGGTCAGTGACTACCAGTAAGATTCTATGTCAGCAAGGGGAAAACATACCAGTCCTACCAGTTGTCTGACTCAATTTTTAAATTTTTTTCTTTCTAGCACTATTCACTTTTTTCCTTATAGGAATGTCCTGTGACTTCAGGTGTTGTGCAGTTGTTGGTTTCATTTGTTTCTTCCTTTCTTGCTGACTTACTTTTATTTTTGGAAATATTGTATATTGTCCAATAAGGGAGCACTGGCATCTAAGTTCAGGAAAGAAGAATAAAAAGGGTAGAAGAGGAAGAAAAAAAAGCTCATGGAGAGAGACTAAGAATTATATATAAATTCAATGTGAGAAATGGTCACTCATATGCAGGATTTAAGTAAGTCATCTTGATATTTGCTTCAGATTCTGAAATGGCTGAAAACCGTCAAGAACTTCTATTTTATTTGATTGCCAACAATGAGATAAGCAGGTAAGCTTGTTCTATTTTATTTTATCTTTTACTTTTTGAAAATATGTTTACTTTCTTAATTCTTATTTACCCTGAATTAGATAAAGCACATACTTTGGTAAATATGATGTTGGATATTATTTTTCTAGGACCCATCCATAAAATGTTTCCAAACATGAATTAATAATGATTTCTGATCTCTCTTTGGTAATTCATTATTTCCTTGTTTGACTACTTTTGTTTCTTTGGCCTATAGGTCTCTGGAGATAGCATAGATTACGTAGACACTTTCCTTTTCAGCCATCCTAATTTAATGGTTTGAAACCATTAAATTCACTCCTTATCTGTTGGTATTCATTCATTTGCCAACCTTTCATCAGCTTTAGTCAATTTCCATTATTCAGCCAATCAGATTAAAAATTATGTATTTACTGTCAATACATGCCCAATACTAGATGCTGTAGGGAAATTCAGAAAAGTCTCACATTGTTCTGATTTCAATGGGCACATTATCATAACTGATTCTAACCTGGACACAGAGTTGATTCTCTGCAAATCTGTTTGTCATGGTAGACATTCATAACTACCAGATCTATTCACGTTCCTAATGTGTATTCTATGAGGAATAAGAAGGTGACTGAAAAAACTAAGCATTTAGGCTCAATGGCTATTTAAATTGGAGGGGTTTAATATTTTCAAAATATCCCCATTGACATATAAGTACATTTGTTGGTTGTCAATGTGTACTTATAAATGAGAGGAAAAATGCACAGTGGGCATTTGTTAAAATGGATAATTGTTTTTAACTTAAGTAACATGAAACTTAATAAATTGTGAATTCAATTAGCCTGGAAGAGAAGATAGAGATTTTGGAAAAGTTGGATATCTTTTTTTGTTTGTTTGTTTAAGTTATAAATTAGAAAGGAAAGATTTAAATGCTTGGAAGCCTGAATCACAGAAGTTTAAGATTTCTAGTTGGCTATCTCCAGGGCTTTGGAGATACCATTTTGGCTGAAATGAATTTGGTGACACAACCTAAGTCAGTGTCCTAAATAATAATCCTTTCAGTCGTATAAGATGCCGTTATAGAATGCTACTGCTGAACTGTGGTTAAACGAGAACTACTGCCTAGAAAATGATAACTATCCCTGCTTACATGTGTACCATATATAAACACACATGTGTACGTACATAGATACATACAGATAACATATATTCATGCATATGGACACATATAAAATATGACTTTATATGACAGCTCTCAAGGAGTGGTCCATGGATGCTTCCCAGGGAATTATATAATAAAATTGAAACACAAAAGAAATCACTTGTCTTGCTGTCAGTCTCAAACACCAGTTCCAGCAGGTGCTTTCTTTCCATCCTAAAAATGGGTTTCTGTTGTTACGCTTAGACATCATTGTCATTGCCGCTAAGATCTTGAGGGAAGTACTGCTTCTCATTTATTTTTGTATCTTACCATCTTCTAGCTCAGCTCCTGATCTACACTGAGTGAACTATGAAATTTGAATAAGAAATATGAACCTTTGGGTACCTTCTTGTATGAAAATTGTCATCTTTCTAGTCCAAAGGTACGTCTCTGGGGACTGTAATCCTATGTGCATTATGAAATGATGTGGGATAAGCCCTGTAGAGGAAGAACAGAATACCATCTAACTTGCAGTCATCATCTGGGATAGTAACTGTCTTAAGTGGTAAAAAATTACTGTCAGTGCTTTCTAGAGCCATTAGGAACTTGCTGCACCCTGGAGTGCCGTGAGCCATAAAAGCAGAGTGGAGATAAACACACCCTGGGGTGTCATGAGCTGTGAAGCACAGATGTGTTCACCCATATTATGATAACCGTTGCTTAGAGAAATCCTATTTTGAGTAAAAGAAGAAAAAGAAGGAAATATGCCTTTTGCTATGCAATAAAGATGTAGCAGTTTAATCTCTCATTTCTTAAGCACACGGGGCAATGGAACTGGGAAGTTTTACATGAATATATCTTTCTCTTTAGAAGCTCCTTTCAGTATCACAAAAGGAGCCTCTTAAAGTGACGTTGTAAGGCCTGACTGTACGTTATATACAGGGACTGAATAAAGCAAACCAAAACTTCATCCTTAGCCTCAGGGCTTTAACAAAGTTATCTGGTTGGTAAATATTGCCAGACTTCAGTTACTTTCCTTTTGTTCAGGAAAAAGAAATAACAGAGCTCCTTAGTTTTTGTATCTGCACAAAACTGGAGTCAAAAAAGTTGGGTTTATTTCTTGGCTTTGCTATTAGCCAAAAGCTAACTTGTGCAATTCACTTATAAAAATGAAGGCTGTATGGGGTGCCAGGGTGGCTCAGTTAGCTGAGTGTCTGACTCTTGGTTTTGCTCTGGTCGTGATCTCAGGGTCGTGGGATCAAGCCCCCAGTTGGGTTCCACTCTCAGTATGGAGTCTACTGGGCCTCTTTCTCCTCTCCCTCTCCCTTTTACCCCCTCAAATAAATAAGTAAATCTTTTTTAAAAATCATTTTAAAAAAAAGAAGGCTATAGGGGATAATCTCTAAGGCCACATACAGGTCTGACATTCTAAATAGATGCTTACCTATCTCTCTTTTAGGTCAAATTCATAGTACCTGAAGTATAGCCAGACTTGATTGAATTGGGGTTTATACATTCAAGCCCCTGGTAAATTCTAAATTTTAAGGAAAGTTTTAGCACCAGCTGAACACATAATTTGGATCTCCAGTGTAGACATTATCTCAAGAAGATTCTCACTGGTAGGTGTCAGATCTGTTAGTGTTTCACTTAGCAGGATGAGATTGAAGAGGTATTAGATATAGTTCCTCAAGGCAAAGCTGATGTATGTGATTATGTTGTTGAAGAACATTCTCAGTTGCTCTTGGATATCTCAAATGAAAACAAAGTATATTCATATATTCCTAAAAAATACTTCTAAAAGTTGTTGGCATTATAAGTGTGTTGCTAATCAGAAACAAAGTGAGCAAATTTCATGAGGTAGTCATGGTGAAAATATCAAATTTTATGGTTTGTCACAGACTAATAAGCAAATAATATTAAGGCTGTGCAAACTCTTTTTCAATAACTTGAGCGATTATCAAAGATTACACAGGGCATGTTTAGCAAAAGAACAAAAACTAATAAATATGAACATCAATCTGCGAGCTGTGCCTCATTAATTCTTTACACACCAGTGAAATTGGAATAAAGCAAGAAATATTCATTGTATAATAACCAGGGACTTGTGTAGAGAAGTTTTAAAATACTATTTTTCGTTAATAATTTAAGAGAATAGATGAAACTACTATTTCAGGAAAGTGAGTTGGCATTGCCTGGATTTGGCACTGAAAAGACTGTTGTGCTATAAAGAATGAACCTGACTCAAAGCCTTTCCCCCAGCTTCTGGCAGGTGATCTCTAGGTTCCTGAAATGTCCTGTCTGTAAGAGTATATATATATATATATATATATATATATATATATATATATTTTTTTTTTTTTTTTTTTTTGGCTGGGGGTTTGGTCACTGAACAGACTAACAATGTGATTTCTCATGGGGGCTTTGGCCCATATTGTATCAGACATCCAGAGGAACTAGAGACTAAAGGTATTATCCTGATCTCTCAGAAGATGGGAGACTAATGGTTGGCCATACAGGTATGTGATCAGTATGGTATCTGGACACCAAAGGCTGGTTGAGCTTTTCTGGTTGGTGGTACTTCATGTGTGTATTGCCACTCATCATGGCTGGGAGAGGAGAATACTGTCCTTGACTCCACCGGAAGAGGACAGCTGAAAATTCCTCATTTGGATGCCTCCAGGACTCTGTCCTATGTGTCTTTTCCTTTGTTGATTTAAAAAAAAAAAAAAGATTTTATTTATTCATTTGAGAGAGAGAGAGAGCACATAGGCTGGGAGGTAGGAGGGAGAAGCAGACTCCCTGCTCAGGGAGGGAGCCTGACATGGGGCTTGATCCCAGGACTCTGGGATCGTGACCTGAGCCAAAGGCAGACACTTAACTGACTGAGACACCTGGGCACCCTTTCCTTGTTGATTTTAACTAGTATCTTTCCCCCTAATAAACTGTACCATGACTAAAATAGACTTCAGTAACTTTTGTGATTCATTTTAGTGAATCACTACATTTGAGGATGGTTTTCAGAAATCCTCAAACTTGCCATTGGTATCAGAAGTGAAGGCAGACTTGTGGGGGCTAGTTCCTTATATATTGTAATTTGGGTAACTGCCTAAGGTCATAAATAAAACCAAAGCAATGACAAAAATAAGGTAAATAAAACATACACACACACACACACACATTCTTGCATGTGTGCATACCCACAAGATAAAATGAATGTGTGCATACAAGTTACATATATGCTAACATATATTTTGTGTAATTATCATTTTTGCTCACCCCAAATCACTTCCCCATTTGTTTTGTTTTGATAACAAAATTCCCCCTTTTTCATGGTTACACATTCTGTACCCATCACGTCCCACTCTCAGTCACATGACCCAGCCTTGGTTAATCAGAGTCCTCCCTGAGGCCCTATCTTCCAGAATGACAGGTTTCCATGATCATGCTAGACTGAAGTCCTCTCTGAGATTTGTCTGCTTAGAGCTATTAAGGAAACATCTCTCTTTTTTTCTAGAGTTGCCACAAGACCAAGATACATGCTTGGGATTGCTGATAGCCATTTAGGCATCTGTGCTACACCTAAGGAAGTGCTGCTTTTAAGAATGAAGAACCACATAGAGAAAAGAAATGTCAAGAAATAGAAATCTAGTGGAACAATTTGATTTGATTTCTTGAGTTCTACACTCATTGTGTTTCCTAAATATCTGAGCCCATGTTCTCATTCTGCTTTTTGCCAGAATAGATCAAAGATTTTTTTAAAAAATATGTCATTTATTTACTTATTTGAGAGAAAGAGAGGGGGAGGCAGAGGGAGAGGCCAAGAATATTAGATGCCCTGCTGAGTGTAGAGCCCCACATAGGGCTCCATTTTACAACCCTGAGCTCATGACCTGAGCCAAAATCAAGAGTCAGGTGGTGCCCACTAAGTCATGCAGGTGCCCTTAGATTGAAGGGTTTTTGTTTTATTTTGTCACAAATTAATACTAGATACTAAAAAAAATAAATAAAAAATAAAAAAATAAAAAAAATACTAGACACTATCAGCATTTTATATATATATGGATCCCTGGGTGGCACAGCGGTTTGGCGCCTGCCTTTGGCCCAGGGCACGATCCTGGAGACCCGGGGTCGAATCCCACGTCGGGCTCCCAGTGCATGGAGCCTGCTTCTCCCTCTGCCTGTGTCTCTGCCTCTCTCTCTCTCTCTCTCTCTTTCTGTGTGTGTGACTATCATAAATAAATAAAAATTTATAAAAAAAAATATATATATATATATAAATGTGTGTGTGTGTGTGTGTGTGTGTGTAATAAAGATTTAGGTTTACAACAAAATCAAGAAGAAGGTACAAATGTTTCCCATATACCTCCTGCCTGGACATGCATAGCCTCCCCTGCTATCAACATTACTTAACCAGAATGGTACATTTGTTACCAAGGATAAACCTACATGATACATTAAAATCACCCAAAGTTTATAATTTACATCGGGGTTTGCTCAGTATTTTACATTCATTCTATAGGTTTGGACAAATGTATACTGCTGACACATAACTATCATTGTAATACATTGAGTATTTTCACTGCCCTAAAAATTCTGTGTTCTGATTATTTGTGTCCCTCCACCACCAACCTGCCAACCACTGATGTTTTTATTGTCTTTATATTTTTGCCTTTTCTAGAATGTGGCATAGTTGGAATTAAACAGTATGTATTCTTTTCAGATTGGCTCCTTTCACTTAGTAATTTGCATTTAAGATTCTTTTCATGACTTGATAGCTGATTTTTTTAAGTGCTGAATAATATTCCATTGTCTGGGTATATCACAGTTTATTTAACTCATTCACCTACTGAAGAACACCTAGTTGCTTCTTAGTTTGGGCAGTTATGAGTAAAGTTGCTATAAATATCCCTGTGCAGGTTTTTATAAGTTTTTCAATCCTCTGGGTAAATAGTAAAGAACATGATTTCTTGATTGTTTGGTACAAATACACTTAGTTTGCTGAGAAACTGCCAAACCGACTTCCAGTGGCCTTACCATTTTGCATTCATAGCAGTAATGTCTGAGAGTTCCTGATGTTTCACATCCTCGTCAGCACTTGGTGTTGTCATTTTCTGGATTTTGTTCATCCTAATAGGTATGTAGTAGCACCTTACTGTTGTTTTAATTTGCATTGCCCTGATGTGTGATGTGGAAAATCTTTTCATGTTTTTTTTTCCACCTTTATGTCTTCTTTGAAGAGGTATCTGTTATGATCTTTGTCTCATTTTTTAATTGGGCAGTTTATTTTCTTACTGTTGAGTTCTAAGAATTCTTTGTATATTTTGAATAACCTTTAATAGTCCTTTACCAGATGTGTCTTTTGCAAATATTTTCTTCCAGTCTATGGCTTGTCTTCTCATTCTCTTGACATTGTCTTTTGCAGAGCAGAAGTTTTTAATTTTAATGACATCCAGCTTATCAATTATTTCTTTCTTGGATCTTATCTTTGGTGTTGTATCTAAAAAGGCATTACCATTCCAAAGGTCATGTAGGTTTTCTCCCATGCTATCTTATGGAAATTTAGTTTTGCATTTTGCATCTAGGTCTATAATCCATTTTGAGTTAATTTTTGTGAAGGGGGCAAGTTCCGTATTTAGATTATTTTTTTCTTTTTTTGCACAATGGATGTCTAGTTGTTAGCACCATTTGTTAAAGGGATTATCTTTTTCAACTGCATTGCCTTAGCTTCTTTGTCAGAGATCAGTTGATTATATGTATGGGGTCTATTTCTGGGTTGTCCATTCTATTTTATTGATTCATTGTCTGTTCTTTCACCAGTATCATACTGCCTTGATTTCTATAGATTTATAGTAAGTCTTGAAGTCAGGTAGCTTCAGTCCTCAAACTTTGTTCTTCCTCCTCAATATTTTCCTGGCTTTTGTGGGACTTTTGCCTCTCTCTATAACTTTAAATCAATTTGGTAATTCCATAAAATAACTTACTGAGATTTTGATTGGGATTGCATTGAATCTATAGATTAAGTTGGGAAGAACTGATGTCTTGATAATATTGAGTCTTCTTATCAATGAACATGGAATAGCTTTCTTTTTATTTATTCTTTGATTTCATTCATTAGTTTTTTTTCCACATATATATTTTTATACATTTTGTTGGATCTAAGTATTTTGATTTGGGTAATGTTAATGTAAATGGTATTGTTTTAAATTTCAGATTACATCAGTTTATTGTTCGTATATAAAAAAGCAATTTGTACGTTGACCTTGTATCTTGAAAACTTGCTATAATCACTTATTGGTTATAGGAGTTGTTTTGTTTCTTTTATTTTTGGTCAATTCTTCCAAATTTGCTCATAGAAAATTGTGTCTTCCTTCTGAGTCAATATACCTTTTATTTCCTTTTCTTGCCTTACTGCATTAGCAAGAACTTCCAGTATGATGTTGAAGGAAGTAGTGAGAGGGAACACCCTTTTATTGTATATGATCTTAGTGGGAAAGCTTTGAGTTTCTCACCATTAAGCATGTTAGCTGTAAGGCGTTTTGTAGGTACAAACTTATTGAGTTGAGAAAGTTCCTGACTGTCTACAGCTGGTGACAGTGTTTAACATGAATGAGTGTTGGCTTTTGTTAAATATATTTTCTGCTTGTATTGATAGGATTGTGTGTGTGTATTCAAACACTTACTTTGAGGGTGTAAGAAGTAAATAAAGCAAAAAAAAAAAAAGAAGTAAATAAAGCAAAGCTTTTTCTGTCATTTTAATAGAAGCAGAGATGTTACATAGGTGATCTTTATGAGACTTAAGTCTTATCTTCCCTATAATGTTTTTCCACCAAGTTTCCAAAATAACCAAAACAAGCATGTTCTTACCATGCAAGTTTTAAGAGTTTTCCTAGAACATTTATGGCTATTCATCATTTCCCAAATCACTCTTATAAAGAAATTCTGGAGCTACCTCTGAGTAATGTAGATTAGAAATTTTAACAAACATTCTGAGATTTAAATTTTTTCTTGAATTATAGTTATAAATATGGATAAAGTTTTGTGCAGTCTTGGGAGATGAAAGTGCTTTTTTTCCCTAGAATTATCCAGGAAGTTTGATGGGGTGGCAGACTTTAAGTTGAGTTTTCAGGAAATAGGTATGGTCTTGGAGACAAGGGAATTTGGGCAGAAAGAATTGCATAAGTAAAACCATGGAAATAGAAAAAAATGTCAGCCATATTTGGGGCAGTTATTATGAATTTGGAATGTTAACAGGCAGATGGTGGAAAGGTGGGCTGAACAGCTGAGTTAAGGACAGGTTATTGTGGACAGTGAATGTCAGACTGAGAAATCTAATTTATTCTGCAGGGGATGTGGATTGGGTGAAATATTTTCAGTACAATGATGACATGATCAGAACTGTACTTTAAGAGGATTAATTTTGTGGTACTTTGCAGAATGAAAGAGACAAAAGACATGAGAGAGAGATACCTTTATCATGTCTGATAATATATCTTTTAAATTCATTTTTTAAAGAAAATGTCACATAGCAACCATGAGAACTTTAACTACACCTTGAGGATGTGATTCCACTGTCAGTAGTGACATTCACTTCTCATTTTCTCTGCTGATAAATGATGGAAGTCAGCTTTAGCCGACAGTGAGAAGAATCACAAACAGGGTCAACACAAAATTTAACTAATTAAGGAAGCAAAAGCTTCTGTTATATGCATAATCATAGTATCTTCTGATTATATGTTACCAGTAATAACAATAGTAGAGAAGGTGGAAGAAAGGGAGAGAGAGAGGGAAAGAAAGAAGGAGCAGGAGAGGGGAGGAAAAAAGGAGGGGAGGGAATATATCAAATGAATTCAATGGCGAGGTTCTTGGAAGTTTACTTAGATTAAACATTTCCTTTATATTTTCTGTTTACCAATAGTTTGAAAGATATTGCCTATCAGTGCAAAAATCTGAGGCAGTCACTAGTTCTTGGCTTTCTGGAGTCAAGGTAGAGGTTGTACTTCCTGGCACCTAATAGGTTTAGTGGAGCTGTGTGACTGATTTGGGGAATGAGTTCTGAATGGAAGTGAAGTGTGTCACTTCTGGGCTGGGACATTTGATTGCTGATGTATGATCCTGGATCCCACAGAGCTCTCGCTCCTTCTGGCACAGATGGTGGCTATTCCCCCAGCCTGCATTTCTGAGACACAGTGTTTTTTTTTTTTTTTTTTTTTTTACCAAGTCACATTTGCATCAACAACATCTGAGAACATTGGCCTAATTGCTTCTTCCACAATATTGACTTAGTGTTTTTTTTAGTTAAATAATTTGATAAAAGAATATATACTATCTTGCTGCATTAAACTTTTACGTTTTTTTTGCATTTGGAGGTCATGAATAAAACTTAAAAACCACAATAAGAATTTCTAATTTTTCAAGTAACTTTTTATTCAAGTAATACATGTACCCAATGACCGATTAATACAGATGATTTTATGAGGAGTATGAGCTATTTCTTGAACATTATATCCCAACTTAGTTATAACGCTTCAGGAAAAGCTTCTTTTTAAAAATTGCTTCTATTTTAGATTTTCTATAGGTCATTTCCATAGCTTGCATCCTTTTATATCTTCATTCATTGATTTACCAACTTTATTTAATAATTCCTGGATATATAAAGTAAGGATTCAGTTCACTTACACTAGTCCATCCTCCCCTCTCCTTTTTCCAATATTTGCTATTTCACAATTTGCTATTATTCTTCTGTTCAATTTTGTAAGTGTGCATCATCAACATGTCATCTTTTCTTCTCCATAGGGCCATAGCCAATGTTACACATAAAAACCATCTAAAAACACAATAGCATAAAATAATAATTTTATTAATCTCACAGACTGTACTGTTAGAAATTCAGCAGGGGCTACTTGGTCCTTCTCCAATAATGTGTGGGGTCTCAGCTGAAAAGACTCAAAGGCTGGACAGTCTCAGTGGGGTGATCTCACTTGAGCTTTCTCTGGTGATTGCAGTATTAACGTGGCTAAAGCTGGAGTCATTTCAAAGGCTTCATCATGCACATCTCTGGGGGTTGAGGCTGGGACCTCAGCTTGGGCTCTGAGCCAGAGCATCTAGATACAGTCTTTCCATGTGGCTTGGGCTTCAGAATACTTGGACTTCCTATATGATGGCTCAGGGGTCCAAATGTTAGTGTCCAAAGAGAACGAGGAGAAAGCTGTGTGCCGTCCATCATCACTTTGGCAATTGCTCAGTGCCACTTCTTCCTTGTTCTCTTGGTTAAGTGGGAGTCGCTATGGTTGACCCAGAATCAAGGATAGGAGAAGGGACATGGTTCCCACCTCTTGATATAAGAAATGTCAAATAGTTTACAAATATTTTTTTAAAAGCGTCACAATGACCTTATTTCATTTCCTTCTCTGCATGTCTAGTATCTGAACCCCTAGGCCACAGTAAGAGAATCCATTGGATTTTCCTTTCTCTCACTTTATCAGATGCTTAAAATAATGTTACATTTTATTTTGCTCTGTTTTTTATATTTGCAACATGAATTTCTTGAATAGCACCCTTGAATAGCTCCCTTTTTCCTCACTCCCTAGAGTTTCTAACTGCATTTTTAAAAATATATTTCACAATTTGCCTTAAATTTCTCCAAAATGTTTTTCTCCCAGTATCTTGGTAATGACTTCTAGTACTGATTGACTTTTTCTTTTCTTTTTTTACCAGATGCCTTTCTCTCAGAGTTCTTTTTTGCTGTTGTTTTCTTTTTTGGCGGTGGGGGAGGTTGTGTGTGTGTGTGTGTGTGTGTGTGTGTGTGTGTGTGTGTATGCAAAGTTGGATAAGTTCTCTCTAGAATGTCATGCTGACATTCTTATTTACTGCATTGGAGCCATCTATACTTCCGTATTTTCTATTTATTCTTATATTTTTGAAGCTCATCTTTTAAGAAAAGTTAACAATGTGATAAATTTTCTGAGTCCCTATCTCAATGAAAATGTCTGCTTTCCCTGTAAAACTTAATAGTCTGGTTTGATAGATAAAATGATAGGTCAAACATGAGTTTCTTCTC